>NW_012116588.1:713228-715021 GCF_000951035.1 Colobus angolensis palliatus | reverse complement strand
AGCCTGTATGAGGATTGTCCCCTCGCCCCCAAATCACACAGTAGTGTCTGTCTTTACTGCTGCTTGTCATCCTTGTATGTACTTACTGTGGTGCTTTGAATACTCTAGGCATTTTAATATTTATTGGAGATACTCAGTAGGTAGTTGGTGTCCTTTGACTTTCCTCTAAAGACTAAAATTCAGAATTTACTGTCAGGCAGTTGAGACCCTTTCAGTTTAAGCCTTAAACTATCTAGTGTATTAGTTAAAAGCGTCAGCTTTAGCATTATGGATCCTGCCCCTGCAGCTTCATAGTTGTGTGATCATGGGCAAATTACTTAACTTCTTTGAGCATCTATAAAATGAGGACAGTAATACTTACCTTACATTGTTATTGTGAAGATTAAATGAGAGAGTATATGTAAGGTATTAGCATAGTAGTTGACATAGTAAAAGGCTAATTAATGTTAGTGAACAACATTTGTAATAACCTATCCTGCACTCAGGAATGACTAGTAATATAAAGCTTTTTCAGTTAAGAAGTCCTGTTGGCCAAGGAGACTGATGATGGTCTCGTGGGGTGACGCACATTCTCTCTTTGTTTTATAGTCAAGTTTTTGTCTCTCCTTCCCCATTGTATTCCACAACAAATCTACTTTTGTTTATGTGTAAAATAAATACTTTGCAGTACATTCCATAATGTAACTTGTAGTACTTCATCACAGATCAATGTGTAGCTGTTCTTTTCCTCTCTTTCTCTTCAGAAGCTGTACATATACCACCCGATTCATGCAGGTTGTTCTGTGGATCATGCCTCACGTCTTTCCCATTATTTTGATTGTGTCAATTTTTTGATTCGTGTTTCCTCCTCTTTCTCTTCTTAGTAAAATCTTACACTTGAGGGAAACCGCCACGAGGCCTTTTTGACTTCTCTAGTCCAGTCATTTAGGGCTTGCAATGCTTACTGTGTACCAAGCTCTAGATGAAGTTAGCATGCTAAAGAAGGGTGCTGTTAAGGAACTTTGTCTTGGAAATAGAATTAGTTAACAATTAGGGGAAATTCAGATAATTTGAACTGAATGACAGTGACTTTAAGTGCATTATACAATTCAAGCAGGAAGAAAGTGATATGAATTGAAAGAGTCTAAGAAGTTTTTGTGGAGATGCTATGTATTGAAAAATTAGTAAGTTTGGGGACAAAAAAAAAAATAGAAGAAGGAGCTTCCGGGTAGAGGTAGCAACATAGGCAAAGATATGGAGTTGGGAATCTGTGGGGAGTTCTGGGTCTGTATCAATTGATATACTTGCTCTGACGTTATTATAAGTTTCATCTTGAAGAATGTGAACTCATTAAAAAGGTGTGAGGGGCTGGGTGTGGTGGCTCATGCCTGTAATCCGAGCACTTTGGGAGGCTGAGGCAGGTGGATCACCTGAGGTCAGGAGTTGGAAACCAGCCTGGCCAAGGTGGTGAAACTTCGTCTCTACTAAAAATACAAAAAAGTTAGCTGAATGTGGTGGCGGGCACCTGTAATCCCAGCTGCTCAGGAGACTGTGGTGGGAGAATTGCTTGAACCTGGGAGGCAGAGGTTGCAGTGAGCTGAGGTCATGCCATGGCACTCCAGCCTGGGGGACAAGAGAGAGACTTTGTCTCAAAAAAAAAAAAAGTGTGAGGAACTCATTCAGAGTAGGAAAGTGAGATGATAAAAAGGTGAAGGAAAGTTTGGGGCACTGAGGCACTAGTCAGGAAGCTGTTGTGATAATCTAGACAGGAGCTGATGAGGACCTGGACTGGATTGATAGTGTTAGAAATACGA
>NW_012116588.1:711850-712278 GCF_000951035.1 Colobus angolensis palliatus | reverse complement strand
AAGCTTTGGTAGAGACTTTGACTATTATATTCTGGTTGAAGTTCTCATTGCATCTTATCTGGATTATTGTGGTAGCTTCTTTATTGGTCTTTACCATCTGTAGATTTTTTTACTTACTTTTAATCCATCCTACCCAACTGGTCTCTCTAAAGCACAGTCTGATGTTTCACTCCCATTTAAAAAATGTTTAATGATATTCTGCTGTCATTATTTTATATATATACACACACACATATATATGTATATGTGTGTGTATATATGTAATTTTTATTTTTCAGAGACTCGATCTTGCTATGTTGACCAGGCTGGTCTCAAACTCCTGGCCTCAAGCAATCTTCTTGACTTGGCCTCCCAGAGTGCTGGGATTACATGCCTGAGCCACTGCACCTGGCCTCTGCTGTCCTTTTTTGTTTGTTTGTTTGTTTTTG
>NW_012116588.1:709137-710204 GCF_000951035.1 Colobus angolensis palliatus | reverse complement strand
GATTACAGGCTTGAGCCACCGCGCCCGGCCGACATTTTTAATTGTCATAATTTTCAGAAGGGTACTACTAGCATCTAGCAGGTGGAAACCAGAGATGTTGCTAAACATGCTACTGCCGGGATAGCCCCCGTAATAGATTACTCGTCGTGAGATGTCAGTAGTGCTGAGGTTGAGAAACTCTATCCTAGAAGAATGTTTTTGGTTCACAAGTGCCACTTGTGTTAGGTAGAAGTTTGTCCTTGGACCGATAGTGCAATTTAGAATAATAGAATTAACATAGGAAGGGATCCTAGAGGTCACATATTTAAACTTCATCCCAACTTGTATTTCTCACAATGATGTTTTGCATGATATTAATAGATGTAATGGGAAAAGGTGCTAGTTAAATAAGTTTGGTAAAGGTAAACATTTGCGTATTCAGTATGATGCAGTACATTGTGAGTCTCCATCTGGGAAGTTTTTCTGAAATGCGTTTGCTTACTGAGTGCATTTAACATCTTTCAGACCCTAAAATACTTCCTTGAAAGTGAGAGAAACTATTGATTATCTAGCCCAACCTTTTATGGCTAAATGACCTTGAATAGGTAGCCTTTTCTTTTATCTGTACAAGCTTACTGCAGAATCTCAATTTGTGTGAGTGACAGCAGGTGTAGCAGCTCCATCTGCATTTGTTTGTCAGATTATAGTTTACTAACTGAATGAACTAAAAATTGGGATATTTGGGGCTTGAATTTTTATTCTGAATGTACAGTCTGACTTTATCCCCACTGGTAAATTAGAAATTACAATCTCAGCCCTAATTCTACTGCCCAGGTCGTTGTGAGGATTAATCAGTTAATTATAGCTTTAATGCTTTGTATTCTTTGGAAAAAGGTGATGTATCAAATAGGCCGTTGTGCTGTTTGTGTAGAACTGCTTCCTTTTTTTTGTTTTTTTTTTTGGTGTGTATTTTTTTTTCCTTTAGCCCTGAGCTTGCTTCTCTAAGAACTGCTTAAATTTGACAGTCTTTCCCTGCTTTACATTGTTGAAGATTGAAGCTTTTTGGATTTTGTAGGGGTCAGGTGGGA
>NW_012116588.1:706677-706982 GCF_000951035.1 Colobus angolensis palliatus | reverse complement strand
TGTTGACCAGGCTGGTCTTGAACTCCTGACCTCAGGTGATCCGCCTGCGCTGGCCTCCCAAAATGCTGGGATTACAGGTGTGAGCCACTGCGCTCAGCCAGAGTAGATGGGATTTAAGCTGGCATTTTTCTTAAACTTGTAAGCTTTAAAGATTTGAATAATTTCAGAATAACTTTGAGAAGTTGACTACTTACGCACCATCTGTGGTGTGATGTTAGTTATGACCTCCTTTTTCATTTGTGCTGGAGTAAGCCTGGGTTTTCCTAAGTTTTATGTAAGTCATAAAGCATATCTGAGCCCTTGCC
>NW_012116588.1:706349-706627 GCF_000951035.1 Colobus angolensis palliatus | reverse complement strand
TGTTTTAGTAACTGTACTATGCTGTGTATCCTATGGTGATATTGAAACCAAGGAAAAGGTGCAAATCAAATAAACTATTGCCTTTGAAGTGTATATGTTAATGTTGAGTTCATAGACATCATTTCAGAGAAGTCTTGGAGTAGATGGGATTTATGTTTATTTATTTATTTATTTTATTTATTTATTTTTTTTTTTGAGAAAGAGTCTCGCTCTGTCACCCAAGCAGGAGTGCTGTGGCCGGATCTCAGCTCACTGCAAGCTCCGCCTCCCGGGTTTAC
>NW_012116588.1:689153-701223 GCF_000951035.1 Colobus angolensis palliatus | reverse complement strand
CACCAATAATATGCCTCCTTGCATTGCTCATATCAACTACATATTGACATTCAAAAGAGGAGGAGACTGAAAGCAAATATCTGATAGTGATTTTTACTTTAACAGTCTGTTAGTTTAATTTATAACTTGCAAATATTGAGACAGATGGCCTATGCTGTCCATCTGTCCTCTTGCCCTGAGCTGACTTGACTCATGGGCCCCAGCCTGGGTTTTCCAGTTGTTTGAATGGGTGGCAATCTACTCAGGGTTCATGTTTGCCACAGCTAGGGGGCTGGAGGTGGAGGGTCCCTCTGGACCCCCTTTGAATGCCGCAAAGACCATCTTCTCTCAGATCTTAACTTTCAGAGACCAAATTTCCAAGTATGTGGTCCTGGGCTATGGAAACCTTTCCTCCTGCCCAGGACTCTCACTCTACAGAGATGAATTCATTCAGGTCATCTGAGGCCCATGTAGATTTTTGGCCACAAATGGTTTCTCATACAGTGGTGCCCCCAGCATGTTCAGCCTCCCCCCTCTGCCCCTGCAGGCCTCCTACTCCAGGGTGCCATGCACTGCTGCCCTGCTGGGAAGAGAAGTCTGGAGGGGCACAGGCCAACACTGACCACTTAGAAGCCCCTTGTCCTTTTATTCTTTTTTTTTTTTTTTTTGAGACGGAGTCTTGCTCTGTTGCCCAGGCTGGAGTGCAGTGGCGCAATCTCTGCTCACTGCAAGCTCTTCCTCCTAGGTTCACGACATTCTCCCACCTCAGCCTCCCGCATAGCTGGGACTACAGGCGACCACCACCACGCCCAGCTAATTTTTTGTATTTTTTTTTTTTTTAATAGAGACGGGGTTTCACTGTGTTAGGCAGGATGGTCTCGATCTCCTGACCTCGTGATCTGCCCGCCTCGGCCTCCCAAAGTGCTGGGATTACAGGTGTGAGCCACCACGCCTGGCCGCCACTTGTCCTTTTTTTCTGTCAGATCCTGCCTCCCTGTTTCAGAGAGAAGAGTGCACCGTCAGTAACAAAATGTTTTCTCCCTTGCCTCTTTTTTGCTACAGTTGGTAGAAATTTCTCCTGGACTTCGTCGGTGACTAATGGTGTTGGGATGTTGTGGCCTTCAAAGGGAGGGGACAGGGTGTCAGGTCACCATTTCACAGATGGTTGACCCAATGCCGACTGTGACTGGCTCTTTTGGCTGCAAGTGACAGAAACCCAACTCAAAACTTGTTCTGCAAGTAGGGACATTTATTGAGTCTCAGAATTGAAGGAACGGGAAGGGTGTGTTTGGGTCCCAGAAAGGGTATACCCTAGGGCTGGAATCCCGTCCAGATTCCACTCCCTCTTTATGGAGGCTTAGTGCCTTAGATGGGCTGTGTCCTCTGGCCCTGCACACACAGGCTTTCTATTGGAAGCTGAGCAGGTCCACCGCTTCCGTTTACAAATACAGTGACTGGCACACAAGCATTCCTACGCTTATTGGGGGATGTTGGGGGGGCAGGGCCCTAGGACTGGCAGTCCCCACTAAAACTCCATGAGGGAAAGAGCTCCCCCAAAGGTGGTGCTGCTCCCAAAAAGGAACGAAACAGCCAGTGCTCTCCACCCTGTCCCACCTGGCCATTTTCCTCACAGATGTCACCTGTCCTCCCAGGCCCAGCTGCTAATTCTGCCTGACGCTTGGCCAATTTGCCTGGTTAAAACCAGTGTATTTCCAGGAGATGGATGACATCACAGAACTGGAGTTCCAGAAGGTCGGGATGGCCCAGCACTCCCTCATTCTTTAGAACATGGAGAGCTGTTAGTTGGGCAGGGCTGAAACATACGTGGTGAGGAAGAAGAGGCTCCTACTGTAGACGGCCTTTTTCTACAGATCCTCCCAGATATCCCTGGGCCAGCTGGAACCTGGAGTCAGAGAGGGATGGGAGAGAGGTAAGCTGTAGAAGGGGTGGGAACATACCTTCTGGAACCACTGTCTTCCTTGAGGAGACCCTGAGAGGGGGCTTAATGGGCAGGGATGGAGCTTCCTGCTTCCCGAGGCTCAGTGACATCTATCTCTGAGGGTCCCTCCTGAGTCAGTGTGGAGTAGGTTGTTGTTTGCCTGAAATTCTAATTTAACAAGGCATCTTGTAAATTTTATTCACTAAATCTGTCAGCTCTGGGGGTAGGAAGGTGGGAGAAGCAAAAGAATGGCCCCAAGCTCAGGCTAGTGTGGAATGAGTCTCAGAACAAGAGACAGAAGCAGCCTTGTTGTCTGGGGTAAATACCAAGGTTCATGGTCTCACGTTTAAGGACACAGACACACACGCACACAGAGTGAGTTTGGAGCAGGAGTTTAATAGGCAAAAGGAAAGAACAGCTGTCATAGAAAGAGGTCCCGAGCAGGTTGCCAGGTGGTAGTGGAAATGTCAGGGTTTTCTAAATAGGCTAGTGAGGAGGTGTTAGTGAGGAGGTGTTTGTGAGGAGGGGATGTCTTATCCTCCTAGGGCCCGATGGTTCAGTTGGGACCAGGTATGCTATCTCTATAGAGCAGAGTTTTTAATGGGCTCTCACCCCATTCCCAACCACATAGGCCAACTTTTAGTCTGTGTCTCTTTGTCTTGCTTATCTGGGAGGAAGAGTTTCTGTGTCTGTTCCCATACATCTTGCAGCTGTAGGCATACCCCTCGATTCTGCTTTTAGCTTCCCTATCTTAGCGCACCTAAAGTGAAGGGAATGTGGTTAGTAAGGCCCACTATTTTACTGGTGCCCATTGTATAAGTGTGAAGTTTGGTGATTACCCAGGAGACTTCCCCGATCCTTCTGTACTTGAGCTGTCTTATCTGTTTGCTCTTTCAGGCTGCTTGTTGTTAGAAGAAAAGGTGTTTCCTTGAGCTGCGTGAGGTTAGAAAGGGAGCTATCTTTGAGCTGCTTTTTGTTAAAAGGAAAGTTTTCTGCTGGGGATTCACTTTACCCTGTCTACCTAAGTAATTTCTTTCTGCCTCCTACAACAAGACCGGAGAAGAAACAAGCCCACCAAGATAGCCATCTTGTCCAAGCAGAAGCCGCCTGACACTGGAAGGCGGCGGATGGAAGAACTCAGGCTTCTGCCCCCTCACCAACATAAACCTAGTTTAAGGGGAAAAACACAGCAAACCAGTGACAGAAATAGTCCCAGGTTTTCAGATTTATTGGAAGTATTGCTTCTTTGTAGTGTAGGGATGAGGTCTTGCTGTTTCCCAGGTTGGTCTCAAACTCCTGGCCTAAGCAATCCTCTCACCTCAGCCCCCCGAAGTGCTTGGATTACAGGCTTGAGCCACCATGCCTGGCCAGTCTTTCAGTTTCCATGGCATTGGCCATTTTGAAGAATACGGGCCAGTTATCTTACAGATTTTCAGCGAGTTTGGCTGCGATGTTTCCTCAGGATCAGACACAGGCTATGCATCCCTGGACGGAATACTGCATAAGTGATGTGTCCTCCTTGGGAGTCACACCTGGAGGCACACAGTGTCCCTCTGTCCCTCACTGGAGATGTTCATTTTGATTGCAAGTTCAAAATACTGTCTGGTTATCCTCCACTGTATCTGTTTTGTTTTTTCTTTCTGTGCAACTAATAAGCAATCTGTGGGGAGACCCTATAAGATCATGGATAATATATCCAGTTATTCAGCAGTCTTCCCACAACCGCAGATTTAGCATGCAATGATGATTCTTTCTCAAACCAATCTATGATGGTTGCAAAATGGTGATTATTTTTCAACTCCATGACTTCCTCCACATTTATCGGTTGGCTTTTTATTGTCAGGAAGAGGGTCTCTGCTTCAGCTCCACACTATGTATCTTTTTGTCAATTTATTATTATTATGGGCTCATGGATTCCTATTGCATTTAATGTATAATCTGTTACTGTCATTTATTTTGATGGTCTAATTGTCCCAGATTACCTTGGAAACCATTATGCAATGATTTCTTAGATATGACACCAAAAGCACATGCAACGAAAGGAAAAATAGATACATTGCACATCTTCAAAATTAAAAACTTTGGGGCTTCAAAGAATACCACCAAGAAAGCGAAAGGCAGTCCCCAGAATGGGAAAAAGTATCTGCCATATATCTGATGTTGGTCTAGTGTCCTGAATATATAAAGAACTCTTCCCACTCAGTAATAAAAAGAAACTCAATTTGAAACTGGGCAGAGGTTCTGAACAGACATTCTCCCAAAGATATACAATGGCCGATAAACACATAAAAAGATGATCGGCTGGGCGCGGTGGCTCACGCCTGTAATCCCAGCACCTTGGGACGCTGAGACGGGCAGATCACAAGGTCAGGAGATCGAGACCATCCTGGCTAACACGGTGAAACCCCGTCTCTACTAAAAATACAAAAAATTAGCAGGGCATGGTGGCAGGCGCCTGTAGTCCCAGCTACTCGGGAGGCTGAGGCAGGAGAATGGCCTGAACCTGGGAGGCGGAACTTTCAGGGAGCCGAGATCGCGCCACCACACTCCAGCCTGGGTGACTGAGCAAGACTCCATCTAGAAAAAAAAAAAAAAAAAGATGATCAACATCCGTAGTGATCTGGGAAACGGAAATTAAAACAACAGGCTGATACCAGTTCATATCCATGAGGAGACCTTTTGTAGACAGATAATGGGTGTTGGTGAGGATGTAGAGAAATTGGAACCTTCATACACTGCTGATGGGGATGCAAAATGGTGCAGCCACTTTGGAAATCTGGTAGGTCTTAAGCTTTTAAGCCTAGGGTTACCCCATGACCCAGCAACTCTACTCCAAAGAAATAAAAACATATATCCACACAAAAACTAGTATGTGAATGTTCATAGCAGCATTATTCATGATGGCCAAAAACAGAAACAACCCAAATGTCCATCAACTAATGAATGGATAGACAAAGTAGGGTCTATTCATACAATGGAATATTATTCAACCATAGAAAGGAATGAAGTATCATTATGTGCTCCAACCTGAATGAACTTTGAAAACATTATGCTAAGTGAAAGAAGCCAGATACCAAATGCCATATTTTATGTAACTCCATGTATATGAAATGTCCAGAAGAGGCAAATCCATAGAGACAGAGAGTAGATTAGTGGTTGCCAGGGGTTGGGAGGAGGGGGTGGGCAGTGACTGCTAAATGGGTACAGGGTTTTGTTTTGGATTGATGAAAATATTCTAAAATCAAAGTGAAATAGTAGTTGTACAACTCTGCAAATATACTGAAAACCACTGAATTGTACACTTTAGCTGAATTAATTGTATGATACGTGAATTATATCTCAATAATGCTGTTACCAAAAAATATCGTTCCAGATCTGGCCAGTCAGTGGCTCTTTGAGCTAACTCTTGTGTCAGTTTGACATACCCCAATCCATATTTTTAGCACTTTTTAAATTTCTGGTACAGCAAGATAATCCAGACATCTCATAACCCTTTCCTGCTCCAGCCTGGGAATCAGCCATATTTCCTGGAGTCCCAGTTCCCTTTTGTGTGGAATGTGAACCAAGATCTGGGCATTATTTCATTTAATCATCAAAACAACCCTTTTAGGTAGGTATTAGCATATCTTCATTTTACAAATGAGGCCCAGAAAGGTTGAGTATGTTGCCCAAAATCACATAACAGCCCAAGATTTGAAAGCAGGCAGTGTGAATCTAGGGCCCTTGCTGTTCCCCCCCCAACACACACACATACAATGTGAAAGTGAAAGTTATGTCTATAGCCAGCCCACCAAGAATTGTACCAGGCAGGGTATGGCCCCTGGGAAAAATCATGTGTCATGTGTCTTAGGGAGTGGGGTTGTGGGGAGATGAGCACCCAGTATCCTGGCCCTCCTTCTAAAAGCACATGCTCAGATACACACACACATATGCGGTGAAGATAGTCTTCAGTAATCTCCTTTGCCAACCTCACTCACCATCCCAATACCCAAATACTACCCATAGCTGGTGCCCATATAAGAGGACCTATTGATGAAATGAGATTGGCCAGGTGTGGTGGCTCACACCTGTAATCCCAGCACTTTGGGAGGCTGAGATGGGAGGATCACTTGAGGCCAGGAGTTCAAGACCAGCTTGGTCAACATAGTGAGACCCCCCTATCTCTAAAAAATAAAAAACTAAAAAACAAACAACAACAAAGAAAGATGGGCTTGGTTTTTTAATGTTGAAGCTCAGAAGTTGCTATATGGAGGTTCATGATACTATTCTCTCTCCTTTTGTAACTGTTTAATTTTCCATGATAAAAAAAATATATAAAATAGTAAATGAGAGAAAAGAGATAGGAAACAGCCAGGTTGGAGCAGTGAGTGAGTAAGGAAATCTGGCTGCCCTCTCCAGATTCCCCAGGCTCTCAGAGAAGATCAGCAGAAAGTCTGCAAGACCCTAAGAATCATCAGCCTTCAGCTGCACCTCCTCCCCTCCAAGGATGACAAAGGTGCTACTCATCTACTTGGTCAGCAGCTTTCTTGCCCTAAATCAGGCCAGCCTCATCAGTCGCTGTGACTTGGCCCAGGTGCTGCAGCTGGAGGACTTGGATGGGTTTGAGGGTTACTCCCTGAGTGACTGTGAGTGCCATCGGCCCCTCCCCTGTCATTTCTCCTTCTCTCCTAGTCGTGTCCTACATGGCCAGCTTCTTTCTCTCCTGTTCATCTTTCAAAGCCAAGTTCAAAATGCAGCCCCCTTCAAAAAGCCTTTTCCAACACGTCATATTCATCCAAGTTATTATCCGAGCACTTACTACATACGAAGAACTGTTTTAGACGCTGGGGATGTAGAGATAAACAAATTCCCTTCCCTTGTAGTGTTCACATCCTAGGGGAAGAGAGCAGCAACAAACACACTCATAAAGTACTGCCTGGTGGTGATCAATGCTATCAAGAAGAATAAAGCAGGGGGAGCGATGGTGACACTGTTTAGATGGGGAAGTCAGGGAAGGCCTCTCTGAGGAGGTGACATTGAGCAGCACTGAATTAAATGAAGGACCTGGTCACCCAAATGTCTGGGGAAAGAACACTCCAGGCAGAAGGGTCAGCTCGTACAAAGGCTTTATCCTCCTGCATGGAAGGGATATCTCCCTTTTCCCTAGGATTTGTGTGCACCTGTCTTGCAACACTTGTCCTTTTATCTTGCTTTGTGGGTTTTTTAGGTACTTTTTTTTTTTTTTTGAGATGGAGTCTCACTCTGTCACCCAGGCTGGAGTGCAGGGGCACAATCTCGGCTCACTGCAAGCTCCGCCTCCTGGGTTCACGCCGTTCTCCTGCCTTAGCCTCCCTAGCAGCTGGGACTGCAGGTGCCCGCCACCATACTCAGCTAATTTTTTGTATTTTTAGTAGAGACGGGGTGTCACCATGTTGGCCAGGATGGTCTCGATCTCCTGACTTCGTGATCCACCCACCTCAGCCTCCCAAAGTGCTGGGATTACAGGCGTGAGCCACTGTGCCCAGCCTTAGGTACATATTTTTATGCTTTTAATATAGGCCCCTTGAAGGCAGCATCTGTGTTTGACCCAACTGAAATGTCCCTCACAGGGCTTTGCACAGTTCCTAGCACACAGTAGGTGCTCAGTAAGTGCAAGACACATGAATAGATGGACAGATGAATGGTTGTACTTATCAGTGGGTGGATGGACCAAAGGATGAGAGGGCAAGTCAATGGAGGTTTCCAGCCCTCTAGTCCTATCTTGCCTCCCAGGCCTTACTCCTTTTGCCTCCCTTTCTCCTCCATCTCCCTTCCCACTCAGCTTGGTCCCCTCTAAATCCTGACCTTCTCCCTACTGTAAGGGCTGTGCCTGGCTTTTGTGGAAAGCAAGTTCAACATATCAAAGATAAATGAAAACGCAGATGGAAGCTTTGACTATGGCCTCTTCCAGATCAATGGCCACTACTGGTGCAACGATTATAAGAGTCACTCAGAAAACCTTTGCCACGTGGACTGTCAAGGTCTGGCCAGGGCCCCAGGGTGGGAGAGATGAGAGTGGAAACCAGGCTCTGCTCACAGACTTCTCTTTTCACCCACAGCCTGGGAATGGCCCCAGAGATACGGTTCAAAAAATCAGGGAATCCCTTTACTGAGCAGAGGGCTGGAGTAGTGTCCCTAATGCCCATCCAGTTAGGAGATTCTATAGAGTCCCCGAGTAGGATGCAGGAAGGCTCTGTATACAGCTGGTAGTAGTAGAACAGTTGCAGCAGCCAGTGTTTATTGAGAGAATATTATACGCTAAGCACTTTAAATACTTAGCTTATTTCATCCAATTTTCATGCAGTAGAAACCATTTATGATCTCCACTTTACAAAACAGCAAAGTGAGGCTCAAAAAGAGAACCAGCATTGAATGCCAGACCAGTGGCCTCACAGGCTCTTAACCATTCCGGAGTACCATCTTCAGCTAACGATCTGACCAAAGGCCAAGTGCAAACTCCCTAGCTCAGAGCTGATCCAGGAGGCTCGACAGGGCCCATGTCTCTGTCCCTCATCACTGCCTTCGCACGCTGACTGATGTCCCTGGGCTCCTCACCTGAAGACCCCCGCTCACTAGGCGGGACATACCTCTGTGGTGTTTTGGCATTTCCTCTCCCTAGAAACCTCCCACAAACTTAGAGTGAACCACCATCTACTCTGGTTAGGAAGAATAGTAGTGAACAGGCCCAAATCTCAGGCCTCTTGCCCCTTCTGCCCACACCTCCTTTCACCTCCAACCTCTAGCAGCCATTGTAGGGATGTCTAAATGGGCCCCTGGGAGACAGCCTTTGCCTCAACTGGAAACCTTGAGGTGGCACAAGCCTGTCCAGGGAGGGCTGGTGTCTGCCTCCATCTTTGGGACTGTCTTCTGTGCCCTCACAGGTTTTCTCTTCCTTCCTTTCAGATCTGCTCAATCCCAACCTTCTCGCAGGCATCCACTGTGCAAAAAGGATTGTGTCCGGAGCACGGGGGATGAACAACTGGTGAGGAGGACACCGTGGGACTCAGCGGGCAGAGCCCCACGAAGGAGGGCGTGACAGAGAAAAGGACGATAGACAAGGACTCACCGGCACGCCCTTGCAGTGTCTAGAAAGATGTGGGATAGCGATGGGCTTGGAACTCTGAGTTAGAAGACCTGGGATCTGGTTCTTCCATGATATTGTATTAAACAAAACTCTTCTGGTTGCGGTAACAGAAAACAACTTGAGCTAGCTGGGGAAAATTTATTCTGAGAGGACCAGATGTCTCACTGAGCCCACTCAAGGGCTGCAGCTGGGCCCCAGAGAGACCATGGAACCAGGGCTGGAAATTGTCAGCAAGCTTTCCATGCAGGTTTCAGCTTCTCTTGGTGCATTTGCTTCACAACTCTCTCTGCAGACTTTCTGTGCTCCACAGTCTAAAGGACAAAGGGTGCTGCAAAGTTAATGGGCTAAAGTCCTAAGCAACCATAGGGACTGGTTAGGCTCAGCCCCAGTCCAATTTCCTGGGCTAGAGAATCTGATTGGTTCCACGTGCACCACGTGTGCCCCCTTGGTCCAATCAACTGTAGGGATGGGAGGAGTTAAGCAATGCAATTACGGCTGCTGCAGGGGCCCTGTGGCCATAATTGACCTTTTTTTTTTTTTTTAAAATTTAAAAATGCTGACGGGGCGTGGTGGCTCACGCCTGTAATCTCAACACTTTGGGAATCTGAAGCGGGTGGATTACTTGAGGTCAGGAGCTTGAGACCAGCCTGGCCAACATGGTGAAACCCCGTCTCTGTTAAAAATACAAAAAGTTAGCTGGTCATGGTGGTGTGTACCTGTAGTCCCAGCTACTCGGGAGGCTGAGGCAGAAGAATCTCTTGAACCTGAGAGGTTGAGGCTGCAGTGAGCCAAGATCACACCACTGCACTCCAGCCTGGGCGGCAGAGTGAGATTCTTGTTTTAAAAAATAAAAAAATAAATGTGGTGGCCAGGCGCAGTGGCTCACTCCTGTAATCCTAGCACTTTGGGAGGCTGAGGTGGGTGGATCACAAAGTTAAGAGTTCGAGACCAGCCTGGCCAATATGGTGAAACCTTGTCTCTACTAAAAAATACAAAATTTAGCCGGGCGTGGTGGTGGGCGCCTGTCCCAGGCTGCTTTTTATGTTATGTGGGGATGAGGCACTCACCCTGTGGGCCAGGATCTCTCTGGGGACCCTTCCCTTGCTTTGGGTCCACGCTCCTTAAGGCAAGCTACTTGGGAGGCTGAGGTAGGAGAATCGCTTGAACCCGGGAGCCAGAGGTTGCAGTGAGCCGAGATCACGCCACTGCACTCCAACCTGGGCGACAGAGCAAGAATCTGTCTCAAAAAAAACGAAAAACGACAACAACAACAAAAAAAATGTGGCGCTCATCAGCTAGGCAGACACCCACAAAGCTGTGAGCTCACCAACGGTGGACATTCAGATAGTCACCTTTTCTGAGCTTCAAACTAGATATGTAAGTAACACAAATGGCCGCCTCTATAGGCGACTGTGGAAGGAGTCAAATCCCTTGCATACTCAAAACACCACAGAAAAGAATTGATAGCGATGATTATGCCAATCCTTTCTGGAGGGAGAAGCAATGGTTGCACCTGGGACTTTGTGTGTGTGTGTGTGTGTGTGTGTGTGTGTGTGTGTGTGTGTGTAATAAGTAACCCTCAGCCCTGTAAAACAGTACTCACCCCTTCAGGGAGAGACGAGGATTTTAAAATGTGGAAATGTTGATCCAGGGAAGCAGGCAAACACCAGAGATGAGAGTTTTACAGGATTCGTCAGAGGGGACAGTGGAGGACAGACCAGAAGGATAGCAATGAAGGGGATCCTGGGCATTGCTCCACATGCAAGACTCACCAAGAACTGGGTCATGTGTGTGGAGGAGTTACTGAGCGTGAGGCAAGAACCATGTCTTTTTTCTCCACAGGGTAGAATGGAGGTTGCACTGTTCAGGCCGGCCACTCTCCTACTGGCTGACAGGATGCCGACTGGGATGAAACAGGGTGCGGGTGCACCATGGAGTCATTCCAAGACTCCTCTCCTTAGTCAGGAATTCTTCATTTCTTCTTCCTATGCCTCAACTTCATGTTACTTTCTTTCCCTCCCATTTACAACTAAAACTGACCAGAGCCCCAAGAATAAATCATTTTCTTGGCTTCCTCCTTACTCCCATCTGGACCCAGTCCCCTGGTTCCTCTCTGTCATTTGTAAACTGAGGACCACAATAAAAAAAGTCTCTAATTTATTGAAGCACTCACTCTGCAAAGAATGCGTCCATTTATTCATTATTCTACGTCTATTTGAGTACCTGAGACAGTGGGAGTGTACTAGGTACTAGAAGGAAGACAAAACACAACTGTCGCTCTTTAGGTGTTCATCATCTAGGTGGAGAAGCAGAAATAGCCACAAACATTACAATAGAAAATTAAATGTATAATAAAATTCATAATTATTGCTTTGAAACAGTATCAGCATCCAAGTAATTCCTCCAAAGAACAATTTTTGAAGTAAAAGAGCTCAGAAGTAGGCAATGAGTGGGGCTAAGGGTATGGTATTGATGTGGAGAAAGTAGTGATGGGATGGAGAAATAGTGGCAGACGCCAATAATTTTGGGGTGCTTTGGGAGAATAGGATCTAGACGATTAAAAAGTCTTCTCTGGACAGGATCTGGTTTGCCTGGAGGGTGCTGATGTGGAGAAGAACATGCTTAAAGAAAAAGCAAAGTCAGAAAAGGAACAGTTGAAGGAATGTCCTACACATAGCCACCATCAGTAGTGTCTGACCAAACTGGGGTTTTATCTTGGACCACTTATTTCTCTACCACTGAGCCTTAACTGTTTCTACTATAAAAGGAGAGATTTGACTATTCAGTAGTTCCCAGACTTTTGTATTTCACAGGTGACAAAATGTGAAAAATAATTAAACCTGAAATTTCTAATTTTTTTTTTTTTTTTTTTGAGACAGAGTCTCACTGCATAGCCCAGGCTGGAATGCAATGGCAGGATCTTGGCTCACTGCAGCCTCCAACTTCTGGGCTCGAGCAATTCTCCTGCCTCAGCCTCCCAAGTAGCTGGGACTACAAGTGTGTGCTACGACACCCAGCCAATTTTTTTTTTTTTTTTTTGAGATGGAGTC
>NW_012116588.1:664144-689021 GCF_000951035.1 Colobus angolensis palliatus | reverse complement strand
CAGTAGCTGGGATTACAGGCACCCACCACCATACCCGGCTAATTTTTGTACTTTTAGTAGAGACAGGGTTTCACCATGTTGGCCAGTCTGGTCTTGAACTCTTGACCTCAGGTGATCCACCCACCTCAGCCTCCCAAAGTGCTGGAATTACAGGCATGAGCCACCGTGCCCAGCTATTTTGTATTTTTAGGAGAGACAGGGTTTCATCATGTTGGCCAAGCTGGTCTTGAACTCCTGACCTCAAGTGATCCACCTGCCTTGGCCTCCCAAAGTGCTGGGATTATGGATGTGAGCCACCAGGCCCGGCTGAGATTTCTAATTTTTAATTTTAATGTCCAAATAAGAGCATTAAAGCAACTATCCTCTATTAGCATCTTTTCATAAAACAATTTTTAGTATCAACATTATAGGGAGGTCATACTTGTAAAAGAATGGAGTGGAATCTATTTTATTTTATGAAATTATAAAAAACCTGATTATATTTTCCATATTGTCCTCATTTTGTAGAGTAGGGGTGAAAACTTTATCACAGCATGGGTCTGAGGATCATTATTCAGAAACCACAAGAGACTTGGCCTGCAGGGTCTCTTCTGGCTCTGACATTCTAAAATTAAAATAAACAGTAGTAGGAACTGCTTGCTTTCCTTCTTGTGTTACTGAAGCAGACTTTATAAAAATTATGACAAATCTGACCTAACTGATTCCATTTTGCTTCTAACTCGAAGCTGCCCTTGCTTATTCCTGGGCACAGGCCACACTAACTATGGGATGAATTGAAACAAAGATAATAGTCCTTTCCTGAAACAAACCACCTCCCTGCTTGGGATGCTCAGATCTCCTTTGTAAAACAAACAAATTAGCCACAAGATTAGAAATTATGGCTCAGAAATTATGTAGCCAGAGGCCACAAGATTCCTAACCTCCCCAGTTGCTCCTATTCGAAACATTGTTGTAGTCTCAGCAATGCACCAAGATATAACAGTCTCTAGTTGTCTGATAACTCCCGGAGTTCTTTGTCCTACCTCCGAGATGATTAAGGAGCAAGGACACAAAGGTGGGGGTTACAACGAAAGTTTAATAAGCGAAAGAAGAAAGCTCTCTGCTAGCAGAGAGGGGGGGCCAGAATGGGTGCCCCCTATGAGGCTGGGGTATTTATGGATTGGAAAGGGGAAGCAATGTGCTTCGTCTGCTGGCTGTCTTGGAGAACTCAGCTTGGCCAGGAGCCTTGGCCCAGGACCAGTCAGGAGCTGAAATGATGATTCTTAGATGCTTCTTAGCTTGGCCCGAGACCTATCAGGGGCTGAAGTGATGATTCATAGAGGCTGGACTGACAGTCCAAAAAGGAAAGCAGAGTGCCCACTGGAACCCAGCGGAGCCCACTATGCCCATGCCCACAAAAGGAGAAGCAACTTCATCCTGGGAGCCCGCTGACTATACAAAGGAAAAGGCATTTCTATGCCAGGCCTCGTTCCTTTATCTGAGTGAGCTGAAGGTTTATGCAGGCTTTTATCCAAATGGGCCAGAGGTTTTTCCATCTGTGCAGCCGTGGGCATGTCTCCAGGCACAATGACCTATGCTAGTTCCCTTATCGGTGTTGGTAGCTTGAATTTTTTCCCAGACTGCTTTTTATGTTATGTGGGGATTAGGCACTGACCCTGTGGGCCGGGATCTCTCCAGGGACCTTCCCTTGCTTTGTGTCCACTCTCTTTAAGGCAAGCTAACTAACTCCTTTCAACATTACTATTATAAAACACAAAATTAGCATTCTAGGTATTTTTCAGACCCTTTATTCTGACGGACCAGCTGGCACCACTCAGATGGGCAAACCTGCTCATCTGGGCTTGTGGCCCCCAACCAGGAATTCACTCACCACAAGAACACAAGCTCTGACTCTCTGATTTCATCCTTGACCCAACCAGTCAGCATTTCCCATTCCCTGGCCCCCGACTGCCAAATTATCCTTTAAAAAACACCAGCTTCGGCCAGACACGGTGGCTCACACCTGTAATCCCAACACTTTGGGAGGCCGAGGCGGGCGGATCACGAGGTCATGAGATTGAGACCATCCTGGCTAACACAGTGAAACCGTGTCTCTACTAAAAACACACACAAAAATTAGCCAGGCGTGGCGGTGGGCGCCTGTAGTCCCAGCTACTCAGGAGGCTGAGGCAGGAGAATGGCGTGAACCCAGGATGCGGAGCTTGCAGTGAGCCGAGATCACGCCACTGCACTCCAGCCTGGGGACGAAGTGAGACTCCGTCTCAAACAAACAAACAAACAAACAAACAAACAAAACCACCAGCTTCAGGCCGCCGGTGTTCACGCCTGTAATCCCGGCACTTTGGTAGGCCAAGGCTTATGGATCACGAAGTCAGGAGATCGAGACCATCCTGGCCAACATAGTGAAACCCCGGCTCTACTAAAATGCAAAACATTAGCTTTGTGTGGTGGTGCAAGCCTGTAGACCCAGCTACTTGGGAGGCTGAGGCAGGGGAATCGCTTGAACCCTGGAGGCAGAGGTTGCAGTGAGCCGGGATTGTGCCACTGCACTCCAGCCTGGGCAACAGAGCCAGACGCCGTCTCAAAAAAATAAATAAAATAAAATAATAAATAATAAAAAACCCCAGCTTCCAAATTTTCAGGGAGGCTAAGTTGAGTAATAATAAAACTCCGGTCTTCTATTTAGCTGGTTCTGTGCTTATGAAACTCTTCTATTTCAGTAACACTGTCTCAGTAAATCATCCTTTCTGGGCAGTGGGTAAAATGAACCCACCAGTTGATTACGCTCCTCCACCACGTAGCTGATTATGACACCTACCCTTCTCAGACACCGTCGGCTCCAATGTTGGTGCCCTATTTGGACCTATTCTTTGACTTTTTCTTTTTTTTTCAAAATTAATGTCTTCCTTCTCACTCATATCTCCAACCTCTCACATCGTCTGACCTCCACAAGTACAGATACACGATTCACCAGAATGACGTAGGACAACCAGGGAATTCTTTTTAAGGATTTCATGCCAGACTGTTAATGGCTTAGTGAGTTATACTTTTATTTGCAATTTCAAACTCTTAAAAAAACCTCTTGTCAAAAGATTGCATCTTTCATGGTTATTTCCCACAAGCTCAGTAGGTAGTGCTAATACTTAGTACCCTAATCTCCTTCAAGAGTGAAGATGAAGCTGGCTGCTGTAAACATGTCCCTACCCTTCCATCCTGTCAGCCCATTTTGGGACTTTACCCTAAACATGCTTTGAACAGAAGCTCTGAACTCGGATCTTGGGGCTGTGGCTGGAGGAGGGGAACAGACTCAGAGGCCGGCCCTAGGTAGGAGGGGCGAGGGAGCGATCTGAGCGCCGGCCCCGCCCCTCGCATGCGCCTCTTTTTAAAAAAGCTCGGGCGTGCCTTGCGCAGGCGCAGTGCTGGGGCGACGGTTAGCCGCGCAGGTGCGGTGGAGGGAGGATGGCGGAGTTGGTTCCTTTTGCGGTTCCCATCGAGCGTGACAAAACCTTGCTAGTGTGGGAACTGAGCTCTGGACCCACGGCCGAGGCTTTGCATGTGAGCCGGGGCCAGAAAGGAGGGAGGGATGGAGAAAGCCGCCCACCCGCTGACTGGGAGTTCCGGAGCCCTGCCTCAGACCCCTACCTGCCTCAGCCTCTGCTGAAGGACTCTTAATTCTAAAAGGGATCCCAACTGACAACTAACGACCTCCAAAAGATTTTTAGAGTCCCGGAGAGGTATCTCTCCACCGACAGCACGTTTTACCTTCCAGTGCTACTTAAAGTTTAGGATTTTAAGAGGAAAACCTATTGATTAAGTGGAAAGTGTTTTGAATAGCATCCTTCGCGAAGAGGGGTTTGGGGAATATGAGGGCATGTGCGGTTTTGTTTTCTGGGCGTGAGATTTCATGTACTTACTTGGGGTGGGACCACCCCCGCAGCATTCTCTGTTCACAGCATTTTCCCAGTTTGGCCTTCTATATTCAGTCCGGGTCTTCCCAAATGCTGCAGTGGCCCATCCTGGTTTCTATGCCGTCATTAAGTTTTATTCAGCAAGGGCTGCCTGCAGAGCCCAAAAGGCATGCGACCGGAAGCAGCTTTTTCAGAAATCTCCAGTAAAGGTGGGTCCAAATATGGAATTCCTAGCTCCGCTGGAATGAAGTGCTGAATTCAGTAATAGGTTAGCATTTGTCTAGCACTCTGGTTTACAGAATATTTTCAGATGCATTGCCACACTAATCTTCCAGTTCCTCTGGGTTTTTTAGATGAAGAAACTCAAACTCAAGATGGTTGAGTGACTTGTTTAAGGTTCTTGAAAAGAATTATGGAAACTTGAGGTTGAACTAAAACCTGCTGAGCTAAACCTCATGTCATTTTATGCTGTCCCTTTTTAAGAAATCTCAGCTTGGGCAGCAAAGTGAGACCCTGTCTCTATAAAAAAAATTAAAGATAAGGCTGGGCACCGTGGCTCATGCCTATAATCCCAGCACTTTGGAAGATCGAGGCAGGCGGATCACTTGAGGCCAGCAGTTTGAGATCAGCCTGGGCAACATAGCAAAACTCTATCTATACTAAAAATACAAAAACTAGCCGGGCATGGTGGCATGCGCCTGTAGTTCCAGCTGCTCGGGAGGCTGAAGCATGAGAATCGCTTGAACCCAGGAGGCTGAAGCATGAGAATCACTTGAACCCAGGAGGTGGAGGCTGCAGTGAGCTGAGATTGTGCCACTGCACTCTAGCATGCAGACTAGAGTGAGATTCCATCTCAAAAAAAGAAAAGAAAGAAAGAAAAATAAAAAATTAAATATCAGCCAGGTGTGGTGGCATGCACCTGTAGTCCCAGCTACTTGGGACTTGGGAGACTGAGGTGGGAGGATCGCTTGAGCCTAGAGGTTTGAGGGTGCAATGAGTAATAATAATTGCATCACTGCACTCCTGCCTGGGCCACAGAGTGAAACCCTATCTCTAAAAAATGAGTGAATGAATGAAATCTTCGCCAGAAGACTTCTGCTTATGTTCACTTTTTAATTTTTTTAGAGACAGAGTATCCCTGTGTTGCCCAGGCTGGTCTCTAAATCCTGGCCTCAAGCAGTCTTCCTGCCTCAGCCTCTTAAGTAGCTAGGTACAAGCCACCATGCCCAGCTATATTTATTTTTTATTTTTGTTTTTTAAGATGAAGTCTTATTTTGTCACCTAGGCTGGAGAGCAGTGGCATGATCTTGGCTCACTGCAACCTCTGCCTTGCGGGTTCAAGCGATTCTCCTGCCTCAACCTCCTGAGTAGCTGGGACTACAGGCACCTGCCACCACACCTGGCTAATTTTTGTATTTTAGTAGAGATGGGGTTTCGCCATGTTGGTGAGTCTGGTCTTGAATTCCTGACCTCAAGTGATTCGCCCACCTCAGCCTCCCAAAGTGCTGAGACTACAGGTGTGAGCCACCATGCCCAGCCATATATTATATATTTACTTTTTTTTTTTTTTAAAGACGGAATTCCACTCTTTTTGCCCAGGCTGGAGTGCCGTGGTGTGATCTCAGCTCACCACAACCTCCACCTCCCGGGTTCAAGCGATTCTCCTGCCTCAGCCTCCCAAGTAGCAGGGATTACAGGCATGCACCACCATGCCTGGCTGATTTTGTATTTTTGGTAGAGACGGGGTTTCTCCATGTTGGTCAGACTGGTCTCGAACTCCTGAACTTAGGTGATCCACCCACCTTGGCCTCCCAAAGTGCTGGGATTACAAGCGTAAGCCGCTGCGCCCAGCCTATATATTTACTTTTATGTGAATTTAAAATGTGTGGGTGTGACCAAGTCTTCTGCCAGCTGTTACATAAAGGAGACTGTATCATCATCATCATCATCATCATCATGCTCACCATGGCTCACAAACTGCCTATTTAGAACTCCCTTCAGTTCTGAGAGCATGGGAACATTCTTTAAGCGGCATTGTAGAAACCCTATTCCATATTAACATGCCAACCAATTTTACTTTCCCAGAGCCACAGAATGATATCTCACTGTATGCCTCAATTCAATCACCTTTCCTTTTTCAAGGACCACTTGAATTCCTGATTGGCTACTTGATCTGACTGCTTCCTACTAATCTTGCTGCCTATTCTTGTCTATATTCCATTCCTCATTGAATTAACCTTGATCAAATCTGAGAACTCTGCTTAGTAATGACTCCAGGTATACTACTCCCACTTCAGTAGCCTGTTCAATGCCCTCTTAGCCTGTTCAACACCCTCTTCAATCCTGGTTCTACTTCCTGTGACTGAAATGATTACCTGTGAGATCTTATTATTATTATTATTATTATTTTTTTTTTTGGAGACAGAGTCTTGCTCTGTCGCCCAGGCTGGAGTGCAGTGGCATTATCTCGGCTCACTGCAAGCTCCGCCTCCTGGGTTCACGCCATTCTCCTGCCTCAGCTTCCCAAGTAGCTGGGACTATAGGCGCTCGCCACTACACCCAGCTAATTTTTTGTTTTCTTTAGTAGAGATAGGGTTTCACTGTGTTAGCCAGGATGGTCTCGATCTCCTGACCTCGAGATCCACCCACCTCAGCCTCCCAAAGTGCTGGGATTACAGGCGTCAGCTACTGCGCCGGGCCAAGATATTATTTAACTTTTGAACTATGGTCTGTTTCTAACCTGTGACCATTTCACATAGCCACTCAAATATTATAAAGGTGCAGTAAAGATGATGAAACAGTTACTTGGTATCATTTTGTAAGTAATGAGTTTTTAGTGCTCTTGGACATTGAGACCATTTCATAAACTTTAGGTTTTGAGAATTTCACAGCATAAAGCCCATCACTGATACAGTAATGAAGGAAATGTTCTACAACTCAATAGATAGGTGAAAGGAGAGGGCGTTCTTACTAGATTTATTTGTTTACTAAACCCAAAGCCTTGGGTTACTACTCACCCCCTACTGTTATCTAGTTTAAGTGTTCTTTTTTACTTTAGCACATACATTTAGTTTCTGGTTTTTTTGCCTTTTTAAATACAGAAAAGAGAATAATGTTTTAAAATAAAATCAAGGAAAGGCCTAAGGCACCTGAGAGGGTTTTGTTTTTGCTTTTTGGGTTTTTGTTTTTGTTTTGAGATGGACTCTTGCTCTGTCACCCAGGCTGGCGCACAATGGCATGATCTCAGCTCACTACAGCCTCTGCCTCCCAGATTTAAGTGATTCTCCTGCCTCAGCCTCCAGAGTAGCTGGGATTACAGGTGTGTACCACCACACCCAGCTAATTTTTATATTTCTGGTAGAGACAAGATTTCTCCATGTTGGCCAGGGTGGTCTTGAACTCCTGACCTCAAGTGATCTGCCCGCCTCAGCCTCCCAAAGTGCCAGGATTACAGGCGTGAGCCACTGCGCCCGGCCAAGAGGGTTTTTTGTGTTTTTTTGTTTTTGTTTTTATTTTTTTGTGAAATGAAGGAAAATGGTTGCCGCCAAGAACTGTGGCAAGGTTATCCAAGCTGACAACTGTCTATGCCACCCAGGGGCTCAGAGTTTTTCTGAAGCTTCCTGGTTGTCCAGAAAGGCTCCACTGTGACTCGTGATACAGGCTGGTCTCGCCAGTAGCACTCAACGTTTAAAAATTGGTCTTCATTTCTCTTTCCCAACAGGCATTTCTCCTTCTTTTCAGTTGGAGAAAGTAATTTCAATTTTTACTTGCTCATTGTTTTATTCATTCAATCGACAGATCATCTGTCCTCTATTATATGCCAAGAACTGTGCTTGGTTCTGGAAGTGAAAAAAGCTATGATTTCATCTGGGACTTACAGAGCTTGTAAACCAGTGATAGAGGAAGGTGCATAAACAAATCAATAAAGAATTAACTTCAGCCAGGCGCCGTGGCTCACGCCTGTAATCCCAGCACTTTGGGAGGCCAAGGCTGGCGGATCACAAGGTCAGGAGATCGAGACCATCCTGGCTAACATGGTGAAACCCCGTCTCTACTAAAAAAATACAAAAAATTAGCCAGGCGTGGTGGTGGGCACCCATAGTCCCAGCTACTCGGGAGGCTGAGCCAGGAGAATGGCGTGAACCCAGGAGGCGGAGCTCGCAGTGAGCTGAGATCGCACCACTGCACTCCAGCATGGGCAACAGAGCAAGACTCCATCTCAAAAAAAAGAAAAGAATTAACATTACTGTTAATTCTTATTAATTTCTAATACAATAAATTTGACTTTATTTGTATCATTTGAATTTCATGAATATAATATACTTAAAAATGAAATAGACATATAGGAAAGAACTTGTGATGTAAGAAATCCACAAAAATGGGTAAAATATTTTAAGAATTAACAGTAGATATTTGCATTCTCAAAGAAACTTATAAATGCACATAAACCTCTAGTTGTTTCAGTTGCTTGTAAAATTTGTAGAAGTATGTGTATTTCCTCTTTTTTTTTTTTTTTTTTTTGAGACGGAGTCTCACTCTGTCGCCTAGGGTGGAGTGCAGTGGCACTATCTCGGCTCACTGCAAGCTCTGCCTCCCAGGTTTGAGCGATTCTCCTGCCTCAGCCTCCGGAGTAGCTGGGACTACAGGCACATGTCACCATGCCTGGCTAATATTTAGTATTTTTAGTAGAGATAGGGTTTCACCATGTTAGCCAGGATGGGCTCGATATCCTTACCTTGTGGTCCACCCGCCTCAGCCTCCCAAAGTGCTGGGATTACAAACATGAGCCACCGCACCCGATTGTATTTCATCTTTTAACGGGTTAGTAACTTGGGGAGGGGGATGGGTGGTGGGTTCATCTTATCTATATTCAGGTCATATTCTCAAGCAGGAGCTACTGAATGGGAAGACCGAAACAATTTTTCTTTGCATGCTTGGTATTGACAAATCTCAGAAGTATCCCAAATAAAATCTCTAGCAGGTTGTGATATTTATGAGTCTATCTCTTATGACTTTAGGTTCGTCTTGGCACCAGACATCAGGCAGTTCAACATCAAGCCCTTGCCCTGAACAGTTCCCGATGCCAAGAACTGGCGAATTACTACTTTGGTTTCAATGGGTGGTCCAAAAGGATCATCAAGGTAAACCTTGTAGATTTTTTTTTCACTAACCACACTCTCCTTTCAACATTGAAATCCTAGATATTAGACAGAAGTATTGAACTGGATTGTAGGGAGGAGATGTGAGAGGCCTCTACCATTGAGGATAAGTGAACATGTCTGAATTGGCCTGCTACCTAGAATTAATAATCTCAGTCACTAGGATGGTGGTATCCATAATTTTCTCCACTGTTTTTGTGGCATATAATAAAAAATGGTTGTCTCTATCTAGCAACTCATTTGCAAATCTAACTTGATTTTGAAGCCATAGGACACCTCAACTGTTAGCTTGAATGACTGGAGTTTAGTTGTTTTTTTGGTTGTTTTTGTTTGTTTGCTTTTTGTTTTGTTTTGTTTTGTTTTTTTGAGACAGAGTCTTGCTCTGTCGCCAGGCTGGAGTGCAGTGGTGCTATCTCGGCTCACTGCAAAATCTACCTCCTGGGTACAAGCGATTCTCCTGCCTCAGCCTCCCGAGTAGCTGGGACCACAGGTGCCCGCCACCTCGCCCGGCTAATTTTTGTATTTTCAGTAGAGACGGGGTTTCACCATGTTGGCCAGGATGCTCTCAATCTCTTGACCTCGTGATCCGCCCACCTCGGCTTCCCAAAGTACTGGGATTACAGGCATGAACCACCACACCCGGCCAAGTTTTTACTTTTAATAACAAAACATTTTGAAGCCTACATTAAGATCCTAGGAAGGACCTTACATTAAATATCCTTACAGCTTCAGGAGCTTTCTGACCTTGAAGAAAGAGAAAATGAAGATAGCATGGTGCCACTTCCAAAGCAAAGCCTGAAGTTCTTCTGTGCTTTAGAGGTGATGTTGCCAGCCTATGATTGCAGGAGTCCTGGCGTTGGCTTGGTGGAGGAGCCTGTGGATAAGGTGGAGGAAGGTCTGTTTTCATTGGGAGTGGAGGAGGGTAGGGATTTGGCGTGGAAAGGATCTTTCTTTTTTTCTTACTTTTTGAAAGTCATCTTTTTGGATACATATCAAGCCCTTCCCCTCTGAGCTACTCAAGTCCTGGGAAGAGTTTTTCTGTCTTACAGTATAGGATTTTACTTTAGGTAATACCTGATTGAACCTTTAAATTTAAAATCGTACAGCTGACTTCCTACCAAGAAAGTTAGGAGGAAGAAGGAAGTAATGTTTTTACAGTTTTTGGTTAAGAACTTGCTTCAAGCTAAAATAGTTCTTCAAATATGTGTCTCTTGTAGCCCTCGGTTATCCCAGCAAAACCATCTAAAGTTTTTGTTTTTTTTTAAATCTATTTATTACTTTTTTAGAGACAGGGTCTTGCTCTGTTGCCCAGGCTAGAGTACAGTAGCATGATCATAGCTCACTGTAACCTCCAACTTCTGGGCTCAAGGGATCCTCCTGCCTCAGCCTCCTGAGTAGCCAGGACTAGAGGCATGCACCACCACACCTGGCTAATTAGTACTATTTTTAGAGATGGGGTCTTTCTGTGTTGTCCCACCTGGTCTCCAGCTCCTGGCCTCAAGAGATCCTCTTGCCTCAGGATCCCAAGTTGCTGGGGTTATAGGCATGAGCTACCATGCCAGGTCATCATCTAAAGATTTACATAAACTTTTGTGTAAACATTCAGTTCTTTTTTTTTACTCATAAAAGGGTTTCAGCCAAAAAAGAGTATAATATAGATATCTAGAAAGAGTACTCAATTGATACTAATGTTGAGTATTTTTTTAGTATTCATGACCATCAGGCTTAGGGTTTGAAGTCAGAGGCAGGGCTATAGGCTAATGGAGTGGAGTAGGCTCCCGGGGGTGATGCCCAGGGAGGAGCCAAATTATCTGTACCAAAGTTTTTTCTTTTTTGAGATGGAGCCTCACTCAGGCGCCTAGGCTGAAGTGCACTGGCGTGATCTTGGCTCACTGCAACCTCCACCTCCCAGGTTCAAGCAATTCTCCTGCCTCAGCCTCCCAAGTAGCTGGGGTTACAGGTGCCTAACACCACACCTGGCTATTTTCTTGTTGTATTTTTATTAGAGACATGGTTTCACCATGTTGCCCAGGCTGCTCTCAAACTCCTGACCTCAAGTGATCTGCTCACCTCGGCCTCCCAAAGTGCTGGGATTATAGGCATGAGCCACCGCACCTAGCCCTTTTTTTTTTTTTTTTTGAGACACAGTCTCACTCTGTCACCCAGGCTGGAGTGCAGTGGCCTGATCTCAGCTCACTGCAACCTCTGCTTCCTGGTTCAAGCTATTCTTATGTCTCAGACTCCCAGGTAGCTGGGATTACAGGTGTGTGTCACCACACCTGGCTAATTTTTGCATTTTTATTAGAGACAGGGTTTCACCGTGTTGGCCAGGCTGTTCTTGAACTCCTGGCCTCAAGTTTCACCACATTGACCAGGCTGTTCTTGAACTCCTGGCCTCCACCTGCCTCAGCCTCCCCAAGTGCTGGGATTACAGGCATGGGCCACCATGTCCAGCCAACCAAACCTTTTTCGATGAGTGATTCCAGCCCTTGATGCACAGGAGGGTAGGGTCTGTAGGAGTGTAGCC
The DNA here is from genome assembly GCF_000951035.1 of Colobus angolensis palliatus. Lineage (NCBI taxonomy): Eukaryota > Metazoa > Chordata > Mammalia > Primates > Cercopithecidae > Colobus > Colobus angolensis. Next base: position 677,427 of record NW_012116588.1, on the reverse strand, counting down.
TTAACTGATCAATTTGAAATCTCTGGATGATGTGAAACATGTGCCAGGTTCTTGGCTCTTATCTCCCTTCTAGTACTTCAGGAACTTCTCTACTAGATGGAGGCGTAAAAATGGGCCCTGCCAGGATGTATCTCTAAGAGAGCCATTCAACCTTATTCTTGTGCCGTCTGCCCTTAATCACAAAGGTTATGAGCTAAGAACCATGGATGCATTTTTAGTTTTTAAACATATAGCAATTATCATTTAGATAGGCATCTTAAATCCATTTGTTTTGGTTGGATTTAGGACCATTATCGTTACTTATGAAAAGGAAGACAGCCCAGAAGCTTGCTATTCAGAAGGCTTTGTCAGACGCATTCCAGAAACTGTTGATTGTTGTTCTAGGTAAGACTCTCTTGATCGTCCTAGAAGTACTTCAGTTTCAATGGGCAAATAAACTCATTTTGAAAAGTTAATTGGATAAAAATATTGATATCTAAAGCACTCTATAGTATGCTTTCATTTGCTAAATTATTTCACAGCAACAGGCTCAAATTAGTTCTGTGTGACATTTGTGGGAAAAAAAGACAGCAAATACTGTTCCTAGTTTACAGATGTGAAGGGACTTGCCTCAGTTCCCACAGAAAATGTTTAAGTCAGGTCTTCTTTAATTGCTTGCCTATCATATAGAATAGTGATTATAAGCTTTGTACACATGGATTTGAGTCCTAACTCTGTCTCTTAGATTTTTAATGCAATTTTAGGTCTTATAGCCGGAGAGATTTGAAAATACTTAATAGCTCTAAGCTGCAGTCTCTTCATCTACAAATTGGGGTTAGTAATTCAGTCAGCCTTATGGAGGATATTGTAAGAGTAAATAAGATGACAAATGTAAAAACTCAGAACTACACTTACAAGATAAGCAAACATATTAACTATTATTGTCATTGTTGATTTCTGTCTGAATAAATAAACTCTGTGCCAAAGAGTTTATTAGATTTTGTTTCCTGAATCAAGAATTCAATTTCAGCTTTCACTTCTGGCACTGACACATTGGGCAAGTATGATTCTTATACAACAATCAGCTGCTTTGCTGTGAGCCTTGGAATTGGTCATGCTATTGAATGGCATTGCTTGTATTCCCTGTTGAATTCTACAGTGGCACGAATGTTACAGGCTGTGCCCAAAGGAAGCCTGGTGATTAGCAAAGAGTCCCTGAACAGAGTTGCTCTTCTGCTTCACAGCCCTAAAGGCTTAGAGGCTGAGAGATCCTAATTAAGTTACCACAGACCTTTATTTGCTTGTAGGAGGTGGCCCTGATTGCTCTCAGCTTTCCAACCTGGACAACAGCCCTTCTAGTGAAAGTCTTACTTCCTTGGTCATCAGCTGTCAAGTCTGAGTAACAACTTTTAAGAACCAAACAAAGTGTGTGAGTTGTTTATCTCTCCCTAGTATACAAAGGTATCTCTTGCACACACTGAAAACTTATTAGACCAAAAGCCTTATGGCTCTAGTTTGCCTTGAAGGTAGTTCTATTGTCTATAAGAATATGTGGGCCTGTGTCTGCCAATAAAATGTTCAAATGTTCTCTCTCTCAGAAGCTTTGTTCATTGTATCTGGTGGAATGAATTTTGGTTCTCAGGGCGCAGACACCTGGCCCTTGCTTCTAATGTGAAGTGTCTACTAGCTGAGTGGTCTCTTCTCCAAATTTGAACTTGCTTTGACCCCCACCTGATGCCTTACCATTTCATCGTATGATGATTGAACATTTTGGTTTCCACATTTTTTATTTCTTATGTTATTCCTTAGTTCCTATCTGTAAGATCATAACATCCTTTGTACAAAATATGGTTGATATTTCATATATATGTTAAAAACTGAGGTGTGAGGCCAGGCATGGTGACTCACACCTGTAATCTCAGTATTTTGGGAGGCCAAGGCAGGAGGATCACTTAAAGCCAGGAGTTCAAGACCAGCCTGGACAACAAAGCAAGACCGTGTCTCTAAAAAAAAAATTAGGCGGGCACAGTGGTGTGTACCTGTAGTCCCTGCTACTCTGGAGGCTGAGCCAGGGGGATCACTTGATCCCAGGAATTCCAGGCTGCAGTGAGCTATGACAGCGCCACTGCACTCCAGCCGGGGTGACAGAGTGAGGCCGTGTCTTCCAAAAAAAAAGGAAAGAAAGAAAAAACTGAAGTGTGAGATGAGGAGATAAGGAAACTTCCAGGAAAATGCTCTTACTTTCTGCTTTTAGAAGCCAAAAGAATGTTCATGGGGTGCTACCATTATATGCAGGATGTTTTAGAATGAAAAAGATGAATTGATCCTTGCTAACTTTATTTCAGAAAGTGGTAAAATAGCTGTGGAGTACAGACCCAGTGAAGACATCATAGATGTCAGATGCGAAGAAGAACTACATGGTTTAATTCAAGTATGTGGAGATAAAAACTCAGGGGTTAACATAGCCAATGTAACCATAATTCAAAACAAGCAGCATAATTTGGAGGACAATTTGTTTCATTCTTAGGAAAATGTGAAACTGATACTACTTTTGAGTGCAGAGTATTTCTGGGGCTTTTCCTGAAGTCTTGACCTTTGACTCTGACCCCTTATTTGAAGTTTGGAGAGCAGAACTGAGGACTATCAGAGTGTTATTACAGTTGTGGACATAGGAGAGGGGTTAGTCTTCCCCCACGATTTAGGGATGCCAGGCTGCTTGAACATAGGCCTCTTTAGAACTTTCTTCAAACAGGATCCCAGAGATATGGGGGAAAAGTAACTGGCCTTAAGAATGATCGTGCTACAGCTTTCGAAAACTATAATGCCTTTCAAATATGGCTTATTACCTGGATCTCAATATCTCCTTATATCTTGGGTAGACCATTTTGCTGAAGATCTTTCTGTAAATCAATTACAATCATGTGCTGCAAAATGATGTTTCAGTCAACAGTAAACCACATATGTGATGGTGATTCCATAAGAGTATAATGGAGCTATCCCTATACAGCTATACCATTTTTTATCTTTTAAACAGTATTTTTACTGTATGTTTTCCATTTGACATACACAAATACCTGCCATTGTGTTACAATTGCCTTCAGTATTCAGTATAGTAACATACGGTACAGGTTTATAGCCTAGGAGCCATAGGCCATACCATATAGCCTAGGTGTGCTGTAGGCTATACCACTTAGGTGTGTGGAAGTATATGCTATGATGTTAGCACAAGGGTGAAATCCCCTAATGACATATTTCTCAAGTTTCTCCTCACATGGCAAGCAACGCATGACTGTATATGAAAGCTCTTAAATAGGGGTTAAGTTTCTAAATTAATCTCTGAAAGAAAACAGTCATTATTTACTACATATGGAATTTTTTTTTTTAAAGGAGCAAAAGTGTTTTATTTCAGTGGGAACTTAATTTGGGACTAGAGTGTTTTATTTAACTTTCACCCCAAAGTTGCAAAGTGTTTTAAATTTTTCCCTGTAAAATAATTATTTCAATTCAATTCAAGTAAAACCCATGAAGGAAACTTCAAGCTTTAAGAAGTCTAGCTTCCTGTGAAATGTGAGAGAAAGTCAGCACTGATTTCAGAAATCTGATTATAATAATAGATCCACCCCTAAATGAGGCGAGTCTTGGAATCCCTTCCATTGTAAAACCGTTAATCTGCACCATATGCCTATGCTAGGCACTGGCATAAGATGAAGCACCTTCTTAGAGTTCGCATGCTGGTGATTGTGCCAGACAATGAGAAATACAATAGGTAACAATGGCTGTGGAGGAAGTCAGCTGGGTTCTAGTTATAGTCACATTTCAGGAAATTATTTAACATGCTGACTTTAACAACCTAAGCCTCTTCTCCATGTGTGCACACAGGGTAGACCTCTGAAGAGTGGCGCTGTAATTTCTAGGGTAATGGCTGTGTTAAGGCAGGATGACAGTTCAGACTTCTCTCCCAGACTGAATTGCCCACCTCCCAAAACCCTTCTTACAGAAAATTTGGAGTCCTCACTTATTCCCTGGCAGCTCCTACCTAATAGAGTGGTGAATTATCAAACATGCAACAAAGGATATCAAAAGTTTAGCAAAAATGGCAACATTTTGGAATGAATGACCCTACTGTGCGTTCTGCCTGCCACCTTAACTGGTGCACATTTTGCAGGTCCATTGCTCTCCCTGGAAGCAGTATGGCCAAGAGGAGGAAGAGTATCTCTCGGATTTCAGCTTGGAGGAGGAAGAGTTCAGGCTGCCAGAACTTGACTAGCATTTCTGAATATCCCAAGGCGAGGTCGCCTAACTTCCTTGGGAAGCTCTGCCATGCTGCTACCCAACCCCGCCCCACCACTGTAGGCTGCTGGAGTCCTGGGACCACCTAGGTCAGCCGCCCAAATCTTTCCTGGCGAAGGGGAGGGAAAGGGTGTTCTGGTGGAGCGGGAAGGGAGGCTTGGGCGGGACTGTGGGATAAGATCGCCCTGGTGACGGGGAGCAAATCTGGAACGGAACTTAATAAAGTTTGCCTAAATAAAGATATGGTAAATAACGGACAAGGCGGGGCCATGGTTGCTAGGGGCGCAAGGTTGCTAGGTGTGCGAGCATCTCTGGGCTGCCATAATGGCTCCAGCTCAGTGTGGGACGCCAAGGTATGTCATGTACTGGCTGCATGTCTGGTCCCTATGGTCCCTCCTCACGTGACAACTATTGTGGCTACTAGTCCAGGAGGCTCAGGCAGATCCAGGGCCCACTCCAGCTGACCTCTGACCCCCTGAGGCCAACTGACCCCTGGTCTTGGCGCTCCTGCCGTCTCTCCCCGGAATCTCCCCCATGCGCTTATCCACCCCCACCCCGATACAGACCCGGGGGGCTTTGATAACCTGGGGTCCTTTACTTCCACCCAGATGTCAGCCTCGACTCAGGATCCGACTGAGACTTTGGTTCCATTCCTGGACATGGATCCAGCTGGAGAGCTGCCCCTGGGGCCAGAGAAGTTCGCTGTTGTACACCAGGATCTGAATGACAAGCTGACTTGCAAGAAAGGCTCCCAGAGTTGGTTCCAATGCCAGACTGGGATCAGAACCAGACGCTAGCTCGGCCTCTTTGCCTCAAAAGTAAGGTTCAAACTGTAGGTCTAGATCAGGCTGCAGATCATCAGGCATATGAAATACTTGTTCCACCTCTAGATAGTCAGAATTCAAAAGCAATGAAGATTAGTGTTTTGCCCAAAAACCTGAAGAAAGATGTAGCTAAGCATCGGAGGCTTGCTAAGGTTTTTGTTGGAACTCCACACTGATTTATATCAAAACCTCAGCGTCAGAAACAAACTTTACAGGATGAGTATTTAGATTCAAGTACGGATATACTATATCTGGGCAGCCTGCCTCCAGAACAACAGGTAAACTCAGATTAGCCTCCAGGGCCCGCTGAGCAAGTTGGGCTCTCAATTCCATCTAGAGCCTGAAACTCAAAATCCAGAGGACAGATCCAGTCCTCTTCACTCCAGCAAAAAGCCCCAGTGCAGCTTCCACAGCTCCCTGAGGAGGTAGAACCTTCTTCAACCCAGCAGGAGGCCCCAGCGCTGCCTTCACAGTCCCTTAAGGGGCTCCACTCTTCAACACAGCAGGAGGCCCCAGCACAGCAGCTGCCTGCCTCAGAAGAGACTGTAGCTCAGCCATCAATACATCATCAGGTAAATGTTCCATTAAAAGTTGGAGTGAAGCTCAGCACTCACACTTGCCCAGTGTCACAGTCAAACCTGTGGATGTGGAGCTTATGATAATCCAAGAGCCAGGTGAGGAACTTACATCAAGCCAGGAACAAGCCGCAGCTCAGCCTCCAGAGTACCCCGAGGAGGTGAACTCTTCCTAAACCCAATTAAAGGCCCCAGCTCAGATACCAGACCACCCTGAGAAGATGAAAACATCTGTAACCCAGCAAGGAAATCCAGCTGAACCTCCAGTTCCTCCTGTGGAGGCTTAACCTTCTCCAGGTGAACAGGAGCAGCCAGCCTAGCCTTCTGAGTTTCCAGGGGAGGTTCTCAGAATCAGCAGGAGACCCCAGCTCAGCCTCCCAAGTCTCTGTGGAGAGTGAAGCTCAAACTCCACTGAATCTTGAGTTGACAGTTCAACCTCGGGGTAAGGATCAAGCTCATTTTACCTTACCCAACATTACAGGTAAACTTGCCGATTTCAAGATTACCATAACTTCAGAGCCTAACAAGGAGGCAGAATCCTCTCAAGCCCAGCAGGAGGCCCTAACCCAGCCTCCAGAGGAGGTAGAACCTTCCGCAACCCAGATGGAGACCCAGCTGAGCTCCCATGTCCTCCTGTGGAGGCTGAGCCTTCCCCCAGTGAGCAGGAGCAGCCAGCTCAGCCTTCAGTTTTCTGGGGAGGCTGAACTTTCTTAGACCCAGCAGGAGACCCCAGCTGAGCCTCAGAGTCCTCTATGGAGAGTACAGCTCAAACTCCACTGAATCATGAGGTGACACTTCAGCCTCCCGTTGAGGATCAATCTCATTATAACTTACCCAGTATTACAGTTAAACCTGTAGATGTGGAGATTATCATAACCTCAGAGCCTGTTAAGGAGGCAGAATCTTCTCAAGCCCAGTAGTAGGCCCCAACCCAGCCTCCAGAGCAGATGGAACCCTTTGCAACCCAGGAGGAGATCCCAACTGAGCTTCCCGGTCCTCCTGTGGAAGCTAACTCTTCCCTCGGTGAGCATTTGCAGCCAGTTCAGCCTTCTGAGTCTTCTGGGGAGGTTGAATCTTCTCCAGCCCAGCACAAGACCCCAGCTCAGCCTCCAGTTCTTACATCACGAAGTAACAGCTTCACCTCCAGGTCACCATTGAGCTCAGCATTCAGATTTGCCCAATGTCACTGTTAAGCCTCCAGTTATGCAGCTTATCATAGCAACAGAGCCTACTGCAGAGGTAGGAACTTCTCCAATCCACCAGGAGGTTACTGCTCAGCTCTCAGAGCCAGTTAATTATGTAGAACCTTCCACTACCAAGCACAGGGGCCCAACTCTGCCTCCATAGTCATCAGAAGATGACTTTACCAGTTCAACAGGAGACTTCAGTTCAATCTCCAGCTATTAAAGATGAGAACCTCTCTCCAGCCCAGCGGGAGACTGCTGCTGAGTATCCACAGATGCCTGAGGAGGTTGAGTCTTCTCCAACACAGCAATAGGCCCAAGCCCAGCCTTCAGAGATCCCTAATGAAATTGTAGCTAATCTCCAGTGCATCATGAGGTAACAGTTTCTGTAAGTCATGATCAAGTTCGGCCTCCAACATTGCACAATGACTGTGAAACCTGTGCATCACATGGTAACCATGACACCAGAGTTCACCTAACAGGTTGAAATTTTAACCAAACACGGGGCCCCAGCTCAGTCCTCAGTGTCCCCTTAGCAGTTTCAGCATTTGAAAGACCAGTGAGAAATGATTATTCAGCAGCCAAATACCCCTGAAAATGATGAACTTCCTCCAGTCCTTCAAGAGTCCACAACTCGGTCTCCAACTCGGCTCTCCTCAGAATTTGTAAGGTCATCGAATAATGAGATGGTATTTTTGCCTCTAGATCTGTCTTTAATATTCAGAAACAATTCAACTTTCCCTAATACCACAGTTAAAAATATGGATATGGACCTCACCATACCTACAGAAGTCACTATGGAGAGTGAACCTTCCCCAGTCCAGCAGGACAATCCTATTCCCACTGAGTAGGCTGACTTTTCTCCAACCCAGCATGATACGCCTTCCCTACCTCTGGATTCTCCTGAAAAGACTGAATCTCCATCACAGCACAAGACCATAGCTCAGACCCCAGATTCCCCTAAAGGGGTGGAATTTTCTCCAGTCCAGCAAGAGTCCCCAGCTGAGGCACCAGAGCTCCCTAAGCAGGTTGAACCATCTGCAACCCAGCAGGAAGCCTCAGGTCATCCTTCAAAGTCCACTGCAGAGGTCAGTCCACCAAAGCTGAAGATACCAGCTCAGCCATCGGCCACCTGAGAAGGTCAAACCATCTTCAGTCCTACAGCAGGCCTCAACTCAGCTTTTAGAGCCACCTGAAGAGGTAGAATCCTCTCCAGTCCAGTAGGCAGTGCTTGCTCAGTCTTCAGAGCCCTATGGTGGTAGAATCTTCTTTGACACAGCAGATGGCCGCATCTTTGCCTCCAAATCTCCCTCAGGAGGTGGAACCATCTCTAACTCAGCAGGAGGGTCCAACTCAGACTCGAGAGCCCCCTGTGGAGACAGAACTTTCTCCAGCTCAGCAGAAGGCCACAGTTCAGGCTCCAGAGCCTCCTAAGGAGGCAGAACCTTCAAGTCAGTAGATGGTCCCAGCTCAGCTTCCAGAGCCCCCTAAGGGGGTTGCAGTTCAACCTCTAATGCATTATGAGATGACAATTATAACAGCAAGCCAGGACCAAGCTCAGTATCCAGCATTATGAAATGACAATTCCAACAGCAGGCCAAGACCAAGCTCAGTATCCAGCATCACCCAGTGTCACATTTCAACCTTTACACATGGAGCTTACCATAACTCCAGAACCCATTATGGAGGCTGAGCATTCTATAATGCTGAGGATGACTACAGCTCCTCCAAAACACCCTGAGGTGACCCTTCCACCTTCAGACCATGTGCAGGCTCAGCACACAAACCTGAGGCCACAGTGCAACCTTTGGATCTGAAATTTACCACGAATCAACAACCTAGTACAGAGGATATATTTTCTCTAACCATGGAGAATTCAACTCAGCTTCCAGAGCAACCTATGGAGGTTGTAACTCAACCTGCAGCTCATTATGAGGTGACAGTTCCAATACAAGGTCAGGAACAAGCTCGGCATTCAACACTGGCCAGTGTCGCACTTCAACCTTTGGACCTGGGGCTTATCATCACTCCAGGATCCACTACAGAGGTTGAACTTTTCCAGCCATGCAGGAGACCCCAACTCAGCATCCTCAGGAAGTTATACCTTAACCTCCAGTATTTCAAGAGGTAACAATTTCAACACCAGGTCAGGATCGAGCTCAGCATTGAATATCACCCAGCATTACAGTTACCTGGGACTTACCATAACTCCAGAACCCACTACAGAGGTAGAACATTCTACACCCCTGAAGAAGACTATAGTTCCTCCAAAGCATCCTGAGGTGACACTTCCACATCCAGACCAGGTTCAGACTCAGCATTCACACCTGACTCAAGTCACATTTCAACCTTTGGATCTGAAACTTACCTTAACTTCAGAATCCTCTATGGAGGTTGAACCTTCAACCATGCATAAAACCCCAACTCAGCCTCCAGAGCTACCTAAGGAGGTTGTCGTTTACCCTCCTGGGTATTATAATGTGATGTCTGTTCCAACACAAGGCCAGGATCAAGATAAGCATCCAACATCAGCCAGTGTCACAGTTCAACCTTTGGATCTGAGGCTTACCATTACTCCAGAATTCACTACAAAGGTTGAACCTTCTAGAGCCGTGATAACTACAGCTTCTCTGCCAAAGCTCCCTAAGGTGACACTTCCACCATGAGACAAGGGTCAATCTTCAGCACTCAAACAAGACCCAAGTCATAGTTCAACTTTTGAACTTGGAACTTACCATTACTAGAGAACCTACTACAGGGGTGAACCTTTTCCAATCACAGAGGAGACCACAACTCAGCCTCCAGACCTGGGACTTGCCGTAACTCTAGCCCCATATAGACATTGAGCATTCTACAGCCCCGGACAAGACTACAGCTCCACGTCCAGACCAGGTTCAGACTCAGCATCAAAACCCGACTGAAGTCTGAGGTCCACCTTTGAACTAGAACCTACTCAGGATTCATTGGTTCAGTCTGAAAGTTACGCCCAAAATAAGGCTTTAACTGCACAAGAGGAACAGAAGGTCTCCACAAGCACCAACATATATGAGTTCTGTACCTGCAGAGTTGAGACACTGTCATGTATTGATCTCAGCCCAAAGCAGAAGCTCCACCAAGTGCCCGTGCCAGAACCCAGCACCTACAATGGCACCTTCACTATCTTGTAAGAATCAACTTTTCTCAATTGTTTTCTGTGTGCTGCCTGACATGGCAGCTTTGTCCTGGAGGCCTTCCTGCGTCTTCTTTTTCTCACCAAACCACAGGGACAACTGACTTTCTGCTTTTGCTTTTGCCTGTCATCTCTTCCTTCTCATTCTCCTTTACTGTTAGGCCCCTTCTCTGGTCTTTTACTTGTGATTGCTCTTAATCTTTTTCTTATCCATTTTTCTTTATCCCCATCACATCGTTGCTTAACTGCTGCTCTCCTCCTATTGGCACTTCACCCTCTTTACAGCACTCTGTCTCTCTCTCCATCTCAGTGATAGTGTTCTAGGTGGTTAAGAGTGAATTCTGGAGCCAGGTTACTGGCTTTGAACCCAGGTCTGTCATTTATTAGCTTGGCTACCCTGAACAAGTTATTCTCTGTGACTCAGTTTCCTCGTCTTTAAACTGGGGATTATGCTAGTTACCATTTCATAGGATTGTTGTGAAATTTAGGTGAGTGAATACCTGTAATACTTGCATCAGTCCTTAGTATATGTAGGAGCGGTGGCTGTGAACATTACTTAGCTCTTTAGTTATGTCCAGAACTCATTTTTGTCCCTGACTTTCTATATGTAGCACCCGTTTTGTGTCCAACCCAGGGACAAGTATGACACTGTCTCCAGAACATGAAAATGATAGAAGACAATAAGCATAAAAATGGAGGTGTAAATAATAAAGTAGTAAAACATGATACAGACCATCAGTCCTAGAATTCACCAGAATCTGTGATCCTTGAGTTATGGAGGTCAGGGGAAGCTGCATCAATAAACTAAAAATTTACCTGGGGCTTAAAGATTAGCTATAACTTGTCAAATAAGAAAAAATAGGAGTACAGTCTAGGCAAAGGCATGGTTACAGTTGTGGTTGAAGTTGAGTAGAATGGCCCAAGCTCAGCCTCCAGAGAACCCTGAAGAGGTGGACTCTTCCTTAACCCAATTAAAGGCCCCAGCTCAGATACCAGAGCGCCCTGAGGAGATTAAATCTTCAGCAACCCAGCAAGGGACTCTGGCTGAGCCTCCAGGCCCTCCTGTGGCAGTCGAACCTTCCTCCAGTAAGCAGGAGCAGCCAGCTCAGCCTTCTGAGTTCCCTGGGGAGGTTGAACCTTCTCAGACCCAGCAGGAGACCCCAGTTCAGCCTCCGGAGTCTTCTATGAAGAATGCAGCTCAAACTCCACTGAATCACGGGTGACAATTTAACCTCAGGGTAAGGATGGAGCTCATTACACCTTGCCAAGCATTACAGTTAAACCTGTGGATGTAGAGATTAGCATAACTTCAGAGCCTACCAAGGATAATGAATCTTCTCCAGTCCAGCAGGAGGCCCCAACCTACCCTCCAGAGGAGGTGGAAACTTCCACAACCCAAGAGGAGGCCCCAACTGAGCCTCCATGTTCTCCTGTGGAGACTGATGCTTTTCTCGGGGAACATGAGCAGCCAGCTCAGCCTTCTGAGTCTCCTGGGAGGTTGAATTTTCTCCAGCCCAGCAGGAGATTCCAGCTCAGCCTTGAAAACATTATGAGGTAACAGTTTCACCTCCAGGTCACCATCAAGCTCAGTCCTTAATGTCCCCTGAAAAGTTTAACCATTTGGAAGATGAGCAAGAGATTATCATTCAGCAGTTAACTCCCTGAAAATGATGAACTTTCTCCTCTTGCTCAAAAGCCCACACTTGGTCTCCAGCTCAGCTCTCCTCAGACGTTGTAAGTCCACTGAATGATGAGATGGAATTTTTCACCTGAAGATCTGTCTTCAATATTCAGAAATAATTCAACTTGGCCTAAAAATCACAGTTAAAAATGTGAATATAGAGTTTACCATACCTACAGTAGTCACTATAGAGATTGAACCTTCTCCAGTCAAGCAGGACAACCCTCCTATTTCCAATGAGCAGACTGACTTTTCTCTAGCCCAGCCTAATTCCCCTTTCCTACCTCTGGAGTCTCCTGAAGAGAGTGAATCTTCAGCCCAGCCAGAGGCTACAGCTCAGACTCCAAATCCCCCTAAGGGGGGAGTTTCCAGCTGAGCTCAGCCATCAGAGCCACCTGAGAAGGTTGAACTATCTCCAGTCCTACAGCGGGCCCTAATTCAGCTTTTAGAGCCACTTAAAAAGGTAGAATCCTCTCCAGTCCAGCAGGCAGTCCCTGCTCAGTCTTCAGAGCCCTCTATTGTGGTAGAACCCTCTCCAGTCCAGCAGATAGCCCATCTTTGCCTCCACAGCTCCCTCAGGAAGTGGGACCCTCTCTAACTCAGCAAAACTTTCCAGCTCAGACTCCATACCCGCTGTGGAGGCAGAGCCTTCTCCAAACCAGCAGGAGGCCACAGTTCAGGCTTCAGAGCCCCCCCAAGAATATAGAACTTTCAAGCCAGCAGATGGTCCTACGTCAGCTTCCAGAGCCACCTAAGCGGGTTGCAGCTCAACCTCCAAAGCGTTATGAGATGACATTTTCAACAGCAAGGCAGGACCAAGCTCAGTATCCAGTATCACCCAGTGTCACATTTCAACCTTTAGATCTGGGGCTTACCATAACTCCAGTATCCACGAAGGAGGCTGAGCATTTGACAACCCTGAGGAAAACTGTATTCCTTCAAAACACCCTGAAGTGACGCTTCCAACTCCAGACCATATGCAGGCTCAGCACACAAACCTAACTGAGGTCACAGTTTAACCTTTGGATCTGAAACTTACCACAACATACTACAGAGGATCTCCTCCAACCATGGAGAACTCAAATCAACTTCCAGAACCACCTACAGAGGTTGTAGCTCAACTTCCATCTCATTAAGCAGTGACAGTTCCAACACAAGGTCAGGATCAAGCTCAGCATTCAACACTGGCCAGTGTCACACTTCAACTTTTTGACCTGGGGTTTATCATCACTCCAGAATCCACTACAGAAATTGAACTTTCTCCAACCATGCAGGAGACCCCAACTCAGCCTCCGAAGGAAGTTGTGCCCCAACCTCCAGTATATCAAGAGGTGACAGTTCCAACACCGGGTCAGGATCAAGCTCAGCATCCAATGTCACCCATCGTTACAGTTCAACCTCTGGACCTGGTGGACTTAGCATAACTCCAGAACCCACTACGGAGGTTGAACATTCTACACCCCTGAAGAAGACTATAGTTCCTCTGAAGCACCCTGAGGTGACACTTCCACATCCACACCAGGTTCAGACTCTACATTCAAACCTGAGTCAAGTCAACCTTTGTAGTACGTTCTGTTGTTA
>NW_012116588.1:662824-664094 GCF_000951035.1 Colobus angolensis palliatus | reverse complement strand
AAGCACCCTGAGGTGACACTTCCACATCCACACCAGGTTCAGACTCTACATTCAAACCTGAGTCAAGTCAACCTTTGTAGTACGTTCTGTTGTTATGGTAAGCTCCACGTCTGGGTCTGGAACTTACCTTAACTCTATGGAGGTTGAACCTTCTTCAACCATGCAGAAGACCCCAACTCGGCCTCCAGAGCTACCTAAGGAGTTTGTAGCTCAACCGCCTGTGTATTGTTATCAGATACCCATTCCAACACCAAGCCAGGATCAAGCTCTGCCCTTCTACAGCTCTGAGGACTACAGCTCCTCCTCCAAAGCACCCTGAGGTGACACTTCCACCTCCAGACAAGAACCAGGCTCAGCATCAAAACCTGACTCAATTCACAGTTCGACCTTTGGACCTGGAGCTTACCATAACTACAGAACTGACTACAGAGGTTAAAACTTCTCCAACCATGGAGAAGACCTCAACTCAGCTTTCAGACCTGGGGCTCGCCCTAACTCCGGAACCCACTACAAAGACTGAGCATTCTACAGGCCTGGACAAGACTACAGCTCCACGACAAGACCAAGTTCAGACTCAGCATTGAAACCTGACTGAAGTCACACGTTCACCTTCTGAACTAGAACCTACTCAGAATTCACTGGTGCGGTCTGAAAGTTACACTCAAAACTAAGGCTTTAACTCCACAAGAGGAACAGAAGGCCTCTACAAGCACCAACATATGTGAGCTCTGTACCTGCAGAGATGAGATGTATTGATCTCATCTGTCATGTATTGATCTCAGCCCAAAGCAGAGGCTCCACCAAGTGCCCGTGCCAGAACCCAGCACCTACAATGGCACCTTCACCATCTTGTAAGAATCACCTTTTCTCAATTGTTCTCTGTGTGCTGCCTGACATGGCAGCTTTTTCCTGGAGGCCTTCCTGCACCTTCTTTTTCTCACCAAACCACAGGGACAACTGACTTTCTGCTTTCGCTTTTGCCTGTCATCTCTTCCTTCTCCTCATTCTCCTTTACTGTTAGGCCCCTTCTCTGGTCTTTTACTTGTGATTGCTCTTAATCTTTTTCTTATCCATTTTTCTTTTCTTTTTTTTTTTTTTTCTTCTTGAGATGGAGTCTCACTCTGTCGCCCAGGCTGGAATGCAGTGGCGTGATTTCAGCTCACTGCAAGCTCTGCCTCCTGGGTTCATGCCATTCTCCTGCCTCAGCCTCCCGAGTAGCTGGGACTACAGGCGCCTGCCACCTCGCCCGGATAGTTTTTTGTATTTTTTT
>NW_012116588.1:657771-658304 GCF_000951035.1 Colobus angolensis palliatus | reverse complement strand
ATTTTTCTTTATCCCCATCACATCATTGCTTAACTGCTGCTGTCCTCCTATTTGCACTTCACCCTCTTTACAGCACTCTGTCTCTCTCTCCATCTCAGTGATAGTGGTCTAGGTGGTCAAGAGTGGATTCTGGAGGCAGGTTACTGGGTTTGAACCCAGGTCCGTCATTTGTTAGCTTGGTTACCCTGAACAAGTTATTCTTCTCTGTGACTCAATTTCCTCATCTTTAAACTGGGGATTATGCTAGTTACCATGCCATAGGATTATTGTGAGATTTGAGTGAATACATGTATTACTTACATCGGTGCCTAGCATATTTGGGAGTGTTGGCTGCTAACATGATTACTCAGTCCTTTAGTTATGTCCAGAACTCATCTTCGTCCCTGACTTTCTTTATGTAGCAGTTGTTTCGTGTCCAGCCCTGGCCCAAGTATGATGCTGTCTTCAGAACATGAAAATTATAGGAGGGAAGAAAGAGAATAGGCATAAAAAGGAGGTATATATAATGAAGTAATAGAAGATAATGCAGAGCA
>NW_012116588.1:653069-657311 GCF_000951035.1 Colobus angolensis palliatus | reverse complement strand
CTCCGCCTCCTGGGTTCACGCCATTCTCCTGCCTCAGCCTCCCGAGTAGCTGGGAGTACAGACACCCACCACTGCGCCCAGCTAATTTTTTGTATTTTTAGTAGAGATGGGGTTTCACCGTGGTCTCGATCTCCTGACCTTGTGATCCGCCCACCTCAGCCTCCTAAAGTGCTGGGATTACAGGCATGAGCCACCATGCCCGGGCTAATTTGTTAAATAGAAAACAAATGGGAGTACAGTCTAAGCAAAGGCATGGTTACAGGTATGGTGGAAATTTTGTAGACTAGGCTGCAGCTCAGCCTCCAGAGAATCCCGGGGAGGTAGACTCTTCCTCAACCCAATTAGAGGCCCCAGCTCAGACACCAGAGTGCCCTGAGGAGATGAAATATTTTGCCCTGAGCAAGGGACTCCAGCTGAGCCTCCAGGTCCTCCTGTGGAGGCTGAACCTTCCTCCAGAGAGCAGAAGCAGCCAGCTCAGCCTTCGGAGTTTTCTAGGGAGGTGGAATTTTCTCAGACCCAGGAGGAGACCCCAACTCTGCCTCCAGAGTCTTCTATAGAGAGTGCAGCTCAAACTCCACTGAATCATGAGGTGACAGTTCAAACTTAGGGTGCATATCAAGCTCATTATAACTTGCCAAACATTACAGTTAAACCTGCAGATGTAGAGATTAGCATAACTTCTGAGCCTACCAAGGACACTAACTCTTCTCCAGGCCAGCAGGAGGCCCCAAACCAGCATCCAGAGCAGATGTAACCTGCAACTCAACAGGAGGCCACAGCTGAGCCTCCAGGTCCTCCTGTGAAGGCTGAACGTTCCCCAGTGAGCAGGAGCAGCCAGGTCTGCCTTCTGAGTCTTCTGGGGAAGTTGAATCCTCTCTAGCCTGCAGGAGACCCCATCTCAGCCTCCAGAACATCATCAAGTAACAGTTCCACCTCCCGGTCACCATCAAGTTCAACACTGAGATTTGCCCAGTGTCACTGTTAAGCCTCCAGATACGAAGCTCACCATAGCAACAGAGCCTACTGCAGAGGTGGGAACTTCTCCAATCCATCAGGAGGCTACAGCTCAGCTCTCAGGGCCAATTAATGATGTGGAACATTCCAACACCCAGCACGGGGGCACGCCTCTGCCTACAGAGTCATTGGAAGAGGCTGGCCCTTTACCAGCTCAACAGGAGACTTCGGTTGAATCTCCAGAACCTACTAGATATGAGAACCCCTCTCCAATACAGTAGGAGGCTGCAGGTGAGCATCCACAGACCCCTGAGTAGGTCGAGTCTTCTCCAACCCAGAAAGACGCCCCAGCTCAGCCTTCAGAGCTCCCTAATGAAGTTGTAGCTCAACCTCCAGAGCATCATGGGGTAACAGTTTCTCCTGTAAGTCATGATCAAGTTCAGCCTCCAACATTTCACCATGTCATTGTTAAGCCTGTGGATCACATGGTTACGATGACTCCGGAGTTCACCTATCAGGTTGAAATTTTAACTCAACACAGGGTCCCAGCTCAGTCTTTAATATCCCTTGAGCAGTTTAAACATTTGAAAGACCAACAACAGATTATCATTCAGCAGCTAAATACCCCTGGAAATGATGAACTTCTGCCAAGTCTATCAAGACCCCACGACTCCGTCTCCAACTCACTCAGCTCTCCTCAGACATTCTAAGTTCATTTAATTGTAAGATGGTATTTTCACCTCTAGATCTCTCTTCCATATTCAGAAGTAGTTAAGCTTTGCCTAATACCACAGTTAAATATGTGAATATTGGCCAGGCGTGGCGGCTCATGCCTGTAATCCCAGAAATTTGAGAGGCCAAGGCAAGTGGATCACGAGGTCAGGAGATTGAGATCATCCTGGCTAACACGGTGAAACCCCGTCTCTACTAAAAATACAAAAAATTAGCGAATCGTTGTCACAGGCACCTGTAGTCCCAGCTATTCGGGAGGCTGAGGCAGGAGAATGGCATGAACCCAGGAAGCGGAGCTTGCAGTGAGCCAAGATCGCGCCACTGCACTCCAGCCTGGGTGACAGAGTGAGTCTCAAAAAAAAAAAAAAAAAAAAAAAAAAAAAAACTAGCCAGGCGTTGTCGCAGGCACCTGTAGTCCCAGCTACTTGGGAGGCTGAGGCAGGAGAATGGCATGAACCCAGGAAGCGGAGCTTGCAGTGAGCCAAGATCGCGCCACTGCACTCCAGCCTGGGTGACAGAAGCAAAACTCCATCTCAAAAAAAAAAAAAAAAAAAGTGAATATGGAGCTTACCATACCTACAGCAGTCACTATGGAGGCTGAACCTTCTCCAGTCCAGCAGGACAGCCCTCCTATTCCCATTGAGCAGGGTGACTTTTCTCTAACCCCACCTGATCCCTCTTCTGGATTCTCCTGTAAAGATTAAATCTCCGACCCAGCAAGCAGCCACAACTCAGATCCCAGATCCACCTAAAGAGATAGAATCTTCTCCAGTTCAGCCTGAGCCCCCAGCTGAGCCATCAGGCCCCCTTAAGGACGTTGAACCATCTGAAACCCAGCAGGAAGTCTCAGGTCCTTTTCTGAAGTCCACTAAAGAGGTCAGTCTTCCACCACAGCTGGAGATGCCAGCTCAGCCATCAGAGCCACCTGAGAAGGTTGAGCCATCTCCAGTCCTACAACTGGCCCAAACTCAGATTTTAAAGCCACCTGGAGAGGTAGAATCCTCTCCAGTCCAGCAGGCAGGCCCTGCTCCATCTTCAGAGGACCCTATGTTGGTAGAACTCTCTCCGACTCAGCAGGTGTCCCCATCTTTACATCCAGAGTTCCCTCAAGAGGTGGAACCATCTCTAACTCAGCAGGAGTTTCCAGCTCAGACCCCAGTGCCCCAAATGGAGGCAGAACCTTCTCCAGCCCAACAGGAGGCCACAGTTCAGGCTCCAGAGCCCCCCAAGGAGGTCGAACCTTCAATCCAGCTCAGCTTCCAGAGCCACCTAAAGAGGTTGCAGGTCAACCTCCAATGCATTACGAGATGACAAAGACATAGCTACAGGTATGATCAGAATTTAGTAGTCCAATCTGGCTGCAAATAATTTTTTGAGGGAGCAATGAAAATATGATTATGTAGAACCTTTATTATCAGACATAGGAATTTGAAGGCCACACAGTGAGATATGGAAAGTCATTGAAAGTTTCCAAGCCAGAGAGATTAAATTATTAAATCAGGAGATTTATTTTATTTTATTTTTTTTTTTTGTGAGACAGGGTCTCGCTCTGTCGCACGGGCTGGAGTGCAGTGGCACAATCTCAGCTCACTGCAACCTCCACCTCCTGGGTTCAAGGGATTCTCCTGCCTCAGCCTCCCAGGTAGCTGGGACTACAGGCACTTGGCACCATGCCTGGCTAATTTTTGTATTTTTAGTAGAGATGGTGTTTCACCATACTGGCCAGGCTGGTCTCGAACTCCTGACCTCACAATCTGCCCACCTCAGCCTCTCAAAGTGCTGGGATTACAGGCATGAGCAACCACGCCCAACCAGGAGGATTATTTTATTTTATTTTTTGCTTTATGTTCAAGTGTAGACAGGCAGAAAATTATTTCAGATAGAGTGCTCTACAAGGGAAAGCTTAATTCAGGGTAACAAAATAGAAATGTCTAGCAAAACCTAGGTGTAAAGTGAGAAGGGGTTAAGGCAGATCGGTTGTGATAGGAGTGGAAAGAAAAATCCTAGGATGTTTTAACAGAGGGCACTGAGCCCAAGCTTTGGTGTTACCTGGCATAGGGTTTCTTTCTTCTTCTTTGTTTATAATAATAAGCTTATGCCTATTTTTCTGTTGTGTTATCTATCATTTTTGTATTGATTTGTAGAAGGAGTTTGTTTAGACACATAAATGATTTTGGATAAAATACTTACATTCAAAGTAATTAACTGCCATTGTCTGTCCAAGAGATCGGATAGATAGGAAGTTAAGCTTCCGGGAGATGCCTTGTCATTTGTGCCAGTGGCCCCACATTATTTCTTGATTAATTGTGCAAACTGGGGGAAGCTGCTCTCAGAGGCAGTGTGCAGGTGTGCGCTTTGTGAAATTCCACCATGGCGTACCGTGACCAGGGCCAGAAAATGCAGAAGGTTATGGTGCAGCCCATCAACCTCATCTTCAGATACTTACAAAATAGATTGTGGATTCAGGTGTGGCTCTATGAGCAAGTGAATATGTGGATAGAAGGCTGTGTCATTGGTTTTTTTTTTTTTTTTTTTTTTGAGACGGAGTCTCGCTCT
>NW_012116588.1:650107-652583 GCF_000951035.1 Colobus angolensis palliatus | reverse complement strand
AGCCAGGATGGTCTCGATCTCCTGACCTCGTGATCCGCCCGTCTCGGCCTCCCAAAGTGCTGGGATTACAGGCTTGAGCCACCGCGCCCAGCCAGTGTGTCATTGGTTTTAATGAGTATATGAACCTTGTATTAGATGATGCAGAAGAGATTCATTCTAAAACAAAGTCAAGAAAACAACTGGGTCGGATCATGCTGAAAGGAGATATTACTCTACTATAAAGTGTGTCCAACTGGAAATGATCAATGAAGTGAGAAATTGTGGAGAAGGATACAGTTTGTTTTTAGATGTCCTTCGTCCAATATGAACATTTATTCATATTGTTTTGATTACCTTTATGTTATTACAAGATGGCAGTAAATGCTGTGGGATTGTTAGTATTAAAACGTTTACATTGCTTCTTTAAAAAAATTGTGCAAATTGGGAAGCTTATACCTCTGGAAATTAGAAAGCAGGTGTTATTTTCTGTATCTAAATACTTCCCACAAGGTTGCCATGATTCTTTTACTTATCCTGTTTTTTCTTTTCCTACCTATTCAAGGATATAAATTGTGTTTCTTCACAGACATTTGCAAGGAAACTATATTACTTACACTGATGCAAATGTGTGGAAGCATACAGTTGGACTGAGAAACTGTGAGTATATTCTCTCCAAATATGACAAAAAACTGTCTGCATTGTAAGGACCTTTTTGGTCCAGAATTTTGAGATTGGTACCTCTGAGAAAAGATATTTCCCCTCCATACCCCAAATCAACCTCTGTTGATTGCAATCCTATGGTTATTTTTAAATTAAATTTGGTACACTGTCTTTAAAATAAGAGGCAATTTAAATTTATTTTTTATTATACAAGTAATACATGGTTATATTCTTTTTCTTCTTGTTCTTCTTTTCTTTTTTAATCCCAGCACTTTGGGAGGCCAAGGCGGGCAAATCACGAGGTCAAGAGATTGGGACTATCCTGGCCAACATGGTGAAACCCCATCTCTACTAAAAATACAAAAAAAAATTAGCTGGGCATGATGGTGCACACCTATCGTCCCAGCTACTCGGGAGGCTGAGGCAGGAGGATCCCTTGAACCCAGGAGGCAGAGGTTGCAGTGAGCGAGATTGTACCACTGCACTCCAGCCTGGCAACAGAGCGAGACTCCGTCTAAAAGAGAAAAAAGAATGAATCTCTAGAAATGGAATGGTTGGACTGCAGACTATGTAGATATGAAATTTTAACTGCCCTTAAAAATGTTGTGCCAACTTACTCTGTCCTCAAGAGAATATGACAGCATTCATTTCCCCACACCTTTTTACTGCTGGGTATTCTCCAACTTTTTGTTGATGTTATGGGTGAATAAAAGGGATGCCATCTAAATTTCCATTTTTCTGATTACTCATGAATTTAATTAAATATCTTTATATATTTATTGAACATTTATGTTTCTTCTCTGAGTTTTATTTCCTTTGTTCATGTTCCTGTTGAATTGTTTCATCATTTTCTTATTGATTTATAAAAGGAATTAGTTTAGACACATAAACGATTTTGGGAAAAATGCTTACATTCAAAGTAACTGGCATTTTTCACAACAGTTTGTGTGTCACATCATTAGTTCAACTTATGTAGACAGGTCATACATGAGTTCTCAATTTAAAATAAAACACATGACAATCATAGTAATCTAAAAAGACCACTTTAAAAGAGTTTTCCCCTATCCTGAGTCTGATATCTTATTGATAAGAGAAAAAAAAAAAAAAAAGCTAGAACCAGAACCAGATGGGTCTGTTTTCCAGCTCTAGAGGAGAGGTGGGATTCTGGGGCTTGTGTTCCGGATGGAGTCTTCTGAGAATAAGGAAGTTGTGGGAGATGGCTAGTAAGGGAGTGTACACCCTTCATCCAGGATTTCAGGACCCTGCCTGCTTTCTAACACCAATTGTTCCTGCCTGGAGGAGGACACCTTTTGCTGCCTGGCCCAAGGAAGAAGGATATTGGATTGATGTGCCTCTGGCTTCTCCTAATGCCCTGTCCCAACCAAGAACTTGTAGGTAATTCCAGGGCATTTCTGGCAGGGGAGAATTTGTAGAACTGCTTCCACATTTTGAGCTAGGGTTGTGGGTTTTTAAATGATCTCTGTTCCACAATTTTTAGGGATTTGGTAGAGATCAGATGGGTAGAGACATGGCATGTTCTCAGTCGACCAACTTGAAATAGCACAACTTCTTGGGAAAACAATTTTGTACCCTTATATCCTAGAGAAACTCAAGCAAAAGTGTTGTGAGGATACAAGTATAAGAATGTTCAAAGCAGCATTGTTTGTTTGTAATAATTAAAAACTAGAAAAATCTCAGTATCCATCCACAGTAGGTGAATTAATACACTGCAGAATCATTGTACAATGGAACACTTTAAAGCAGCAGTACTCATTAGAAACATAATGCAGGCCGGGCGCGGTGGCTCACGCCTGTAATCCCAGCACTTTGGGAGGCC
>NW_012116588.1:642081-649533 GCF_000951035.1 Colobus angolensis palliatus | reverse complement strand
ATGGTCTCGATCTCCTGACCTCGTGATCCGCCCGTCTCGGCCTCCCAAAGTGCTGGGATTACAGGCTTGAGCCACCGCGCCCGGCCGAGATATTCTATTTTCATACTTAGTCTTCAATGTATCCAAAGTGGTATCATTTCTGCATGTAATTAGTATAAAAATTCATTGGGGAGTTTACATTCTTTTTTCCATACTAACTCTTTGAAGTCTAAATGTCGTTGCTAAATTTTTATCAAAAATACTTAATCTGTTCTGCTGAGCAGTCTAGGGAGAATAGTAAAATAAATAAAATAAGTAAAATAAGTAAAATAATAATGCTTAAGGTAGCTGGAGGTAACTCATCCCTGTGATCCTAGCATTTTGGGAGCCCTAGGCAGGAGAATTGCTTGAGCCCAGGAGTTCAAGACCAGCCTGGCAACACAGTGAGACCTCATCTTTACAAAAAATTAAAAATATTGGCTGGACACGAAGGTGTGTGCTTATAGTCCCAGCTAATCAGGAGGCTTAGGTGGGAGGATCACTTGAGCCTGGGAGGTTGAGACTGCAGTGCACTGTGGTCATGCTACTGCTCTCCAGCCTGGGCAACAGAGCCAGACTTTGTCTCAAAAACAAAACAAACAAAAAAAAAACTTAATCTATGTTTAGATTTCATAAAAGTTGCAGCTGAAAAAGTAGCCATCACATACCCAAGTTGTTGCAAATATGCTTTTTTTTTTGAGACGGAGTTTCCCTCTTGTTGCCCAGGCTGGAGTGCAGTGGCGCAATGTCAGCTCACTGCAACTTCTGCCTCCCAGGTTTAAGCGATTCTCCTGCCTCAGCCTCCCAAGTAGCTGGAATTACAGGTGCCTGCCACAGTGCCAGGCTAAATTGTGTATTTTCAATAGAGACAGGGTTTCACCACATTGGCCAGGCTGGTCCACCCACCTCGGCCTCCCAAAGTGCTGGGATTACAGGCATGACCCACTGCGCCCAGCCACAAACATACATTTTCTAATAACTGCATTGAGTATCAGCTTTTAAATTTAAAAGTAATTAAAATGAATGAAATTGAAGATTCAGTTCTTCCGTCAAATTAGCCACTATCAGTAGCCAAATGTAGATAGTGACCTCCTTATTGGAAGCACAACACAGGACTTGAAATGCACCAATCTCAGCAACATACAACATCTTAAATGTAAAAATAGATTATTGAGTGAAAGAAGTGATACAGAAAATAATATGCATAATATGATTTCATTTATACAATGTTCCAGGAGGTAAGACTAAAGTATGTTGTTTATGACTGACATACAATAGGTAAGACTACATTTTATTTTATTTATTTTTGAGACAGGGTCTGGAGTGGTGCAAACACGGATCACTGCAGCCTGGACCTCCCATGCTCAAGCGATTCTCGCATCTCAGCCTCTCCAGTAGCTGGGACTTCAAGGTGCAGGCTAACATGCCCAGCTAACTTTTAAATCTTTGTAAAGAGGAGGTCCTGCTGTGTTGCTTAGACTGGTCTCGAACTCCTGGGCTCAAGCAATCCTCCTGCCTCAGCCTCACAAACTGCTGGGATTACAAGTGTGAGCCACTCTGCCCAGCCAGAACTACAGTTTACAAGCAAAAAAATTATTACAAAGGTCAGGATATTGGTTACCTATAAGGGTTAGAGAGATGGTTGTGATTGGAAAGGGGCACACTGGGGGCTTCTGGAATGCTAACAGCGACCATTCGTAATGATATTACATGTGTATCTGCTTTATAATTATTATTATTTTTTTATTATACTTTAAGTTCTAGGGTACATGGGCATAGCGTGCAGGTTTGTTACATATGTGTACTTGTGCCATGTTGGTGTGCTGCACCCATCAACTCGTCAGCACCCAGCAATTTCTGCTTTATAATTATTAAACTGAATATTTGGCCAGGTGCAGTGGCTCATGCCTGTAATCGCAACACTTTGGGAGGCTGAGGCAAGAGGATCACTTGAGCCCAGGAGTTTAAGACCAGTCTGGGCAATAGAGTGAGACCCCATCTCAGAAAAATTAAATATAAACAACATTTGTGTTATATGCGCTTTATGAACATTGTAGTTCTTGAATTTTTTTTTTTTTTTTTTTTTTTGAGATGGAGTCTTGCTCTGTCGTCCAGGCTGGAGTGCAGGGCCGCGATCTCTGCTCACTGCAACCTCTGCCTGCTGGGTTCACGCCATTCTCCTGCCTGAGCCTCCCGAGTAGCTGGGACTACAGGCACCCACCACCACGCCCAGCTATTTTTTTGTATTTTCAGTAGAGATGGGTTTTCACCATGGTCTCGATCTCCTGACCTCATGATCCACCCGCCTCGGCCTCCCAAAGTGCTGGGATCACAGGCATAAGCCATTGCCCCCGGCCAAATTTTTTTAATGAGGAAAAAATCAAATGGCTTCATATGCAGCCCTGACATAGTTCCTTGTAGGGCTTTCACAATAAGGTTTGGGAAAAGAGAGAAGGAAATGGCAGCTCTGTTGATCTTGGTGCCACCTAGAGTTGGATTCTAACAGGGACTTTGTGATCTAAAGAGGTGGCAAATAGACAATTTGGTGGGATGTGCGGGTAGGTGTGTGTGTATGTGTGTGTTTGTGTGTGTGCGTGTGTGTGTGTATGGTGGTGGAGACAGATAGACACAAAAAGGAAAATGTGAGGAAAGGTTTTAATGAAAGCAGAGCAGATATCACCATCTTGAAATTACCATTACCCAGCTTTTGGCTGGGTGCTGTGGTTCACACCTGTAATCCCAGAACTTTGGGAGGCTAAGGCATGTGGCCCCCTTGAGGCCGGGAGTTTGAGACTAGCATGGCCAAAATAGCGAAACCCTGGTGGCACATGCCTGTAATCCCAGCTACTTGGGAAGCTGCTGTGAGGAATCTCTTGAACCTGGGAAGTGGAGGTTGCAGTGAGCTGACATGGCACCACTGCACTCCAGCCTGGGCGACAGAGCCAGACTCGATCTCAAAAAAAGGGAAGGAGCCTGGGGCAACAGTTACCATTCAAGAGGGAGCAGGAAGCCCAGAAAGGAGAAAATCAGCATGGGGGAATCCCAAATTCTTTATATAAACTTAGTTCAAGTTTCTGGCTGACTACTCTACCATACGTACTTGAGGAAACATGAAAGCAGCTTGCAGCTAAAACTTCCAGAATTGAACTAAGATTTGAGTTGTCATCTACTATAGGCATGAAAGTTTGCAGTTTCAATCTAAGTTAACAGCCTGCTAAAATAAAAACAGCAAAACTCTTCAGACCAGTCTAACAGAATCGAGAGTCTCTACAACGTAATATTCACAATGTCTAAATACAATTCAAAATTATTCAACAGGAAAATGTGACCTAATCTCAAGAGAAGAGACACCCAATAGATGCCAACCCTCAGATGAGCCAGATAATGGCATTACCAGACAAGGACTTTGGAGCAGTGTCAAACTCTATCTAGTGAGGTAATGGAAAATATGTTTATAATGAATGCAAAGATAGAAAATCTCAGCAGAAAAACAATTTTAGAGCTAAAGCTTCTCTTTAACACTAAAACGTATCTAAAATTTAAAAAAATCACTGCATGAAATTAATAGCGGGATGAAGATGACAGAGGAAACAGTCAGTGAAATTGATATGTTGATAGAAATTTATAACCTGAGTAAGAAGAAGAAAAAATAATTAGAAAAGAATGAACAGAGCCTCAGAGGCCTGCGGGATAATTTCAAAAGATCTAGCATTAAGTATGGACTAATTTTTTTATCTTGCCTAAATTCCTATCTAAGGGGTCTGGGGAGTCATGCCCTACAAATCGTAAATTCTCATCAGATGGGTTTTATTTAACCCTATATATCATGATTTACTTTCCAGCCTGACCGTGTCATAACATTACAAGACAAAGAAGAAAATCAAAATATTTTACCCCAAAACATGTTACTTCGCCATACTTTGAAATGGCCCCTCAAAGTTTTTCTTTGTGGGGAAAATTTTGTACTGTAAAGCATCTCTATTAACATAGCTAAATCTTTTTGTTCTAGAACCTCCCAATCTTAAACAGATTCACTAAGATCTGAATAGGAAACATTTATCACCTATTGTCTCTAAGGGCAGCCGCTATAAGACTTCAAAAGAACTCTGGTCTCCACAATCTTTATCTTAACCTGAACATTCACTTTCTGTCTATCCCAGGTCTTTAGACAAACTCAACCGTCAACCAGAAAACGTTAAATTTACCTATAGCCTGAAAGCCGCCTGACCCCGCTTTGAGTGGTTCCGCCTTTCTGGACCAAACCAATGTATTTCTTAAATGTATGTGATTGATGTCTCATGCCTCTCTAAAATGTATAAAACCAAGCTACTCCCCACCACCTTAGACACATGTTCTCAGGACTTCCTGAGGGCGGTGTCATGGGCCATGGTCACTCATATTTGACTCAGAATAAATCTCTTCAAATATTTTACAGAGTTCGACTCTTTTCATTAACATATGGATACTTGAAGTGAAGAAGCAGAGGAAAGAGAAGGAAGCGGGAAAAATATGAAGAAATAATTATAGAAAACTTCCCAAATTTTCTGAAAGGCTTGAATTTACAAATTCAAGGTCAGCAAATCCCATATAGGATTGATCCAGAGAAACCTATACTTAGGCATATCAAAGTCAAACTGCTGAAAGCAAAAGATAAAGAGAAAATTTTGAGAGCAGGAGAGAAAAGTGACACAATACCTATAGGAAAACAACTATTTGAATAGCTGAAGACTTTTTTTTTTTTTTTTTTTGGATGAAGGGCCAGATAGATGGATTCAGATTTTCTGATTGGCAGTTGGTTGAGTTATTTCCTAAAAACCTGGAATCATTAGAAAGGAATGTATAGGTTACCATAAGGGGTTGTGGAGACCAAGCTGTTATCATGCAGATGAAACCTCCAGGCATCAGGCTTCAGAGAGAGTAGATTGTAAATGTTTCTTACCAGATTTAAAGAGTCTGTTCTATCAGTCTTAAGATCTTTTCGACTTTAATGGTAACAAGGCATGTCTGACTCCTCCTTCCCATCGTGACCTGAACTAGTTTTTCAGGTTAACTTTAGAATGCCCTTGGCCGAGAGGAGGTGCCCATTCAGATGGTTGAAAGGCTTCAAATTTTATTTTTGGTTTGCAGCCCATTCTTCATCAAACCTAAGCATAAAAAAAAACAGCAGTTTTCCCCTGGGTATTTGTGTCATTTCTGAAGATTTCAGTGTCATGCAAAACTTTGATTTTAAAAAGTAAATAAATGTGTTATGCTTTATTCTTGTTAATCTGTCTTTTGTTATAAGGGTGCCATCCATGAAACAATGGATGAAGAAAAGATACTACTTTTTCTCCTCTACAATGCCACACTCTCTTCAAAGCTCATGCTTTTTTGTTCCCCTCCATCGTTTCACAATGAAATCACAGGCTGGCATGGCTGGGTTTTGGGTTGAAAAGTAGTCTGGGGCCAAATTGTCAAGACTTGAATGCCATGCAGAGGAGTCTGCATTTTATTTTTTATGAAATAGGGAGTTATTGGCCAGGCATGGTGGCTCACACCTGTAATCCCAGTACTTTGGGAGGCTGAGGTGGGCAGATGGCTCGAGCCCAGGAGTTTGAGACCAGTCTGGGCAACATGACGAAACCCTGTGTCTATAAAAAATCAGCTGGGTATGGTGTCGCATGACTGTAGTCCCAACTACTCAGGAAGTTGAGGTGGGAGGACCACTCCAGCCCAGCAGGTTGAGGCTCCAGTGAGCTGTGATTGCGCCACTGTATTCCAGCCTGGGCTACAAGCAAGGCCCTGCCACAAAACATAAAAATAATAAATAAATAAATAAATAAATAAATAGTTATTGAAGGAGATCTCTGCAGTCGGAAAAATCTGGGCACAAATTGTAGGTGAGGAAAAGTAATATCTTTTTCTCACCCATTGCGAGTTTCATGGCTGAGGCCCCTGTAACAAGACAGATTAACAAGGGAAAGCATACAAATTTATTTATGGTAAGTTTTACATAAAACAGGAGACTTTGGAAATGAAAATCCAAATACTAAAGAAAAACTACTTTTATGTACAGTCATGCAGAAGTATGATTAGAAGACAAAAGGGTATAATTTAATGGTCATAAACTGAGGGAAGGGAAGACTTATCAAGGCCTGCTTGCTCACATTCTTCTTGGCCTCCAGGGTTGGGGAGGACCTCTCTGGAATGAGGATCTTATGACCTATTTTCAGAGGAGGTAGGTCAGAATTCTTTTACGGCCTGCTTCAAGGGAGAAAGGTGGGAGGATGTAAGAGAGTGACCTCCCTGTTCCTGTAGTTTTCTCAGTTTCTTTCAGCTTAAAATACTTAGTAGGCCAAGTTGCCAGTTTTGGGGTAGCATGCCCATACCCCATCAAGATCATGTTCCAGTAATCAACTTCTGTATAGAAAAATCACCTCAGAACTTTAAGCTTAAAACAAGAACCATTTCTTATCTCTCATAATTTTTATGGGTAGGAATTCAGGAAAGGGTTGGCTGGGAGGTTCTGGTGTGGGGTCTCTCAGGGAGTTACAGTCAGATATTAATTCTCTCTCTCTCTCTCCACAAGGTCTCTCCAACATGGCAGTCTCAGGGTAGCTACACTTCAAAGGCTTCCTGAGCGAGTATTTCAAAAAGAATAGCAACATCTGTGCAACATTTTCTAATCTAGCATTGAGAGTCATTCTGATCCATCTATTGATAATGTTGCAAAGATCCAAGAACAGAGGACATACTTTCCACCACTTAATGGTACAAATATCATAGAATTGTGGACATGTTTAAAACCACCACTTAACTCATCTATAGAATATAAAGAATAACAACGGCCAGGCACGGTGGCTCACGCTTGTAATCCCAGCAGTTTGGGAGGCCGAGGGGGGCAGATCACGAGGTCAGGAGATCGAGACCATCCTGGCTAAAATGGTGAAACCCAGTCTCTACTAAAAATACAAAAAAAGTAACCGGGCATGGTGGCGGCCACCTGTAGTCCCAGCTACTTGGGAGGCTGAGGCAGGAGAATGGCATGAACCCAGGAGGCGGAGCTTGCAGTGAGCTGAGATTGTGCCACTGCACCCCAGCCTGGGCAACAGAGCAAGATTCCATCTCAAAAAAAAAAAAAAAAAGAATAATAACAATATCTATCTTGAGAGGGTTGATCTGAGGTTAAAATAAGATAAGGTATACCTCATTTCCCCGTTTCCCTTCTGGAGCTTCCTGAGATCACCTCTCAGTAAACTATTTGCACTCGGCCAAGCGCGGTGGCTCACACCTGTAATCCCAGCACTTTGGGAGGCCGAGGCGGGCAGATCACCGGAGGCTGGGAGTTCAAGACCAGCCTGGTCAATATGGTGAAACCCCATCTCTACTAAAAATACAAAAATTAGCCGGGCATGGTTGTGCATGCCTGTAATCCCAGCTACTCAGAAGGCACGA
>NW_012116588.1:630460-640829 GCF_000951035.1 Colobus angolensis palliatus | reverse complement strand
TCCGCCTCCGAGATTCAAGCAATTCTCCTGCCTCAGCCTCCCGAGTAGCTGGGATTACAGGCACCCACCACCACACCCAGCTAACTTTTGTGTTTTTAGTAGGGAAGGGGTTTCACCATGTTGGCCAGGCTGGTCTTGAACTCCTGACCTCAGGTGGTCCACCCGCCTCGGCCTCCCACAGTGCTAGGATTACAGGCATGAGCCACCACACCTGGCCACAGTGGGGATTCTTAATGGTACTATCATTCACCTTGTCACTGATGGAGAGAGTGGAAAGGACGGAGAAAGAAAATGAGCAAAAGTATAGAGGGTGAGAGAGAAAGTTTACAATGTGCCAGATACTGTTCAATTCTTTCATCTTACCAACAAAGCTTGAGGGACAGATTAGCTAATATTATCAGAATGGGAAAGGCCGCGTTCTATGGAACAGTAAAGAGAAAATCCAGCCACCCTGATACCCAGTTTGTCTGGGTCACGCCCCGCCTCGCTGTGACTCAGACTGTCTCTATGTTTTCCATTTCTTTTCTTTCTTTTTTCTAATTTTTGTTGTTGTTTTTAACAAAACAATTCCATGTCCTAGTTTCTGAGCATATCCTGGCTGGTCCCTGCAGGGAAATTAAGCCTGCTTAAGGGGTTGGAGCAATCAAAAAGCAGCTGCAGGACAGAAAAGTGAGGGTGTGAGCTGTCAGTGGTTCTCTCCTGTTTTCAGAAGCACTGACAGGATTTTGACAAGACAAACGGGTGGTTAGAGTGTCTGCGGCGATGGGGCTAGAAAGCAGCCTGTGTGTCTGCAACATAAGAGGGAGGTTTTATGGCTGGAGGACTGTGTGTATATGTGACCCTGGGGGTAATTCTTCATCATTAATCATGTAGCAGTGTCAAAAATGTACATGTTACAACTTGAACACGCAGAAAAGAGTTGCTATCTATTTTTCAGTAACTGAGCTCACACTGGAGCACCCACTCTCACCAGTGGTGGAAGAAACACTTAAACAAGGGTAATTAAGGAAAATGGGCTCCTCTGAAATGAAGCAGTTTCACTTCAGGTAAATATTCATGGCCAATGTGAAGTTCAAACTCCTTGTCAGGACTGTTTCTTACCTCCCAAGGTGGCTTCAGGATACAGGGCCTCATGACCCTGGTTGGGGGTGGGGCATGGTTCTCATTCTGCTGACTCCAGCTGACGTGTTGACATGGCTCATCTCACCTTGCCCTGAGACCCTCCAGATGCTCCAGTGTTACAGCTGGCAGACCTTGTGGTGTGTTCTTGGTGAGGCCAGAACCCACAGCCACTTGCTGCCTGGGCCCCACCCAGTTCTCACTGATCTGAGCCTTAGCATGTCCTCTATCGTTTTTAAACTGCCAAGTTGGCAGCCTCTGCTATGTGGGCATCCGGAACCTCACCAAAATATCCAAAAAGTCATTCTCATTCTCCGTCTCAGATACTACAAGTAGTCAAGACTCACTCCATCAACATCCCCAAGAAAAACTGAAGGCTCCTGTTATATCATGGCACCTCTTCCTCTGATTCCCAGCTTCCACGGAGTTCTCCATTTCTTCACATGCTGCTTCACCCCACGAGGGTCAGGGCCCTCACTTCTTCATTCCCCCAAAACCACCATGCTGTAAGGCTATTGGATGTAACATGTTTACTGGAGATTTGCACATAAGATAGGTATTGAATATAGCACAGAATACTTCAGGCAAGAACTTGAAATTGGATACCAGCCATAAAAATCCCTGCCTTAAAAAACCACTGGCCATTCCCTGACAGAATAAATTAATCTCTCCCTGGCCTGATTTTATCCCCTGGGATCTGGCCCACTGTGCTCTAGAGCCCTGCACATCTCCCCTCTTCTCCCTCGCCACCCCATATCCTTGCCCCATCTCTCACACTGACCATGAGTGACTTCCAATCCTGTTTCTTACACAGAAAGAGTTAGCCCTCTCTAGGCAACATGAGGTAGGGGCGGGATGGAATGGAGGGATTTCCCTTTTTATAATCACACATGCCCATTAAGGTATCTTCCCCCAATCCTAAGAGTAATTCCCTCCCTAAGAAGAATTTTGCCCTCATTTTAGATCAGCCAGCTCAATGGTAGGCAGCTTTACTAAAACAGTTGTGTAATGCCTCCAAACATTTTTGTAATGGGGTATTTTTTGAATCCTCACATGAAGCAGTAGGTAATATTATTATACTCATTTCACAAAGAAACTGAGGCTTAGCAAAGTTAGGGAGCATGGCCACTGAGTGAATCAACAGCCAAGCAAGAACTCAGACCCAGGTCTGCTTACTCTAAATGCCCATGCTCTCTGCCACTGCCCATCAGGGGAGAAAGAGATATGTGTCTGCAACTGAGAGGCAAACCCCATGTTCAGAAACAATTCCCATGTGGCAGGAAAGGCCAGTGTATGGCAGGGGCCTCTGTGGAGGGGACAGGGCAGGAGACAGGAGCCCTCAACGCTGGGGAAGCTTGTTCCCAAGGTCCCTACTGGTCCAACACACCATCTTCATGAAGCAGCCTCTAGGATTCTCACTCCTTCCCAACACAGCTTGTTCCCTGACAAGAAAGTCTGCCCTGGAAACAGCCCCCTTGGGGCTGACCACACTGTCTCTAGACCTCAGAGCTACAGAGAGGCAGCTGCAAACTTGAGGCTCTCCTGGACCATTCTGAGTAACGTGCATCCCTGGCAAGGAGGCACTGTGCCTGTCTACCTCTACTTGGCAAGGGGCCAAGCCTAGAGAGGGCCATCAGTGTTTGTTGAACTGAGTCCAATTCCAGCCACTACTATTTCCTCCTTCCTTTGTGATAAAGGGCTCCAGTAGGCTGAGCTGATCTCAGTGACTGTGAGCACAACTACTTCCATTTACTGAGCACCTAGTATGTGCCAGGCATCACACGCAATGAGTTTATCTGGTCTTTGCCAGTCACGTGAGTTCAGTAGAAAGTCCATTTTACAGATGAGGAAACAGTCCAGCAAGAGCACGACAGTTTCTTGCGCTTTTACAGCACAAGTAGCAGAGGCTGGAATTTGAACCAAAGTTTGTACAACTCCAAAGACTGTGGTGTTTCCACTACGAAATACCTTCCATCGGAGGAGATAGTATCTACCACTCCTTCCCCGGAGATGATGAAACATCACTCTTCTTCTTTTGGGGGAAGGCATATATGGTTGTTTTGGTGTCAAAATATGATTCTAAAAGCCCATTTCCCTGATGCGGTAAAGGGTGGGGTGAGGGGTTGGGTGAGGGGGCTGGGGTAGGAATGAGCCACTGGGTGAGTCATGCACCTCAACCTCCGCTGAGAGAGCCTGAATCTCTCACTGCCCTGAGGGGGTAAAAGAAGCTCTAAGACTGGGGCTGAAGCTCCATGGGAATTCTCCCTCCAATACCTGGGTGCCCTCTACCACATGACTTCTTAGAAATAGATCAAATATGCATATGATACAAAATTCTAAAGATACAAAGTGGTATACAAGGAAAAGGAGGTCTCCCTCCTACCGCTCTCCTCCAGGCCTCCAAGCCTTGCTGCTCCCATTACCCTTCCTAACAGGAAGGGAATTGTTGCCAATTTCTTATGCAGCCTCCAAAAGCATTTACAAACATAGATGAGTCTCTCTCTTCCTTTTAAACACACATACATTGTAGCATACTGTGTAAGCCATTCTATCCTCCTTGTTTCTTTCACTTAGTGTGTCTTAGGGGTTATTCGTTTTTGTAAGTATGAAGACTGCCCTCTTTTTTTTTTTTGAGACTGAGTTTCACTCACCCAGGCTGGAGTGCAACGGTACCGATATCAGCTCACTGCAACCTCCACCTCCTGGGTTCAAACGATTCTCCTGCCTCAAGCCTCCTGAATAGCTGGGATTATAGGCATGTGCCACCACATCCAACTAACTTTTGTATTGTTAGTAGAGACGGGGTTTCACCATATTGGCCAGGATGGTCTCAATCTCTTGACCTTGTGATCTGCCCGCCTCGGCCTCCCAAAGTGCTGGGATTACAGGCATGAGCCACTGTGCCTGGACTCTTTATTCTTAGTAGCATCCTGGCATTCTGTTATATGGAAGTGCCAGAATTATTTTATTAGTCCTTTATTGATGAACTTCAATCTTCACAATTACAAACCATGAATATTTTGTATAGATCAAGTTGTACATATGTGACTACATCTGTAAGATAAATTCCTAGAAGTAGGAATACTAGTGCTTTTTAAATACAGTATGTACTTTTAAATTTTTTTGTACTTTATAGAGGATGTAGCAATGTATAGCCCATTAATAATAAAAGGCACAGCCGGGCACAGTGGCTCATGCCTGTAATCCTAATACTTTGGGAGGCCAAGGTGGGCAAATCATCTGAGGTCAAGAGTTCAAGACCAGCCTGGCCAACATGGCGAAACCCCATCTCTACTAAAAATACAAAAAATTAGCCGGCGTAGTGGCTCACGCCTGTAATCCCAGCTAGTTGGGAGGCTGAGGCAGGAGAATCGCTTGAACTCAGTAGGTGGAGGTTGCAGTGAGCCGAGATCGAGCCATTGCACTCCAGACTGGGCAACAAGAGTGAAACTCTGTCTCCTGGGTTCAAGTGATTCTCCTGCCTCAGCCTCCCGAGTAGTTGGGATTATAGGCTCGCACCACCATGCCCGACTAATTTTTTTGTATTTTTAGTAGAGACAGGGGTTTCACCATGTTGGCCAGGCTGGTCTGGAACTCCTGGCCTCAAATGATCTGCCCTCCTCGGCCTCTCAAAGTGCTGGGATTACACGTGTGAGCCACCGCGCCCCACCGGGAGTGCTTTTTAGATGAGGAAAAAGCTGGAAGAGACTGAGAAGTAGACAGGTAGGCCCATGTCTGGCCCAGAAACTCATCCTAGGACAAGTGAAGAAGATGAGCCGGCACCACCAAGAGCCTGTTCCCTACAGGCAAGCCACCCATTTCACAGATGAGAAAACTGGGGCTCAGGGAGCCGACTTGCCGCACTCAGGGTTGTGGCCTGGAACGCTGTAGGTTCAGGGCTAATTCCTCTAGACAGTATGTGCTTCACCGTCTGACCTCAGGCTGTG
Source organism: Colobus angolensis palliatus (assembly GCF_000951035.1). Lineage (NCBI taxonomy): Eukaryota > Metazoa > Chordata > Mammalia > Primates > Cercopithecidae > Colobus > Colobus angolensis. Next base: position 635,763 of record NW_012116588.1, on the reverse strand, counting down.
GTCTCCTGTGTTGGCTTGGCTACAAATTGGAAAATCCAGCTCCTTCCTATTGTGAGCTGAAAGTAGTTGGGCCTGCCACATGGTTCAGAACTTCCCCTGGTTATTTCATTCCCACATACGAGAAAACAGCCCCAATCCCACACATACACACTCACACAGCTACTACTTCCAGCCTCCTTGGGGCCCACAGGATCTTAAGCGTCCACTTCTCTGAGATGGGTAGCAGTGATGACCCTGGACATTCATCGACCAGCCTAAGGAACTGAAATGCAACAGTCCCCTGCACAGTTACCACCGGATAGTGGGCAGTGAGCGTGAGAAAGAAGTCAAAGGAGCATCTTAGCCACAGTGCTATCAGCCACTCAGGAAACAGAAGTAACCGTGGTGAAATAATTATCTTTCTTTGTATCAGAAATGCCTTCACATCCATTAACTCCTTTTACCTCCACAGTTCTCTGAATTAGACAAAAAAGGGATTCTTACATTCATTGTTCTTGTTGAGCAGATAAGGAAAATGAAGTATGCCTTTTCCAGAGAAGCAGACCCAGGAGGCCGACCCAGGTTTTCTGGTGCTTAATCCTGGTCCCATGTTCTGCCCCATGTTGAGCAATCTCCTGGCAGTATGAGAGGTTTGTAAAAACCAGCTCTGATCTGTCCACATCCAGAATTAGTCACCATGTCCCTAGCAATGTTGTTTTGAACCCCCCGGTATATGGACGTATATGCATTCCTTTCTCTGTGTCTTTCAGCTTCATAGCCGCATCCTTTGTGAGGATACTCTTGGGATGTTTCTGAGCGGTGTCTTTTTACTGTATCTAAGTGCCTGGCATGGCCTATGGAACACGATGGGTACTCAATAAAGGTGTGTTGCTTGATTGGCTGAGAGAATGGATGATATATGGATGAGAGGATGAATGAATAGGCAAACAGATGAATGGATGGATGAGTGGGTGGGTGGGTGACTGGTGCGTTGAGTATTGGTTCACTTGTTTACTTGTTTTTATTTTTGTACTAGCATCCATGCCCCCTTCAAAATCACCTTGACATCTTTTTATGCAATTACTTCTTCCTTCCAGGGTATACAGTCTCAGTGGTATGACATATCAGGGATGCTAACTTCTCCTAGCCAAGAAGCAAGCAAATGACACAAGCTTAGCTGGTCATACTCTCTCTCCTAGAACTGTGAATCCTGAGTAGAGTGAGATGAGGATAGGAAAATTAGCCGGAATACATTTATATCAACAGTGGCACCCTGATGGCACTGCCAAGTAGTTCCCGCTGTCCACACATCCAGAGTGTTTCTGGTTTCTCACTTGCCATTTTTCCAAGCCAAGTTCTCCAATGTCCTACCGATTCTATGAGCTACTCAACATTACTCCCAATACATTACCTTCCTGATTAAGTTAGTGTGATATAATTATGTGTGTATATAATTACATGTACATAAGTTTTCATCCACAGTTCCTGGCTTATAACTCCCATAGCCCTTTTACAGTCTTCTGTTATAATGTTGGGACACTTTAGGCCTTAGAAGCAGGCCTCAGGAAGCAGAATTTCTCTCTCTCTGACCTCTCCTGCCCCCGTTTCATCTGCCCAAAGCAGGTCTGTAATCTAATTGTGGGTCATAAGACCCTCATTCCAGAGAAGGTCCTGCCCCATACCCCAGAGGAAGGAATGCTGCATAGAGAGGCCGAAAAGAATCTGAGCAGACAGGCCCTGCTGGATTCCCCCCTCGGTCTATTAGTATTAAATCATACCCTTTTTGCCCAATCACATTTCAACATGGTTGTCCATGCTTTAGTCATGCTTATCCAATGAAGTGTATAAAAGGCCCAAGAAAATAAGATTCAGAGAGCTTCTGGATAGCTGATCGCATGGAGGCTGACAGGACAGAGGAGAACTCATCCATGCGCTGGGCGAGTGGTGCAGCCCAACTCCACAGGAACAGAAGCTCCTCTAGATCTTGCCTTGTGTATCTTTCCATCTGGCTATTTATTTGCATCCTCTTTAAATGTAAGTAAGTACTTCCATGAGTTCCGTGAGCTCCTCCAGCAAATTAATGAAACCTGAAGCGGGTGGGTCATGGTAACCCCAACTTGAAACCAGCTGGTCAGACATTCTGGAAGCCCAGACTCATGACTGGTGGGAAGGAGGGAGCAGTTCTGTGGAATTGATTCCTCAACCTGTGGTTTCTGAGGCTATTTCCAGGTAGATGGTGCCACAAATGAATTAACTGGTGGACACCTGGCTGTGTCCACTGCAGAAGTGATTGATTACTTAGTGTGTGTAAAGAAACCCCTACATACTTGGTCACAGAAGTCTTCTGTGTGGTTATGGTGTAAGAGAACAGGAAAAATGCATTTTGAGTGTTTTTTTTCCACACTCCCAGTCCACAAAAGTTTTCTCCACTTATGAACAAATAATTTTTTTTTTTTTTCCTGAGACAGGGTCTCGCTCTGTCATCAAGGCTGGGGTGCAGTGGTGTGATCATGGCTCACTGCAGCTTCAACCTCCTGGGTCCAAGTGATCCTTCTACCTCACCCTCCCGAGTAACTGGGACCACAGGTGTGTGCCATCATGCCCCACTAATTTTTAAATGTTTTGTAGACAAAGGGTCTCCCTATGTTGCCCAGGCCGGTTTTGAACTTCTGGGCTGAAGCGATCCTCTCACCTCAGCCTCCCAAAGTGCTGGGATAACAGGCATGAGTCACTGTGCCTGGCCGGGAACACAAAGAATTTTAACAGACACAAGATGTAGATATGAAGGAACAGATGAATGAAGAGACTCATGCTGGACAGGAAGGAGTGAAGGGATGAGTGGAAGGCAGGAAGGAGTGGGTAAGTGGAGGAGGGCAGTGCTGCTCACAGAAGTTCATGAGCTAAGTGGTAAAGTGAGTCCCAGGCCTTTGATGGATAAGAGGGAAAGAGGGGATGTTACTCCCTCCGCCTTACCCATAGGAGGAGTAATGTAAACTGATTTTAGGGACAAACAGGAAGCTTACCCCCAAATCTCACTCTAGTGTACTAGAAATCCTTTACTTTTGTATCTTTTAACTAAGAAATAAATAAATAACATTGTCAGACCCTCATTTCACAGATAAGGAAACTTAGGCCTACAAAGGGCAAGTGCTTTGCCAAAATGTAACAAATTAGGGTTTAGAGCTGCAATGGGACTAGAGCTTAGGTCTCTTAATTCCCATTCCTTGCTTTTTTCACCACCCAAAGTTGACACTGGAATGACTATGGTGCAAAATTTCCAAACCCTAATTTGAGGAAATTCCCCAAGGGGACTTTTTCATGCAAGCTGGAGAGCTTCAAAACTGTACTGAATGCCTAGGAAGGTTCTAAGGGCCCTAATACTCTAACCTGAACACTAGAAAGCAGGAGAAGCAGCATAGTGGGGAAGCAGGGGACTGGGACCCCCGTCCCTGAGAATGGAAGTAATAGGCAAGAAGCCAAGGGACTTCCCAGGACCAGCTAAAAAAGGGCAGCATCCAGACTACAACTAGAGTCCTGTAAGATTCTGAAACTTTGTTACTTCCTTTCTAAGGCTTCCTTCCTAAGCCTGTCTGTGGAACTCTTTGAAATGGGGTATGTGTACTAGCCTGAAAAGACAGCCAGGAAGGGAGAAGGAAGGATCACGTCCCCCTCCGTGGCCAGGCTCTGAGAGACAGAAATCCAGTGAAGGACAGAGCATGGGGCTGAGTGTCTGTAGCCCACTGCACTGAGGGCAGGAAAGCTCAGGGCAGGTCTGAGTCATCACCATTTTCTGTGTGTTTCTTCCTAATAAGTGAAATAATGTGTAGTGTCTAGCACGGTGCCTGACAGCTCACAGAAAATTCCCAACTTCGCCTCCCCCACCGCCATGTCTCCTAACTCTCAGGTGAGATGAACCTCTCTGCTGGGAGGGGAAGCCACTGAGGGAAGAAATGCTGGCACCTTGACAATTGGGGAAAGAAAGGGAAGGAACTGTTTTCCAAGTATCTACTTTGTGCCAGAAATGGTGTTGGGCAATTTATTGATTGCTTCATTTAATCCTTTGAAACATCCTAGGAGTTAGGTATCCTCAGCCCTGTTTCCAGAAAGGAAACCAAGGTGAAAAATAGTTAATAATTTGTTCAAAAACATATGGAAAAGTACCAGGAATGGTGGCTCACTCCTGTAATCCTAGCACTTTGGGAGGCCAAGGCGGGCAGATCACTTGAGTTCAGGAGTTTCAGACCAGCCTGGCCAACAAGGTGAAATGCTGTCTCTACTAAAAATACAAAAATTAGCCAGAAATCACTTGAACCTGGGAGGCAGAGGTTGCAGTGAGCCAAGATTGTGCCACTGTACTCCAGCCTGGGCAACAGAGTGAGGGTTGGATGCGGTGCTCACACCTGTAATCCCAGCACTTTGGGAGGCCAAGGTGACTGGATCACTTGAGGCTAGGAGTTTGAGACCCACCTAGGCAACACAGTGAGATCCCCTCTTTAGGGGAGAAAAAAAAAATTCTGCCACAAAAGCCACATTCAATAGAAAACATTTTTTTTTTTTAAATAGCTAGGCATGGTGGCATGCACCTGTAGTCCCAGCTACTCAGGAGGCCGAGGTAGAATGACTGCTTGAGCACAAGAGTTTGAGGTTACAGTAAGCAAAGATCAGCTACTGCATTCCAGCCTGGGCAACACCTCTAAAGAAAAATCAAACAAAAAACGACATGCAGAAAGTATGCGCTGTCTGATTTCAACCCCAAGTTTGTCCTGCTTTACCAGGCTCTCTCCTGGGGGCTGGAGGCAGTGGGGCCGAGGGCAGGGGTGGGGTTTGCAGGGGACAGCAGTGCTCCAGCAATAAGAGTTCTTGAAGAGTACTTCATCAGGGGGTATACACCAAGAGAGGGGAAGCCACCGGCCACCAACATGCAGAGGAAAACAACAACAAAAACAGCCCCAAGGTGTCAGGAGGACAGTCTGAAGTCATCTGGCACCCAGCCATTTTGGAAGAACTGATGCTTCTCCATGGGCCTTGTTCCTACGGCCACCCCACCTCCAACATATCTTGTGACAGGCTCCTCCAGTAACCAGAGGCAGGTGAGCCCTGCTCTGATCAACAAACACACTGTGTGTGGTCTCCAGCTGCAATAAACAAGTGGCTGTGCACAGCCAATGTCCTGTGTGGTGAAGGTGAGAAGAGTGAGGGGAGCCAAGCTGCAACCCTCAGCCTGAATGTGGTTGGAATTAGGAGAGCAGTTGTCAAAGTTAGTACCCTGACACAGTGCGATGCGCATTAAAGTGCACAGTGTAAGGGGACAGAAGCAGGGGGAG
>NW_012116588.1:627472-630385 GCF_000951035.1 Colobus angolensis palliatus | reverse complement strand
AAATGAGCTTTCTGTGAGAGTTCATTGGGATATCACAATATGTCTTTTTAGTCCTGGAACGATTTTCTGTTGTGTGGGAGGAGAGGAGAGGAGCAGAACAGAATAACACAGAAAGAACAAACCAGAGCTGGACCAAAAATCAAGGCCAGGATGTTGTAGTCTTGGGTTCAAATTCTGCCTCCTCCTGGGAAGTCCCCTGAGCCTACTACAAGGTCTTGGCTTGCACCCTATTGCCTTTGGCAGATCCTCCACCCAGCGCCAATGGAGCACCTATCCCATGCAGGGTCCTTCAGAAACAAAGAGTGAGATAGCTTCCAGTCTCAGGTGGGGAATATTTAGACTTGTAAACAGGGGCAAAGAAGGAGAGAAACAACCAGGAAGTAACTCTCCAATTTGCAGATGGGAAAAATTAAGGTCCATCAGGAGGAAATGACTTTGCCTCAGGCTTCTCTTGGGGTCCCAGATTTCTAGAGGATGAGGGGAATTTCCCTGCTTTAGGCATGTTTTTAAGAGCAGCAGAACAGCCAGAGCTGCTGCCAACAGTCCGAGGTCAGGAGGGGAACTCCATGTCAGATAAAAGCTTTGGAATCCGGATGAAGAAAGGTTTCATTTTCTCTGCCTGCATTTGGTTTCCTAACATCACAATGTGAGACTTGGCTAGCAGCCAGCTTAGCTTTGGAAGAGAGTGAATGATGGGAGAGAAAAAAAAGACTGTGCCAGGAAGGGAAGGGAGGGGAGGAGAAGGGTTACACTAGGCTGGAGGGGATATGGGCATGGCTTTAGAGGATTACGCTAGGAAAAGGGGTGCCAGAGGCATGAAAGCTGATAGGAACAAGCCCTGTGGATCAAGAGGCCCATCAGTGAGCCTGCAGAGTCTATGAACTCTTTACATGCAAAATTGCATGTGTCTTGTCTGTGCAGGTCTCTACAGATTGGTGGAAGTGTTCACAACTTTCATGAGTTTGTTTTTTTTTTTTAAGAAAGGCACACTGCCACATGCAACACCTCATTTGGATGTGTCTGGAGTCTTGGAAGTTTGACTATCCTGCATTCTCCTACAAATGGACCTTGAGAGCTTGTTTGGAGGGTCTAGCAGGGGAGCGCCGCTACTCGTATACCCTTCCCCTATTTGGGAAGGTTGTCCTCTTCTGAAACTGCCTTTGCAGAAATTATAGCAGTGAGAAAATTATGACAGTGAAAGAATTTGACCTAATTGACTCCATCTTGCTTCTAACCTTCCAGCTGCCCTTGTTCATTCCTGGGCATAGGGAGCACTAACTTTGGGAGAAATTTAGTTTACAGTTTAACTTTGAAACAAAGATGATAACAGCCCCTCCCTGAGACAAACCCACTCCTTGCTTGGGGACCAGAAAGCCTTTGTAAAACTAACGCATTGGCCACAAGATGAGAAATGACAGCTCGGAAGTCATGCAGCCAGAGGCCTTGAGATCACTAACCTCCCCAGTTGCTCCTGTAGAGAATATTATTATTGTAAAGCCTAAGATTGGTGTTTGAGGTATTTTTCAGACCCTGCCTTCTGATGGATCAGCTGGCGCCACCCAGACCAGTAAACTGGCTCATCTGGTCTTCTGACCCCCACCCAGCAACCGACTCAGTGCAAGAGGACAGCTTCAGCTCCTTATAATTTCATCCCCAACCCAACCAATCAGCATTCCCACTTCTCTCGCCCCCTGCCCGCCAAACTACCTTTAAAAAACCCGAGCCTCCAAATCTTCAGGGGGGCTGATCTGAGTCATAATAAAACCCTTGTCTCCTGTTTAGCTGGCTCTATTTGTATCAAACTCTTTCTCTATTGCACTTCCTGTGTCTTGATAAACTTGCTCTACCTGGGCAGCGGGCAAGAAGAACCCATTGGGTGATTAAACCAAGTGCGCAGCTTCAGGAGGGACACACATGGAATGGTAAAGAGAGAAGGGGACACAGGCCTAGCCAGCTAGATCAGCCAAATTGAGACCAACTAGGAGTGGGACTTGGCTGCAGCTCACCAGCACTAGAGCTTTCTTTCATGCATTCCCACTGGCCACAAACCACACACCACTACCTCACTGACACCATGTTTAACCATGTCTTTTACTTCACAAATTCCAGGAACTGGCCTTAGGAAATCCAAGTATCAAACCAAGGTTGTAGAGTATTCCACCTCAGGAAGGAATGCTGAACAACTGATTTACAGACTTGTTGCCCCAGCCAGACCACCAGTTAGCCAATTCCTCAAGATAACCATTACAACCAGATAATGCTAACCTGCATACCCTACCACTCACATGCTTTGCCCAGCCCAGCCTGCGTACCCTACCCCTGATGTCAATTCTCGCGCTTTGCCTAATTAAAATCCCTTACCAGCTATTTGCACAGAGTCAGTCAGGGAATTCTTTCTTGTGCTGTGTCCCTTATGTCCAGGCAAAAGCTCCAATGAAGTCTTGTCTGGGAAAACTCTTTCGGCCTCATGTCAATTTCTATTGCATTGAGAACCCACGAAACTATGGTCGGTAACAGAACCAACCCTGGTGATCAGTAGGGTGACAGATGTTGCAACCAGATCACCCCCACATCCTCATCAGGTTCCTTTTTTTTTTTTTTTTTTTTTTTAAGACAAGAGTGTCACTCTGTGGCCCAGGCTAGAGTGCAATGGCGCAACCTCTGCTCACTGCAACCTCCGCCTCCCAGGTTAAAGCCATTCTCCTGCCTCAGCCTCCCAAGTAGCTGGGACTACAGGCATGTGCCACCACGCCTGGTTAACTTTTTTGTACTTTCAGTAGAGACAGGGTTTCACCATGTTGGCCAGGCTGGTCTAAAACTCCTGACCTCAAGTGATCCTCCTGCCTTGGCCTCCCAAAGTGCTGGGATTACAGATGTGAGCCACGGCACTGGGCTTTTTTTTTTTTTTTTTTT
>NW_012116588.1:612718-626295 GCF_000951035.1 Colobus angolensis palliatus | reverse complement strand
AATTTTTGTATTTTTAGTAGAGATGGGGTTCGCCATGTTGCCCAGGCTGGTCTTGAACTCCTGAGCTCAAGCAGTCCACCCGCCTCCCCCTCCCGAAGTACTGGGATTACAGGCATAAGCCACCGTGCCCAGCCCTCATCAGATTCTTAAATGGCTCCATTGCCCCAAACAGGTTAGGTTCAATATCTTACTTTAGAGATGAAGAAATTTAGGCCCAGAGAAAGTAAGCAACTTGTTCAGTCATCATTAATAATAGCAAGGCAGACACAGAAAGGAAAATACTACACGATCTCACTTACATGTGGAATCAAAAAAAGTCAAATATATGGAAGCAAAGAGTAGAACTTCGGCTACCAGTGGTGGGGCTGTAAGAGAAATTGGGAGATTCTGCTCAAAGGGCACAAAGTTGTGGTTATGTAGAATCGAATGTGCAGCATGAGGACTGCAGCAGTGCCCCTTTATCTGTGGTGGATGTTCCAAGACCCCCAATGGATGCCTGCAACCATGGATAGTGCCTGTTATATACTATTACATTATGTGTTTTTTCCTATACTACCTATGATAAACTTTATAAATTAGGCACAGTAAGAGATTAACAACAATAATAACAAAATAGAACAATTATAACAATATACTGTAATAAAAGTTATATAAATGTTTATATCTGGAATTTTCCATTTAATATTTTCTGACCATGGTTGACCAAGAGTAACTGAAACCGCAGTAAGCAAAACCAGAATAACCAAAATATAGATAAGGGAGGACTACTGTATAGTTAATAATATTGTATTGAATACTGGAAATTTTCTTTTTTTTTTTTTTTGAGACAGAGTCTTTCCCTGTCAGCCAGGCTGGAGTGCAGTGTGGCACAATCTCGGCTCACTGCAACCTGCGTCTCCCTGGCTCAAGCAATTCTCCTGCCTCAGCCTCCTGAGTAGCTGGGATTACAGGCGTGTGCCACCATGGCTGGATAATTTTTGTATTTTTTGTAGAGACCGGGTTTCACCATATTGACCAGGCTGGTCTCAAACTCCTGACCTCAGGTAATCCACCCGCCTCGGCCTCCCAAAGTGCTGGAATTACAGACATGAGCCACCGCACCCGGCCGAATACTGGAAATTCTCGAAGAGAAGAGATTTCAGGTGCTCTCACCAGACACACAAAAATAGCGGTAACTGTATGAAGAGATGGATACATTAATTTGTTTAACTGCAATAATCATTTCACTATGTATATGTATATCAAAATGGCATGTTGTAAATATGTTTATTAAAAATACGGTTATTATTAAAAATAAATAAATAAATAATGTCATAAAGCTGGATTTTGAACCTAGCAGTCTGACTCTAGAGAGCCCATTTAATCAAGATGCTACAAGAAGTTAGTATGACTTAATCAGCAGTGATTTAACAGCATGTCTAAGATATTGGAAAGCAGGTAGAGAATACAAATAAATAGAAAACACACAGGACACTGTCACTGTTTTCATGGAGTTAAGACAAGACCAGTGAAAAGATGATTCACAATAAAAGAGTGTAAATTTACTTGTTTATTGTTTATCTCCCTTCTCCCCGTCCCCCTACCCTACACCCAAACAAGCTCCAGATGGCAGGTCTTTGCCTGTCTTACTAGCCATGGTGCCCACCGTGCCTAGAACGGTGCCCAGCTCACAGCAATTCTCAGTAAAATCTGTAGAGTGGGTAAGGAATGACTGAGGGGTACAGACCAAGCACACTGAAGGCACAGGGAGAGCAGCGACTGCTCCATGATGGTGTACTGGTATGCCTCACCTTACGTCTCCTAAGCACATCCATGATCATTATTGCCCTTGATCCTCTCCACCACTACTGTGGGTCAGACAGGAAGGAGTTCCTGGTTTTCAGGAATATAATGTGCTGGGTGAATAATAATGATAGTTGCCATTCATTGAACACCCACCCTGTACCAGGCACCATACTGTTTACGTGGGCTCTCTAATTTGCTTATACATGGAATCAGTACATTAGCACCAGAGAAAAAATTGAAGATAGCCCATCAAGCCCAAACCTTGATTTTGCATAGGAGAAAATGAATGGTAGAAATGAAATAAAAATTAGATTCTCCTCCCTCCTATGCTCCTCACAATCTATTGGAATCACTGAAAGGGAAGAAAAATACTCCCACGGCTGGGTGTGGTGGTTCATACCTACAACCCCAGCACTTTGGGAGGCCAAGGTGGGAGGATTGCTTGAAGCCAGGACTTCGAGACCAGTCTGGGCAACATGGCAAGATCCCATCTATAAAAAAATTTACAAATTAGCCCAGTATGGTGCAGTGGCTCATGCCTATAATCCCAGCACTTTGAGAGGTCGAGACGGGCGGATCACAAGGTCAGGATATCAAGACCAACCTGGCTAACATGGTGAAATCCCATCTGTACCACAAATACAAAAAATTAGCCAGGCATTGTGGTGGGCGCCTGTAGTCCCAGCTACTTGGGAAGCTGAGACAGGAGAATGGTGTGAATCAGGGAGGCGGAGCTTGCAGTGAGCCAAGATGGCGCCACTGCACTCCAGCCTGGGCAACAAAGCCAGACTCCGTCTCAAATTAGCCCAGCATGGTGGTGCACACCTGTAGTCCCAGCTCCTCAGCAGGCTGAAGTAGGAGGATCTCTTGAACCCTGGAGTTCAAGCCTGCAGGTGATCAGCAACTGCATTCCAGCCTGGGGAACAGAGTGAGATCCTGTCTCAAACAACAACAACAACAACAACAACAACAGTAGTCTTGACATTCCCACTGCCTATTCCCACTCAGCAATCCCAACATCCCACCGTCCTACCCACCCACCCCATCCCACCACCACTTACACACAGACACACACACACACAGTGGACAGGTTTGCTGGGATTTAAAGATGAGGAGCATGTCTGTGTTGTCTGTGGGTTTCCTCACCACTGTCCTTAGCTCGTGTCCCAACTCAGCATATCTGGTATCCAGGAAAACACCTTCTTTTCTTCCTTTAAGAGGGAAACTGAAATCAAGGAAAGAAAACAGAAATTGAGCTCACAGGAGAAAACTGAGCCTTGGCAATCGTTTTATGATTTTCTCTAGAAACAATGAAGTGTGGTAGAAAGTCCATGAACCCAGACATGGGTTCAATGTTGAACTCTACTGCTGTAGGCTGTGACTATAAGCTAGTCACTTAACCTGTCTAAGCCTCAACGACCCATCTGTTTTAAAAAAGACTTTCTGTGGCCAAGCGCGGTGGCTCATACCTGTAACCCCAGCACTTTGGGAGTCCAAGGCAGGTGGATCACCAGGTCAGGAGATCGAGACCATCCTGGCTGACACAGTGAAACCCCGTCTCTACTAAAAACACAAAAAATTAGCTGGGTGTGGTGGCGTACACCTGTAGTCCCAGCTACTTGGGAGGCTGAGGCAGGAGAATGGCGTGAACCCGGGAGGTGGAGCTTGCAGTGAGCCGAGATCGTGCCACTGCACTCCAGCCTGGGTGACAGAGCGAGACTCCGTCTCGGGGGGGGAAAAAAAAAGACTTTTTGTAATAAATAAATAAAGATTTTTTGTAATATTGACTGGGGGTTTAGACTGCTGAAAAGTATAAATTACAGAATATCCTTAAAGGCACTGACATCTTACTCTTAATGATAGCATGATAATAACAGCCAGTGTTATTAAGTACTTAACAACATGTGTCAGACGTTGCACTAAGAGCTTTGCAAGCATGAGAACATTTATAGGGACTTAATTGTCTTAACAGTTGTGTGAGGGACTATTATTATTATCACTGATTTATAGGTAAGGAAACTGAGACCAGAGAGATTATTAATAACTTACCTGAGGCCACCTGGCCAATGAACAGGAGAAACTGCCAAGTCCCTGCTCTTAACCCACTGCCTTTTCCAGAACCTCTCACATGTTTGGCAACTTACCTTAGACCTAACACCGCTTTGTGAAGGAAACAATTGGTAGAACATTTTTATGTGGCTGGATGAATGTTTCTAAAGTGCTTGCAATTTGTTTCTTTAAATGAGATGGCCATACTTTCCAAAATTATGTTTCCATTGTTAATTGATTGAGCTGTAAGGAAGGTATGAGAGGATTGTTGTAAAGAGCTTGGAACAAGGCCTGGCGCGGTGGCTCGCGTCTGTAATCCCAGCACTTTGGAAAGCCAAGGTGGGTGGATCACCCGAGGTCAGGAGTTCGAGACCAGCCTGGCCAACGTGGTGAAACCCTGTCTCTACTAAAGATACAAAAATTAGCCAGGCATGGTGGCGATGCCTGTAATCCCAGCTACTCAACAGGCAGGAGAATTGCTTGAACTTGGGAGGCTGAGGGTGCAGCGAGCTGAGATCGCACCACCGCTCTTCAGCCTGATCAACAGAGTAAGACTCTGTCTCAAAAAAAAAAAAAAAAGCTTGGAATAGCAGCTGAAACCTAGAAAGGCCTTGATAACTGTTAACTGCCTTATTGATGTGATTCACTGGTCAGAGCTGGGGCATGGTCATCAGAAACACCTGCCTTCAAATCCCACTTATCAGCTGCCTGAGCTTGAAGATGTTGTCTGTTCTGAAACTTAGTTTCCTCTTTGGTCAAATGAGAATAATAAGCACTCTGCCTCAAAGTCATCGTGAGGAAGAAATGTGACTAAGTCTTCCCATTCTGGGTGATTTAGTCACCCTCAACCACCATGTTACAAGTGTGAGAGTAGCTAACAGAAAATGATCTCAGTAGAGGGTTACATTTTGTTTATTTTGCTTTTGTCATTCTCAATAAACACTTTTAAATAATTCGGATGCCGGCCAGGCGCGGTGGCTCACGGCTGTAATCCCAGCACTTTGGGAGGCCAAGGCAGGTGGATCACGAGGGCAGGAGATGGAGACTATCCTGGCTAACACGGTGAAACCCTGTCTCTACTAAAAATACAAAAAAATTAGCTGGGCATGGTGGCGGGCGCCCGTAGTCCCAGCTACTCAGGAGGCTGAGGCAGAAGAATGGCATGAACCCAGGAGGCAGAGCTTGCAGTGAGCCGAGATCACGCCACAGCACTCCAGCCTGGGTGACAGAGCAAGACGCCATCTCAAAAATAATAATAATTATAATTATAATAATAATTCAGATGCCAATTTCAGCCTAGCCCAGATCAAATTGTTGCTAATTGTTAACTACTAAAATAGGAATTGATAAAGACTTACTGTATCCAGTTCTTTGGAATGGAATAAGGACCCCGGTTCTAATCCAGAAGTTCCACATGGGTTCAGTTTTGAGGATACTCCTAACCACAAACCCTTTAATGTTGGGCAGTACTTAATGGATGGAGCACCTAAGTGGGAGCGAGGGCAACTGGGTTCTGATCATTCTGATGAATGATCTCTGTCATTCATTTGCTGTGTGTTCTTAGCAAGTCACTCCTGCTCACTGGGCCTTGATTTCCTCTTGTGCAACTGAAGAACATGGAAAAAAAATGGATCCCTAAAGTCCTTTGAAGCTTTTATATTCTGTAACTTTTGTGCCCAAGAAGGCCTTCAGTGAGATGGGATCCCAGTATTATATTGAGTTTCCTCATTCATAAAATGGGGATAATAATAGTAAATGAGTTGACACACACTAAGCCGGTAGAATAGTGGCTGTTACAGATAAGTCCTCAGTAAATGGTAGCCAATAATGGTAGAGTATGCTGTAAGAGATCTTTCTCTCTCTCTCTCTGCTTCTCAACAAGTCTCTAATCAATTATTCTACTTTATAAACAAGGAAATAGAACTCAAAGACATTAAGCACTTTTCCCAAAGGTCACTTAGCAAGTAAATGGGAGAGACCCTATGGCCAGGATGAAAGCAAGAAATTCCCACAAGAGGACTCATTCCGACTCATATCTGGTGAAAAGGTCCCCAATGCCCAGCTCAGATCAACTGCCTCAATGTAGAGTGTGAGTGTGCTCACCTCCTTTGGGGACTCTATATCCAGAGCACCCTCCTCAATAAAACACCTTATAAATAACATCCTTCCATGGATGAGGGAAACGAGATAAGATCTGTAATGAATAAGCAGGAACTTTGAAGACTCAGTGACTCAGTGAGTAATAAAGACTTAGTGACTTATGATCCTGTTCTAACTGCCTCTCCTTGTTGTCCCCAAGGAAGCAGCTTACTGCTCTCTGAGGAGGACCCATTCCCTGAAAGGTAAAACTAAGGATGTCAGCAGAGAAATGTTTCCACCACTGGTGCTTGGTCAAAGGGGAAACTGATGAGCTCACTCTAGATGAGGGCAGTGAGGGGGAGACAGAGACTCGAATTTCCGGAGGCTATTTCAGTTTTCTTTTCCGTTTTGTGCAATTTCACTTATGATACCGGCCAATGCTTGGTTGCTATTTTGGAAACTCCCCTTAGGGGGTACCCCCCAACTGGCCCTATAAAGAGCCAGCCTGAGCTGCAGAGGATTCCTGCAGAGGATCCTGTGACAGCACGTGGACCTCCCACAGCCTCTCCCACAGGTACCATGAAGGTCTCCGTGGTTGCCCTCGCTGTCATCCTTGTTGCTGCAGCCCTCTGTGCTCCTGCATCTGCCTCCCCATGTAAGTCCTGGTCTTGACCACCACAGCCTGTGGAGTCGGATCCTCTGCCTAGAATGCCCACCCCATCCCAATGACTGTCCCAGACCTTGCCCTCTTTTCAACTGTAGCATGAATACTGTCTGAACCCCATTATTTACATTCTTGTGGATTGTCTTACCCAGATGTCCTGTTGTCCTTGAGGGGTCTCTATGCTGCTTCATGGCAGGGATCTCCTAATCAGTTTTCCTGTCTTCAAGGTCTACACCCCCAAGGCCTACAGGAGTTCACTGAGTGTGGACTCATGTTGGGGAGATTAGTAGTCATGAGTAGCTCACACTGACTTTGAAACACGACTGACTCATGCCTGTCAGCAGCAGGGTTTCTAAGAAATTTAACTAAACTAAAACTTCCTGAGACCCTGAGATAGCCATATTCTCTCTCATTTCATAAATGTAAAAAATTGGCTTATGAGAGGGTATGTGGCTTTATTAGAGTGAATACATTTAAAAAACAAATAAAAACAAATAGAAGATAATAAAAGCTAATTAAATGGCTACTGTGGATCAGGCATTGTGCTGATCTTTTTACATCTTTTTTCTTTTTCTTTTTTTCTTTTTGAGATGGAGTCTTCGCTCTGTCGCCCAGGCTGGAGTGCAGTGGCACGATCTCGGCTCACTGCAAGCTCCGCCTCCTGGGTTCACGCCATTCTCCTGCCTCAGCCTCCGGAGTAGCTGGGACTACAGGTGCCCACCACCATGCCTGACTAATGTTTTGTATTTTTTAGTGGAAACGGGGCTTCACCGTGTTAGCCAGGATGGTCTCGATCTCCTGACCTCGTGATCTGCTCTCCTCGGCCTCCCAAAGTGCTGGGAATACAGGCGTGAGCCACCGCGCCTTGCCAATTTTTGTACATCTTATTTAATACCTACAACTCTTCTTTGAGTAGCTGTCCTTGACTTACAGATGAGAAAACAGAGAGGTTAAGTAACTTGTCCATGGGCAGGCACAGAGCTAGGAAATGGGGAGACTGATATTCAAACCTGGTTCCATCTCACTGGGAAGATAAAAACTACTCCTCTGCTGGGAAGTGGCAACTGATGCTTCCCAGCGTGATCTTGAATTAAAAGAAGTTCTCTGTTGAGAGCCCTTCTCACTGAAGCTCAACAGGAGCTCTCAAGATACAATATGCATCTCCAGGCCCCTCTTAAGATCCTGGCTGAGTCATGGAGCCTGAGCTTTGGAAGCCTCCCCACAACCTGCCCTAGGTCTCAAAGAAACCAAGTTCTGAATCCACTGAGGATTCTGGAAGGGCAAGAATGAGGCCAGAGGACCCAGGACAAGCCAGGAGGAGGCCCTGAGAGCCAAGGGCAGAGGGTTATGGTGTAGAGGAGTGGATACAAGCTTGGCTCAAGGATTAGATGAGGGGTTGGAATCCCCACTCTGCCACTGTGTATCCATGGCCAAGTGACTTTACCTCTCTGAGCCTCAGTTTCTGTCAAGGAAGATAACAGTTCTTTCTAAATAAATCATACAAAGTGTCCAGCACAATGTCCAGTGTGCAGTAGCAATGAATAAAAGGGTCTCCCTCCTTCCTTTCCTCTTCCAGATGCCTCAGACACCACACCCTGCTGCTTTGCCTACATTGCCCGCCCACTGCCCCGTGCCCACATCAAGGAGTATTTCTACACCAGTGGCAAGTGCTCCAACCCAGCAGTCGTGTGAGTCTCAGCCCCATGGAGCCCTCCCAGAGCCTGTTCCCTCAGGAGTCCTCTGAGAGGATGCCCTACCCACTCCCACGCATCCTCCAGCTGCAAGCAGCCACAGCTCCTCCATTTCTAGCCTCAGAGTCCCCTGCTGTCATGAAAAAAGACTAGACAAGCTGTCCTTAGAGAATCCTGCCCACTCTGATGGACTATGTTCCTAGGACTCCAATCTTTTTTTTTTTTTTTTTTGAGACGGAGTCTGACTCTGTTGCCCAGGCTGGAGTGCAGTGGCGCAATCTCAGCTCACTGCAAGCTCCACCTCCTGGGTTCACGCCATTCTCCTGCCTCAGCCTCCCAAGTAGCTGGAACTACAGGTGCCCGCCACCATGCCTGGCTAATTTTTTGTATTTTTAGTAGAGACGGGGTTTCATCGTGTTAGCCAGGATGGTCTCGATTTCCTGCCCTTGTGATCCACCCACCTTGGCCTCCCAAAGTGCTAAGATTACAGGTGTGAGCCACCGTGCCCGGCCTAGGACTCCAGTCTTTACTAGTGTGGCCTCTACTTCAACATGGTCTGGAATGCTCCTGTGTGGGGAAGATCAAGTCAGTCATCCCCCTTAGTGAAGAACCCTACAGTCCCCCATATTTCACACCCAATCAAATCCACCTAAACCTCAGAGGAACTAGGGAGGAGAGGTCAGAGGTCAGGGATCTATAATTGCAGTCAAATAAAAAAAAAAAAAAGCCATCCATCAAAGAAGAAATAAGGAAATAAGATTCACCTTTAAATATGCAAGCTAGTATATTTGGAAAAATATAATAAACCCTACTATATAGGAAATGCCTACTATGTGTCAAATGGCTTATGTGCATGATCTTTAAATTACACTTAGCTCTGACGAGTATGCATAATTCTCTCCATGTTTCAGGTATTAAAACTAAGATTCAGAGAGGTTTATTGACTTAGCCAAGGCTGCACAGTAAATGAGGGATGAAGCCCATCTCTAGAACCTCCTCTTTCTGCTATAGTAAAGTCATTAGTGACAATTGCTTAAGAAATTTATGGTAGAGACTTCAAAAATGAAAATGGTGCAATCCTGAAGTTTCCTATATAAGAGTGAAGTTTTTGTTTTTGTTTTTGTTTTGAGACAGAGTCTCACTCACTCTGTTGCCCAGGGGGGAGTGCAGGGGGGAGTGCAATGCTGTTGCCCAGGGGGGAGTGCTCACTGCATCCTCTGCCTCCTGGATTCAAGCAATTCTCCTGCCTCAGCCTCCCAAGTAGCTGGGATTACAGGCACGCATCACCACGCCCAGCTAACTTTTGTAATTTTTGTGGAGATGGGGTTTCACCATGTTGGCCAGGCTGGTCTTGAACTTCTGAGCTCAAGTGATCTGTCCAGCCCGGCCTCCCAAAGTGCTAGGATTACAGGAGTGAACCACCGTGCCCAGCCAGGGTGAAGTTTTTTAATGCAAAAATTTTTATGACACTGGCAAAGTTAGAGGTATTCAAAGACAGACTTTGGGTCTGATGAATCTTTTGAAGTATAGTGGTAATATTTAACAACTACTAATTTTATTTCTGAAAACAAATATTTTTCAAAAGAAGAAAATCCTTCCCTGAGCACATACTATGGGCAGACACAGATTACTAAAGCCACTGTCCCAGCCCAACCTTATGGGGCTCATAGTCTAATAAGAGGGGCAAGACAGACACAGCAATGACTAGAGTACCCAGCAAAAAAACATGACAAGGGAAAGAGAGAGGAAACACATTCGGCTTCAGGGATTTACAGGTTTGCTGCAAATAGTGCTGTCTGAGGAGAGATTTGGCCCGGCAGAGAAAAGCCTAGGGAATGGGATATATCAGGAAGAGGGACTGTCCCCCAGGATTCTACTTTGGTTAATGTAGAGTCTCCATGTAGGAAAGCACAGAATGTCAGGAAAATGCAGCAAAAGTGCTAGAGCTGTCAAGTGTAAAATGAGCTAGAACAGGGAAAGCTGAGAAAACAGGAGTCCAGTTTAGCGGCTACTGTTGTTTTCCATGTGAGTAGCATTGGAATCTGAACAGTGCCTGAAGGAAAGGAGAAACAGGAGGTTTCAAAGACAGACACCTTTGAACCCTTCAAAGGTGGAATTTGCAAGCCCTAGCAGGTGATTTGAGGTCGAGATCAAGGGAGAAAGATGGGGGTGGAGGATGACACTGAGGTTTCCACCTCTGGCTGGAGAAATGTAGAACCATCTTAAGCCTTGTGGAAGAGCTGTTTAAAGAGGAAAAAGATAAGGTGCCAGCAAGATAACCCTGTGGATATATCCAGTGGTGACGGTGAAATGAAGGGTTGGTAGCTGAGGAAATGGTGTTAGGGCTGAAAATATGACATTCTTTTGTAGGAAAAAGGGGTATCCCAACTTTAAAAAGGCAATGCAGCCTGCCTTGGTGAGTATTGGCTCTAGAGCTAGTTTGCTTTGTTAGGACTCCAGCTATGACACTTGCTGAGTGTAGGCCTTTCAATTAACCTCTCGGAACCCCAATTTCCTCCTCTACAAAATAGGGTAATAGAAGTACTTCCCCCACTGGGTCACAGTAAGATGAAAATGCTTAGAATATGCTCTGGCACACAGTGGGTGCATAAATATTAGCTTATTATTATCATCATCATCTAAATGCATTATTGCATGCACTAAAGCGGCTACTGTTGTAACAGGTGAAACTTAAGGAATGAATGCAATTCATTCATTCACTTACTCATTCAACAAACATCCATTAAGCATCAACTGTGTGCCAGGCCCAGGGCCAGAGACTTAGGAAAAAACACAAAGAAGAGAAAAGGGCAGCAGCTTTGAGAACATCCACTCTTAAGGGGCAGGCAGAAGGAGGAAGTCAGGCAAGCAGAGGGTGCTAAAAATGGAGGTAACAAGGGAAGACTTGGCAAGGAGGGGCTATTCTTCGGTGTCACAATCTGCGGGGAGGTTGGGGGCAGGAAATGGAGGCCTGAGCTACCCTCACCTCAGGTATTGATTTCCTGGCTTTTTAATTTCCTAGTCACAGGTCAAGGATGCCAAAGAGAGAGTGATAGCAAGTCTGGCAGGACTTCCTGTATGACTCCTGGCTGAACAAGGGCAAGGTCTGGGTCTGAAACTCTCACACCACCCTAAATAAGAACACAAACTCTAGGAAGTATGAGAGGCCAGAATACTGCTTCTGCTCCCTTTCTTATCTCTGCACACCAGGGTGGGAGAAAAAGAGATGGTCAAGTGGCTCTGAATGAGTCTGGGAAAAGGGAAACCCAAAGAGAAACCAAGAAATCCTCATTCTCACCAGACAATCTAAGGCTTCACTTTGTCTGAAAACATTTAGGCTCAAGAATGTGCAGGACACATCCAAAAATGGTTAAGATGGTAAATTTTACGTTATGAATATTTTACCATGATTTAAAAAAAAAATTTCATGCTCTTAGGCACAGAATCAGGAGAACCACAAGAGCTTAGTGACTTTGACAGATACACTGATACATGCATATAGAAAGAATGAAAATATTAAACCAAAGAATGAATAAGTGATGAAATATTTAAATAAGGTGGGTACACAGCACAACAGAATATATTTAGGAATAATATTTCCATCTAGGGAATACATTTCTATTTTTTTAAATGTGATAGCAATCACAAAAGCAAGGATGGAATTTCTGTGTTGTTTGAGATATATAATTCCTTTGTTATGCCATGTAATCATGTGGCATACTGTGTGGGTCAATAAGAGTTAAAAAATAAACTTCTAGCTGGGCACAGTGGCTCACGCCTGTGATCCCTGTACTTTGGGAGGCTGACGTGGGTGGTCACCTGAGGTCAGGAGTTCAAGACCAGCCTGGTCAACAGGATGAAACCCTGTCTCTACTAAAAATACAAAAACATCAGCTGGGCATGGTGGTGCGCACCTTTAATCCCAGCTACTCAGGAGGCTGAGGCAGGAGAATCGCTTGAACCTGGGAGGCAAAGGTTGCAGCGAGCTGAGATTGTGCCACTGCACTCCAGCCTGGGCAATAAGAGCAAAACTCCGTTTCAAAAATAAAAAATAAAATAAACTTCTGGCCAGGCATGGTGGCTTACCCCTGTAATACCAACGTTTTGGGAGATTGAGGTAGGAGGATGGCTTGAGCCCAGGAATTTGAGACCAGCCTGGGCAACATAGTGAGAACTTGTCTCTACAAAAATAATTTTTAAAAAATTAACCACGTGTGATGGTGTACACCTGTGGTCCCAGCTACTCAGGAGGCTAAGGTGAGAGAATCACTTGAGCCCAGGAGGTTGAGGCTGCAGTGAGTTGTGTTTATGTCACTACACTCCAGCCTGGGTGACAGTGAGATCCTGTCTCAAAAATATAAACAAACAAACAAACAAACTAACTAACTTCTGGATGGCTGCACAGTAAATACTTGAATTTCTTTCTATGAGAACCTCTAAAATAATATATCCAGTATTTGAACTTAAGTAAAATCAATGTTCAAATTTCAAATAATAATAATAATAATGATGTGCAGGAAAAAATCCTAAAGGAAAAGCCAAAATGGGAAAGGGTAACTAGGCAGGACTGACCCTAAAGTAAAGTGTTAATTGGCAGCACTGCTAGCAAGGCCCAAGGTCTCCCACAGGTAGAATCAGTCTCCCAGCAGACAGGTGAGGGAGGCAGCTGGACTGACCCTCATGACCCCCAACTTTTACATTTTCTGCTTTATCATCAATGCCTATAGAGATAAGGCCTCTGATTTTCATAGGCCTCCACATTCTCGCTGGTTACTTGGTGGAAGTGCTTTGACATTGCCATTATCTCATGGCCCTCAACTCCCCTGAGCCACAATGTCTAGTACCAGGACTTTTAGTCTCATATTGCTCTCATCCACCCTAAAGCAGAAGTTGCAGAGCATTCTAGTAACAACACATGAATGGTATTTTTCCAAACTTACTCATACATATTATCCTTTGAGCTTCACAGTAATTGTGCAAAGAATTATTTCTATCTACATTTCAGAGCTAAGCAAATAGACTCAGAGGCTTTCAGTGATTTGCCCAAAATGATCAAACTAATAAATGGTGAAATGAAGACTCAAGGTCATGCCCTTCTTTCATTCACCCACCCATGCACAGATGTATTCATTTGTTGAGTGTGCCAGGCACTGCGTTGTCTAAAGCCAAATCAGATGTTCTTTCAAGAACTTCTCGGCCAGGGGCGGTGGCTCATGCCTGTAATCCCAGCACTTTGGGAGGCCGAGGCAGGTGGATCACGAGGTCAGGAGATCAAGACCATCCTGGCTAACATGGTGAAACCCTGTCTC
>NW_012116588.1:609491-612333 GCF_000951035.1 Colobus angolensis palliatus | reverse complement strand
AAAAAAAAAAAAAAAAAGAACTTCTCATCTCCCACTTATTCAGCCATGACTCAGTTTTGAGGGACACCTTATTCTTTCTGCATCTTAAGCACCCAGCACAGGGCCTGGAACAGAGGAAGTGCTGAGAAAAGGCTAGTGATTGGCAGGCTCAGCCCGGGGTTTCAAGGCTCCATATCCTCTTAGCTTTTCAGGCTACATATATTTGTGTGAAGGTGGTTAAAATGCACACAGATTTGTTTCTGGCTTGGAGCCCTTTGATCCAACAGAAGAGGAAATGTCCTCTCCTTAAAAGCCACAAATAAAATCTTATGGAGCTCCAAATATGCCCTACCCCAATACCATTATCATTTCCCTTTATACCTTAATCCACTTCATCCCCCAAACTGGCTGTCCCAGTACTGGCAAGGTCTCATCCTCCCTCTTCTCCTCTCCCACAGCTTTGTTACCCGAAAGAACCGCCAAGTGTGTGCCAACCCAGAGAAGAAATGGGTTCGGGAGTACATCAACTCTTTGGAGATGAGCTAGGATGGAGAGCCCTTGAACCTGAACTTACACAAATTCACCTGTTTCTGCTTTCTCTTGTCCTAGCTTGGGAGGCTTCCCCTCACTATCCTACCCCACCCCCTCCTTGAAGGGCCCAGATTCTACCACACAGCAGCAGTTATAAAAACCTTCCCCAGGCTGGAGTGGTGGTGCACGCCTGTAATCCCAACACTTTGGGAGGCCAAGGCGGGTGGATCACTTGAGGTCAGGAGTTTGAGACCAGCCTGACCAACATGATGAAACCCCATCTCTACTGAAAATACAAAAATTAGCTTGGCGTGGTGGTGCATGCCTATAATCCCAGCTACTCGGGAGGCTAAGGCAGAAAAATCGTATGAACCCAGGAGGTGGAGGCTGCAGTGAGCTGAGATTGTGCCACTTCACTCCAGCCTGGGTGACACAGTGAGACTCCGTCACAACAACAACAACAAAAAAAGAAGCCTCCCCATCTAAAGCCTAGAAGAGCTTCTGAGGCGCTGCTTTGTCAAAAGGAAGTCTCTAGTTTCTGAGCTCTGAAGCCCCTTGGCTTTGCCAGGGCTCTGTGATCAGGAAGGAAGTCAGCGTGCCTCTAGAGGCAAGGAGGGGAAGAACACTGAGCTCCTAAGCTTCCATCTCAACCCCTTACAGGAGCTTACCGGCAAACATGAAAAATCGGCTTTCCATTAAAGTTCTCAATGCAAGTATAAAGCTGACTTGGTTTGATTTCCTCCTGGGGAACTCTCCTTCCCCATGAGCATTGAGCACACAGGGCTCCAGGGCTTGCAAACACCCGATATCCATCCTAGATTTGGATGACAGGGCTGAAAACAAAAGCCTTCTGTGAAGGGGGCATGGGTAGGCAGAGCAATTAAACTAATCAGTGACTTATCCACTCTGGAGGGGGAGGGGAGACAATAGTCACTACGTCCCCACCCCTGAGTCCCCAAGTTTATCTTACTGCCTGCCACAGTGTCACCCTGTTTCCTCAGACCTTGGTTGGCCCTTCCTCCCTGGCCTACCCTCCACCTTATCCCCAGTGGATTTCTTTAACACCACCCTTTCCCCGGGAATGGGATTCAATGGCAATTCCATATGCCTCAGGTCTTTGAAATAAGGACAATGAGGTATTTTGTGGTTTTTCCACTAGTACACCAGCTCTTATAAGGTGGGGTATTCCAACTTTCCCAAGCTTGTCCCTTTATGTAAACATGTATTGACAATATATGTGGTCATAATAATAGTTAACATTAATTGAGCACTCACTATGTGACAGGGATTGGCTCAGCCCCTTACATTCATCATTCTTTTTCATCCTTAAAACCCTATAGGGTTAGGTACAGTTATTAGCCCTGTTCATAGTCAGGAAAACCCTTAGCAAGAGAGGGAAATGATTTGCCCAAAGCCCCACAGCTCAAAGAAAAATAAAGCAGGTGGGCCAGGCTCGGTGGCTCACGCCTGTAATCCCAGCACTTTGGGAGGCCAAGGCGGGCGTATCAAAAGGTCAGGAGATCGCAACCATCCTGGCCAACATGGTGAAACCCCGTCTCTAGTAAAAACACAAAAAAATTAGCTGGGCATAGTGGCAGGCACCTGTAGTCCCAGCTACTCGGGAGACTGAGGCAGGAAAATGTCATGAACCCAGGAGGCGGAGCTTACAGTGAGCTGAGATCATGCCACTGCACTCCAGCCTGGGCAACAGAGTCAGATTCCGTCTCAAAAAAAAAAAGAAGAAGAAGAAGAAAAATAAAGCAGTTGGTAAAACTTTACAATTAAGTTTAAACCCATCAGGTCTAATGCCAAAATTCATACTTTTTTTTTCCCACCCTTAATTTGCAAAATTCTAAACGTATGGAAATTTGCAAGACTATACCACATACCCTTCATCTAGAGTCAAATATTGACATTTTACCACATTTGCTTTATCTGTGTGTGGGGGCAAGATGTGGTCAGTATATACATTTTTTTCTGAACCACTTGAGAGTAAGTTGCAAATGTGATATCATGTCACTCTTAAAAGTGTCAGGCACATGTATACATATGTAATAAACCTGCACATTGTGCACATGTACCCTAGAACTTAAAGTATAATAAAAAAATAAAAATAAAAATAAATTTAAAAATTAAAAAAAAGTGTCAGGATGTGGTGAAACCCCATCTCTACTAAAAATACAAACAATTAGCCAGGCGTGGTGGCGGGTGCCTGTAGTCCCAGCTACTCGGGAGGCTGAGGCAGGAGAATGGCATGAACCTTAAAGGCAGAGCTTGCAGTGAGTCGAGATCTCGCCACTGCACTCCAGCCTGGGCAAGAGAGCAAGACTCC
>NW_012116588.1:606542-608704 GCF_000951035.1 Colobus angolensis palliatus | reverse complement strand
ACGTTATGCACATGTACCCTAGAACTTAAATAAAAAAAAAAAAAAGAAAGAAAAAGACTTAAAGTAAAGCAAAGTGTAAAAAAGCTGTGGTCACATTGTGGAGAGAGGGAATTCTGTCACAGAGTGGGGGCGGGGGGCGGGGGGCAGGAACCCTGAGGGAGAATAAAGACTTCAAAGATGAGAAAACATTTGAGTGGACTTTTTGAAAGATCTGAGAGACAGTTTAACAGGTTTAAAAGGAAAAGACTGACAGGTAGAGGGAACAGAATACGCAAAAGTAAGAGGTATAAAAAGCAGCTCCTTCATCAGGTCAAATAGCAAATGCATGCTGGGCTTAATACCTAGGTGAAGGGTTGAGAGGTGCAGCAAACCATCATGACACACATTTACCATGTATCTATGTAACAAACCTGTACTTTCTGCACATGTATCCTGGAACATAAAGTAAAATAAAATAAAATTTAAAAAGTTGAAAGAAAAGAAAAAGGCAGCTCCTTACCACACAGATGAGTTCAGTCTTTTGCTGCCAAAGACAAGGAGAGGGTGTGTATAAAAGGGACTTTCCAGGGCCAGGCACAGTGGCTCACACCTGTAATCCCAGCATTTTGGGAGGCCAAGGCAGGCAGATCACCTGAGGTCAGAAGTTTGAGACCAGCCTGGCCAACATGGTGAAACCCCGTCTCTTCTAAAAATACAAAAATTAGCCCAGTGTGGTGGCATGCACCTGTTGTCCCAGCTACTTGGGAGGCTGAAGCAAGAGAATTGCTTGAACCCGGGAGGCGGAGACTGCAGTGAGCCAAGATCATGCCACTGCACTCCAGCCTGGGTGACAGAATGAGACTCCCTCTCAAAAAAACAAACTAACAAATAAATAAATTAAAGGGACTTTCCCATCCCTGCCATTTTCACAATGACTAATCCTAAGAACAATCCCTGATCCTAACATGGGCTTACTTGAGCTTGACAGTTCACCAAACGGTTTGACTTTCTTCTCCAGTTTATGCCTCACCACAGGCCCTTTCGTTAAGCCAGACATACATGAGTTTCCTACTTGTCCAGTGAGGAAACTGAAACTCAGAAAATAAAGTGACTAGCTCAAATGCCACAGCTGGGGCTCAGAAGTGAAACCTGAGTGTTCTATTTACCAAAGTAACCTGGTTGCTTAGCACTTGGAAGCTTCTACCTCCAGAAGTCCAGACATCTCACCTGTACCTCTTGCACCACAGAGGAGAGGTCTCCTCCAGCTGTGTCCCCACTCCCCTAAAAGCCTTGTATTCCCCGCTGCAGGTTCCCTCTGACCCCACCAGGAGAAGAAGATGGCCTATGAAAAATCAACTGATATCTTTGATGTCTCCAGGTCAATGTTCCTGTATCCATGGCTGGAATATCCAGACAGGAGCAAAGGTGAGGCTGGGATGGACAGAAATGGAGTCCAGAGAAGGGGACTGAAAAAGAAATGCTACCTGGCTCTCACTCCCAGGCAAGGGTCTAGGTGAGTTCAGCAAACCCATGGGAAACATCAGGGCAGGCCCATGGACACTTTGATGGCTCTGCACAGTCCTCAAGGTAAGTCTCAGGCTCCTCAGCAGGGCCTACAGGGCCCTCTAAGATGGGACACCTGTGTGTCTCCCCAGTTTCTGCTCCCACACCTGCACCCTGCTCTTTACCCTCAATTCTTGCACCTCCAAATCTTTGCATAGGGTGTTCCATGTCTAATACTCTTCCCCCTTATCCACCTGGCTAGCTCCTGTTTGTATTGAAGACTCAGCTTGTGCAGTTCACTCTAGGAAACCTTCCCTTATCCTCCCAGCCAGGTTAGGTACCCCTCAAGTGTACCACCTGCGTCTACATCTATCTTCACATTTGCTTCCCTCTGTTAATCACTAAGAAACACTTTTGTCTCTCCAGCCAGAACAGTGGTCCTCAAAACGTGATCCCATGACCAGCAGCATCAGCATCTTGTTAGAAATGCAAATCCTTGGCCAGCCACAGTGGCTCACATCTGTAATCCCAGCACTTTGGGAGGCCAAGGCAGGCGGATCACTTGAGACCAGGAATTTGAGACCAGCCTGGCCAACATGGTGAAACCCCATCTCAACTAAAAATACAAAAATCGGCCGGGCGCGGTGGCTCAAGCCTGTAATCCCAGCACTTTGGGAGGC
>NW_012116588.1:587878-606191 GCF_000951035.1 Colobus angolensis palliatus | reverse complement strand
GGCAGGTGCCTATAATCCCAGCTACTCGGGAGGCTGAGGTACGAGAACCATTTGAACCTGGGAGGCAGAGATTGACCTGAGCCAAGATTGTGCCACTACACTCCAGCGGCCCGGGCAAGAGAGCAAGACTCTGTCTCAATAAAAACAAAACAAAACCAAACAAAAAACACGAAATCCAAATTCTCAGACCCCAACCCTAATCTAGTGAATCAGATACTGTGGGTATGAGTCCCAGAAATCTATGTTTTAACAAACTCTCCACGTGATTTTTTTTTTTTTTTTCTAATTGAGGGTTAGGGGGCGGTCTCACTTTGTTGCCCAGATTGGTCTCGAACTCCTGGGCTCAAGCAATCTGCCAGCTTCGGCCTCCCAAAGGGCTGGGATTACAGATGTGACCCACCATGCCCAGCCTTTCCAGGTAATTCTAATGCACAATCAAGTTTGAGACACTGAATGACCCCGGTGGTTTTCACCCTCAGCTGCACATTAGAATCTTCTGGGGAGCTTTCCAAAATGCCTAGGCCCCATCCCCACAGAATTTGATTTGATTAGTTTGATGAAGGACCTAGACATGTTCAAAATTCCCACAAATATTCTAATATGCACAGCAATGCTGCTGCTCCACAAATCACATATTGAATTAGGAAGGTAGTAGAAGGCTATGTGCCACTTAAAGGTAGGAATTATACCTTATCTCCCTGGTGCCTGGTGAAATATCTGGTAGTAGTAGTCACTAAATGCTGAATAAATAAATGCTCAAATGTATTTATTCTTTAACCCATCTTTGCAACTGCTGTCTCTTTTTTTTTTTTTTTTTTTTTACTTGCTGTTGCCCAGGCATGACATGATTTTCTCCTGCCTCAGCCTCTCAAGTAGCTGGGACTACAGGCGTGCACCACCACCCCTGGCTAATGTTTTTCTTCTTTTTTTGTTTTTTTGAGACGGAGTCTCGCCCTGTCACCCAGGCTGGAGTGCAGTGGCACGATCTCAGCTCACTGCAAGCTCCACCTCCCAGGTTCACGCCATTCTCCTGCCTCAGCCTCACAAGTAGCTGGGACTACAGGCGCCTGCCACCATGCCCGGCTAATTTCTTTTTTGTATTTTCAGTGGAGATAGGGTTTCACCGTGTTAGCCAGGACGGTCTCGATCTCCTGACCTCGTGATCCACCCGTCTCAGCCTCCCAAAGTGCTGGGATTACAGGTGTGAGCCACCATGCCTGGCTAATTTTTTTGTATTTTTATTTATATATTTATTTATTTATTTTTTGAGATGGAGTCTTGCTCTGTCGCCCAGGCTGGAGTGCAGTGGCTGGATCTCAGCTCACTGCAAACTCCGCCTCCCAGGTTCACACCATTCTCCTGCCTCAGCCTCCCGAGCAGCTGGACTACAGGCGCCCACCACCACGCCCGGCTAGTTTTTTGTATTTTTTAGTAGAGACAGGGTTTCACCGTGTTAGCCAGGATGGTCTCAATCTCCTGACCTCATGATCCGCCCATCTCGGCCTCCCAAAGTACTGAGATTACAGGCTTGAGCCACCGTGCCCGGCCATTTTTTTGTATTTTTAGTAGAGATGGGGTTTCACTATGTTAGCTAGGCTGGTCTCAAACCCCTGACCTCAGGTGATCTGCCCTTCCTGGCTTCCCAAAGTGCTGGGATTATAGGCAGGAGCCACCACGCCCAGCCTGCAACTGCTATCTCATTTGAACCACACACATACTCTTATTCCTCTTGCCAGAACTCAGAAAAGCCATGGCTCCTGTTCATCTGCCCTTGTCCTGCTACCAGGTAAGACCCCTTTTGCTATCCTGGGAGCTGTATCAAAGTTAGGAGGGGCAGCAAACTATCCCTTCCCGTTAAAGCCAGCTCATAGAACCCTGACATTCATCTCTGGCGCCCTCATTTAATCTGTGATCTTGAACAAGTCACTTTCCCCCTCAGAGCCTCAGGAGCTTCCTGTGTCACAGGCTAACACCTGACCACCTCCCTTTGTGGAGTTGTTATGAGACAAAGTCTATGAGGCCTTGGCTATGCAGAAAGTGCTTACTAATGGAAGTCATTTTTATTAGTTAACACAGGGACAGTTAGCAACCTTCACAGTTTGGGTTGCCAGATGAAATATAGAATGACCAATTAAATTTGAATTTTGGATAAACAACAAATGGTGTTTTAGTACAAATGTGCCCCGAATATTTCATTCATTACCTAAAATCCAAATTTAACTTGACATCCTAGTATTTTTTTTTGTTGGGGAGGAGGGAGCTTTTTCTTTTTTTTCTTCCTAAATCTGCAACCCTACTCACTGTGAGTCAATGCTCCATTTTTTGAACTTATGCCAATCACTTGAGAACCTTTACTATGATCTTCTCAGCACAAAGTTGGGAACCACAGCTGAAGCCTCTCTCCCCTGTTGCCCAGATCTGTTGCAAAGAGTGAAAGAAAGGCTTAAGAAGAGACAGGGATGAATCCTAGCCAAATCTTCAGAGAAAGCCCCTGACCCACTCAAAATCCTCCATTACAGTGAAAGCTGTAGTTTCACAATTGTTTAAGTGATAGATTATTTTAAGAAAGTCTGTTTCCCTGCTAAACTGTTAAGTTCCATGAGGGCAAGGATAACTGCAACCCGAGCACCTAGCACAGTACCTGGCACATAGTTGGATAAATATCTGAATGAGCAACAGTCTGTCTTTTCCCCACCTTTATTCCATATCCTCCCCACACCTTGCCTTTTCATTTCCCTACCCAAATGTCATTTTCAAAGTGCTTTGAGATCCTCAACTAACCAAACTATGTGTTCAGATCGATTTACAGATCACCAGTGGCTTCACAATCTGGATCTCTTTTGATCTTTACAACAACCTTGGTAGGGACACAGAGCAAGGATTATTAGCTTTGTTTTACAGATAAGAAGACTGAGACCTTGC
The DNA here is from genome assembly GCF_000951035.1 of Colobus angolensis palliatus. Lineage (NCBI taxonomy): Eukaryota > Metazoa > Chordata > Mammalia > Primates > Cercopithecidae > Colobus > Colobus angolensis. Next base: position 603,269 of record NW_012116588.1, on the reverse strand, counting down.
TAGGATGAAGTAACTTGCCCAAGTTATGCAATGGGTTAAGTTGTAGCTGTGACTCCAGCTCAGATGAGAGGCTAGAGGGCATCTGTCTCACCCTGTCCTTCCCTCCCTTTACCCCCTCCTCCCCATACCCCAAGTAAGGGCCGAGGGGACCCCTCTGACTGTTCTGCCACTTGCAACCCCCAGATGCCAAAGGAAGAGTTTCCCCCAAGTCCAGAGTGCTGGAGGCAGCATCCGAGCAAGCCAAACTCAGTCCCTTACTGCTACTTCAAGAAACCTGAGATCTACACGCACTGGCACGACCTGTATGATCAGCGAGAGGAACGGGAGGCTGAGAAGATGTTGAGGAAAATGAGAGATGACCATAGGTGTGTTTTGCTGGCCTCCATATTCTCCTCACTCTCCACATCTTCTAGGAAAGTAAGCAACGGCAAGGAAGGGGTGGGCCAGGGAGTAAGGCAAGTCAGCCTACAGGTCCCAGAGAGGAGCTTAGGGCGGCTCGGCTCGGCTCAGCTCCGCTCCACCTGGCTTGGCTGGCTCAGCTGGCTCTGGTGGATATCACCGAGTCCTCATCTGTCTTCCTCTGGTCCCATTTCTGAGCTGGGCAGCAGCCCTGTGGCAGAGGTGAGGGTGCAACCTGAGGAGGGAAGGTACAAGGGGACCAAAGCTGCCTATGCAATTTCTCACACAGGTACATCAAAGAGGTACATCAAACCCACATCCAAATGTTCCATCTCCCCATGAGCAAGCTGACTATAAAATCTGAGATGCGATCTAGGCCCTTAGAGCCTACCTGGGACCCCCTGAAGTGGCAAAGATTAAGGGTCAGGACCATGTGGGAGAGGACGTGGGGGACTCCCTCCCTCTGGGTGCCCTTCCCTTGGGCTCACACCATCCTTCAGCCCTCAGTCCTTGCCTGAAAAACAGAGGGAGGGTAGGAAAAGGGATTGGATTGGATGAGCTCCCTTTAGTTTGAAATTCTGTATTTTTCTCTGTCTTCCTTTCCACTGGCTGCCTTGGATGGCCAGGAACTCACAAAAAGCCTGGAATCTCCCAGAGAGGATGAGCAATTCTATGCAGCACAGGTGAGAAAAGGCAAGGATACAGGAGGGTGGTTACAGCCAGGAACTGGTCGAGCTGAAAAGTAAAAAGCTGCTTGATGTGATGGTGGTTGTGGGGATGGTATTCCAAGCACAAACTCCAGCTGTGTCCAGAGAATGGTAACTCCTAGGGACAGTGTCCAAGGTTCCTTCTCTTTCCTCCATCCCTCTTCCTGCAGGCTCTGGGATGCTTACGCATCAGTGACAAATTTGTCATGAAGGCACTACAGCAGGTGGTGAGTCTGAGAACTGCTGGAGTTCAGGAAAGAAGGAAACAGGGTCTGAGATGTGTGGCACATGGGCATAGACAAGGCTCCTCAGGGTGCTAGGATGGCAGGTCAGATCCAGTAAGGACACAGCCACCACTGTGCAGCATGCCCCCATCTCATGTCCTTGGTCTCTTAGAAGAGCAGCTGGATCTAAAAGATGGGGAAGGAAGAATCTGAAGATCCACCTGGTCTAACCAAAAAGACATTGGACTGAAAAGCCAGGAAAGTCTGAAAACCAGAACAGAGTACATTCTCTGCCTTAACTGGAAACACCGCATATGTACACATCAGCTTACCACTGGGAACATGCATTCTTAATATCCATAATCTCATTTAACTCTTACAACAACACCAGGAATTAGTATCTGTATTTTTCTAAAAGAAAATGAAAGCTCTGAAAGACCAAGGGTCTTGCCCAAGGCCAAGTGGCTACTAGATACCAGATAGAGATTTGAACAAACATCTAACTCCCAACTGCATTGTTCCTTCCATTGAACCATTTTGCCTGTATTCTGTATTCGAGGATAGGTCACTTTCTAGGCTTCAGTTTCCTCTTTTGTAAAATGAGTAGTTAAGCTGAGACAATCCCTAAAGCTCTGACATTGCATCACCTTATTATATGTTCCTACCACCCGCCTCTTAAATTAGGCCCAAACTGGTCCAGAGAAAGTAAAGTACGAGGCCTACCGAACCCTGGCCATCCTGGGTAAGTATGTCCTCTCTCTTGGTGGGGAGTTGAGAAAGTGCAACCACTTTCTTCTTTGGGTAAGGACAAATGGGTGAGGAGCATACACCTACTCCAACCTAGCATTTGGCAAGGCCTGAGAACTATCCCAGTTATGTCGAACCAAGAGAGGAAGGTGGGGTGAAAAGGGAAAAGAGATTAGAGAGAGGGAGAGGGAGAGCGCTTGGAATTGTGTTCATGTTCAGTCAGCTGCCCTGGTATTCTGGGAGGATGGGCAACACCGTAGTACCTAGGATGTGGAACTTAGGTCTCAATAGCAAAGTGGAGTTCAATAGGTCCTTGCAGAGAAGAGCAGTACCAGAGGCTCTGCCCTGACTTGAGGCCCCTCCCTGTCCAGGTTGCCTGAACAAGCATGTGATCCGGGCTCTCATCAAACAGCTGAAGGAGAAAAATGAGGGTCAAAGGATGGAGACTTTGACGGGGCTACGAATGGCTCTTAACTCCTGGGCTGCTGTCTCTAAAGACAAGGTGATTGGGAGGACAGTCTGTAACGGGGCAAAGCTGGACAAGGTAATTGATAGGTTTAGCTGGGGGTTGGGTGAGGAAGAAGGTAACCTAGCACAGCTTTGATAGAGGAAGACACTATCCTTGAGGAGTTCCCTCGGAAGTGGAATAGAAGCATATGGCTTGGCCATTTACTAGTCCATTTCTGAAAAGCCAAATTTCAGAGCTGCAGTTTGTATTTAAAATGGAGAATGGAGACAGTACAGATGGTTCCAGATTTAGATGGTTTAACTTATGATTTTTTGACTTTACAACAGTGCGAAAACAACACACATTCAGTACAATCCTTAACTTACCATGGGCATGACATTACAACCTGATAAACTCATCCATGGGATGTCATTGTAAATAGAGGAGCATCTGTAATTGCCTGATAGTACTGTTGAGAGGACTAAATGAAATAATGTATGTAAAACACCTAGTACAATGCCTATGCTCTTTCAGTGGTAACCATCATTATTATTATCATCTCTAAAATAACTTACTAAGGTAAAACCTCTCAAGAAGACACGGGGCCCAAGAGAGTCCTCAGACCCTACTGTTTTTTTCTCCTTTAGCGTTCTCTTACTTTGACCTCATCATTGCCCTATGTAAAAGAGAATCCATCATTCATCCATTTATTCAGCAAATATAAAATAAACAGCTATCATGTGCCACGCACTGTCCTAGGCCCTTGGGATATAGCAGTGAGCCAGACAGGCAAAGATCTCTGCCCTTATGGAGGAGGTTACATTCTAGTGGGGGAGACACATCATAACCAATAAATTTATTTTTAGAAAATTAGGCTGGGGGCCGGGCGCGGTGGCTCAAGTCTGTAATCCTAGCACTTTGGGAGGCCGAGACGGGCGGATCACGAGGTCAGGAGATCGAGACCATCCTGGCTAACACGGTGAAACCCCGTCTCTACTAAAAAATACAAAAAACTAGCCGGGCGAGGTGGCGGGCGCCTGTAGTCCCAGCTACTGGGGAGGCTGAGGCAGGAGAATGGCGTAAAGCCGGGAGGCGGAGCTTGCAGTGAGCTGAGATCCGGCCACTGCACTCCAGTCCGGGCGACAGAGCGAGACTCCGTCTCAAAAAAAAAAAAAAAACAAAAAAAAAGAAAATTAGGCTGGGAATGGTGGCTGACACCTGTAATCCCAGCACGTTGGAAGGCTGAGGCGGGTGGATCACTTGAGGTCAGGAGTTTAAGACCAGCCTGACCAACATGGTGAGACCCTGTCTTCACTAAAAATACAAAAAAAACAAAAAACAAAAACCTTAGCCAGGCATGGTGACACACACTTGTAATCCCAGCTACTTGGGAGGCTGAGGCAGAATTGCTTGAACACAGGAGGCAGAGGTTGTAGTGAGCCAAGATTGCACCATTGCACTCCAGCCTGGGCAATGAGAGCAAAACTCCATTTCAAAAAAAAAAAAGGAAAAGAAAACTATGTAGTATCTTAGAGGTGACAGGTACAATGGAAACAATTACGTAGCAGGGTAAGTAAGAGTGATCAGGAGTGACAAGCGGGAGTAGGGATGGGTTGCAATGTTGAATATAGTAGACAGGGAAGGCTTCATTTAGAAGGTGCATTTGAGCAAAGACATAAAGAAAGTGAGTGGGTTAGCCTTACAGATATCTGAGAGAAGACATTCCAGGCAGAAGGACCAATGCAAAGGGAGGAGTATGTTTGGCATGGTTAAGAAAGCAAGAGGGGGCCGGGCACGGTGGCTCAAGCCTGTAATCCCAGCACTTTGGGAGGCCGAGACGGGCGGATCACGAGGTCAGGAGATAGAGACCATCCTGGCTAACACAGTGAAACCCCGTCTCTACTAAAAATACAAAAACTAGCCGGGCGAGGTGGCGGGCGCCTGTAGTCCCAGCTACTCGGGAGGCTGAGGCAGGAGAATGGCGTAAACCTGGGAGGCGGAGCTTGCGGTGAGCTGAGATCCGGCCATTGCACTCCAGCCTGGGCGACAGAGCAAGACTCCGTCTCAAAAAAAAAGAAAGCAAGAGGGCTTTCAAGCATGGCGTTTGGTTGGTGCGGACCTACACAGGTTCAACAAGGGTATCAAGAAGTGTTACTTCTCTTCGGGGCCCACCTACCCCCAGCCACGACATGATGCCTGTCCGCAATGATTGCAAGGTGTTCAGATTTTGTAAATCTAAATGTCATAAAAACTATAAAAATAAGCGCAATCCTCACAAAGTTAGGTGGACCAAAGCATTCCGGAAAGAGCTTACAGTGGATAATTCATTTGAATTTAAAAACGTAGAAATGAACCTATCAAATACTAGCAAGAGCGATGGAATAAAACTATTGATGCAATTAAGAGAGTTGAAGAGATCAAACAGAAATGCCATGCTAAATTTATAATGAACAGATTGAAGAAAAATAAAGAGCTAAGAAAGTTCAGGATATCAAAGAAGTCAAGCAAAACATCCATCTTATCCGAGCCCCTCTTGCAGGCAAAGTGAAGCAGTTGGAAGAGAAAATGGTACAGCAGTTACAAGAAGATGTGGACAAGAGGATGCTTCTTAAAAATCTCTGTAACCATTTCTTTTATGTACATATGAAAATGCCCTTTGAAGACTTGGAACTGCTAAATTATTAGTTTATTTTTTACATAAGGTCACTTAAGTGAAAAGTTATTAAAATATATCTTTCCTACATTGCCATCTACAAAACATCAGGTACTATGAATGTTAGATTTCATCTCAGTGTTAAATCTTCACTAATAGATTTATGTAAATCATGAAAATTCTACTTATAACTACAGAAGGGAATTGGGGACATAAAACGGTTATGCCATTTGGATAATGACATTAGACAGCATATAATAACTAATGGCAAAAATCCATGGCTAGTGATATATAAAACAAAATATTCTTTGCAGTAAAATATTCCCTTTATTAATGTTACAGAAGGAGGAATACACCAAGGAACTAACCATCTGTATGACAGTGTCAAATATTATTTTGATTTTAATATTTCCTATTTTGGTTTATTTGCATCTTAGAAGAGCATAATGACATTGTTTGATGAAGCCTAATTATGCTGGACTGTTTTGACCTGGTTTAACCCTTCTGACAGGTAGTCGTGGATGCTGGGGATGAGAACTGAATAATCTTTGCCTGGAGTGACACTACACTCTAGAGTTTCTACTTTGGAGAATATTCAGTTCTAACTTGTCATTCCTGGTAGAACAAACTTTATTTTTCTAGCCTACCAATGATCTAGAAGCAGAGGAATCCCAGTGCCTTTTAAAAGTTATTATGTGGTTTTCTTTTAAAAAGCTCGTTTTTGGAAAGTAGAATTTATGGGTACAACATCTGCTCATTATTTGCACATAAAACCATTTAAAAAGTAAAAAAAAAAAAAAAAAAAAAAAAAAAAAAAAAAAAAAAAAGGCAAGAGGGCCAGTGTGGTTAACGTGAAGTAAGAATACAGCAATAAGAAATGAGGTCAGGTTAAAGAAGTTAATAGGAGACTAAGTCATATGTGGCCTTCTGGGCTGTTTTAAGTACTTGGGCTTTTACTCTGAGTGAAATAGGGAGCCAGCTGGGTGCAGTGGCTCAGCCCTGTAATCCCAGCATTCTGGGAGGCCGAGGTGGGTGGATCACAAGGTCAGGAGATCAAGACCATCCTGGTCAACATGGTGAAACCCCATCTCTACTAAAATACAAAAAAAAACAAAAAAACAAAAAACTAGCTGAGCGTAGTGGCGCACATCTGTAATCCCAGCTACTTGGGAGGCTGAGGCAGGGGAATCATTTGAATCCGGGAGGTGGAGGTTACAGTGAACCAAGATCATGCCACTGTACTCCAGCCTGGTGACAGAGCAAGACTCTGTCTCAAAAAGAAAAGAAAAGAAAAGAAATAGGGAGCCATTAGAAGTTTTTCAGCAGAGGAATAACACGATGTAACTTACATTGCAAAAGGTTCACTCTGACTTATATGCTGCAAAAAGACTGGGGGTTAGGGGCCAAAAGTGTAAGCAGGGAGATCAATTAGGAGCTACTGAAATAATCCTGACGAGATGTGATAATGGCTTGGGCCATGGGGATCCCAGTGGAGTTGGTAAGAAGTGATTTAATTCTGGATATATATAATTTTGGGAGTTTTTGAGATGGGGTTTCGCTCTTGTTGCCCAGGATGGAGCCAAGATTTTTGGCCTAGCAACTGAAAAGATGAAGTTGTTATCAACTAAGGTTGAGAAAGCTGTAGAAGAGGTTTGGAGTTTGCATCAGAAATCTAGTTTTAGATAAGTTATGTCTGAAACATCTACCAGAACTCCAAGGGAGGCGGTAAGTAAATGGTTAGATATACAATTTGGAGTTTAGGATAGAAGTCTGAACTAGGGAAGGAAATCTGGGAGTTGTCAGCATATGATGTCACTACACTAGATGAGATCACTGAGCTTTGGAGCACCCCAATATTAGGAGGTCAGGGAGAAGGGAAGGAACAAGTAAATACTGAGGAGTGGCCAGTAGGGTAGGAAGACAACCAAGAGTGTGGTGTTCTGAAAATCAAGTGAAGAACATACATCCAGGAGAGAAGAGAAATCAAACATACCAAGTCATGTAAGGACTGAGACTCATATGTGGATTTAACAATGTGGGAATCATTGATTATCTTTCTTTTTGAGATGGGTCACTCTGTCGCCCAGGTTCAACTGCGCCCAGCTGAATCATTGATTATCTTAATAGAGCCATTTTGGTGGAGTAGTGGAGGTGAAAGCCTGATTTGAGTGAGTTTAAGAGAGATTGGGAAGAAAGAAATTAGGGACAGCAAATATGGACAACTTTCCAAGTTTTGCTAGAAAGGTGGTAGTTGGCACAGAAGTAGAGTCAAGAAAAAAGAAAACAGCATGTTTCCACACTGAGGAGTAATGATCCAGTTGTTAGAAAAATAAGGACTTTGGGCTGGGCGCGGTGGCTCGCCCCTGTAATCCCAGCACTTTGGGAGGCAGAGAGGGGCAGATCACGAGGTCAGGAGATCGAGACCATCCTGGCTAACACGGTGAAACCCTGTCTCTACTAAAAATACAAAAACAAAAAAATTAGCTTGGCGTGGTGGTGGGTGCCTGGAGTCCCAGCTACTCAGGAGGCTGAGGCAGGAAAATGGCATGAACCTGGGAGGTGGAGCTTGCAGTGAGCCAAGATCGTGCCACTGCACTCCAGCCTAGGCAACAGAGCAAGACTCCATCTCAAAAAATAAATAAATAAATAAATAAGGACTTTGAAGAGTGTGTGAAAAATAGCAATGTTCTTAAATGATGTCCTTAAACAGGTGAGAAGAGATAAAGTCTGACACAAGTGGAGACTGGCCTTAGATAGATGGTTATAGTCCATAGTTAACAAGTAGAAAGGAAGGGCATATGGGTGCAAGTATTGGAAGTTGGACAGAAGTGGTCGTAGGAGTCTATGGAACTTCCTTTCTAGTTGCTTTTATTTTCTCAGTGAAGTAGAAAGCAAGGTCATTAGCCAAGAATAAGAATAGAGGAAGAAGTGTTCCAGAAACGATGTGAATTAAAAGAGTGAGAAAGAGAACTGCCCAGGGAAAAACAGTATGATTACCAGGCAGCATTGAGGGTCTATATGAGGTCTGTGTTCACACATTTTAATAAGATCATTCACTGCCACAGTGTTTTTCTCCAGGAAGTGGTGGCACAAAGTGGAGAGTTGGATTTAGCCAGGATTGTAGTTTTGTCCAGGGAGTAGAATGAAGCAAGAGTGGGTAAAGAAGTTGAGAGTGAGGAAGGGGAGTGATTACAGCAGGATCATGGAATTTAAGCTGGGTCAAGAGGGACGGAGGTGTGGAGGAATGCAAAGGTGGCAGGCTTAATGGATTATTAGTCCCTTGTGGAGTCAAACAATTGTTGGCCTCGGGAGCTGGAAAAAGAGGTGATGGTCAGAGTGGGATCCATGAAATGGAGATTATGGAGAAGCTGCATTTGTGGGTAATGATCAGGTCTCTCAGTGGGATGGCTGAGGCAGAGAAGAGAACAAGGATATCAGAGGAGAGGTATGGGATCACTCACATGTATATTTTTTTAAATGACAGGAATTAACACAGAAGAAGTGTTGAAGAGAGTAACAGTGATCCATCCATTAGATAGTTATAGAGAAATGAGATCTGACCTAGGAGAAAGTAGGTGACAGCAAGAATAAGTTAATTGGGTGAAATAATCTGATGCACAAGATTCATTTTAGGGAGGCAGGTGAATATAGTCTGGAAGCATAAAGCACAAAGCCTGGCTAAATACATAGCCCCTCCCCCTACCCATTTTGTGTCCTGTCTCCCTCACAGCGGACTCAAGTTGGGGATGAGGGCAAGCTGGTGCCTGTACTACAGACACTGATCAAGAAGTCATCCAGTGAAGCATCTCTGGAGGCAGCCCTGTGCCTGGGTTTCCTGAGGCCTCACAGCAACATGGTCCAAGAGTTCTTGTTGCAGTGCCTGTGCCAAGGACTCAAGACCCAGCAGATGAAGGTGTGAGGGGTGGGAGGCTGGGATACCTGGGGAAACAGAAGCTGCTGCTGAATTGTGTGTGGTCTGGATCCTGCCATCCTAGTGGTGGAGCACTGCAGGATCCTCTGCGTGCTTATAATTATGTCCATGTGTGAGTATGGGGTCATATAGACATATAAGTGTACATGTGTCTGTGTATATTTGATAGGTATGGGTGTTCATTTATGTATATGCACACATGAACTTCTGTTCTCAAGAGGCCAAGAGGCAGGAAAAAGGACCTTAGCTGTTCCTCACCAGTTCTAGGCTCAGACCTCAAGTCCACCTGGCCACACAGATGCCTATAGGCCCTGTACACCCTGCCCTACCCTGCCCTTCATAGGCACTTAGGATGCTGGTCAAGGTGATGCATGTGCACTCAGCCCCAGTCATCAGGGCCATCCTAGACCAGCTGTGTTCTTCCAGTGTCCTTGAGGTAAGCTCTGGACTGCCTGTACCCTTCCTTTCCCGGCACTAGGATAGGGTTAGGGGATGAAGAAGGGAATCCATCTTTCACACCTCCCCACTAACCCTCACCCCCGACCTCAGGACCGCTTTGAAGCCACTCAAATGCTCAAGACCATTGGGCTGGAACAGATTCAGGCACAGGGGCTAGAGGAACTCACATTTAACCTGCTCAGGAGGAAGACGCATAATGAACCCTTCCTCGTAAGTGAGACCAAAGCTCCCAAGCCCAGAGACACCCAAACCTTTCTCTTTTCCCTTTTCTGGAGACCTCCCCTGGCTTCCCCCAAAGTATCATATTCATCCTGACCTACTCTTGTTCAACTAACGCAGTTCATGTTTTCATATCACCTTGCCTTTGCTCAGGCAGTTCTCTCAGGTTAAAATGATCTGAGTCATCCTTCCTTCTATAAGGTAAAAAACTGTCTCATACTATTCACTCGCACCAGTAAGTAACCGCTCTCCCCTTCTGCCTACTAAAAATACTGTATGGCTCCTTCAAGACCAATCCCAACAATACCTGCTATGGGAAGCTTTCCCAAATCACCAACCAGCATTAATCCTACCTTCCTCTATGTTCCCTTGCTTTTGTATTTACTATAGCTTGTTATAAAACTAGGTGTTATATTTCTAAAGACATTTTTTAAAAATATAAATCAGATTGTGCCTTCTCTGCATAAAACTTTCTATCGGTTCCCAATGCCCTGTGGATGGCTTATGTTGCTTCCACAGCTCAAGCCTGCTTGCCTCTCTAGCTTCACCTCTCATCATTCTCCCCGCCAGAACCACGCACCAACTATGCTTATGACAACCATGTCCTGATTTATACCTGTTGTCCCAGGGTAATTAGAGCACTCAGAGTGCTTGGAAGAGTCCATCTGGTCACCTCTCTGAGCTGAACTATTTTCAGCTCCCCATCCTCTCTGCACCTTCTCCTGCCTCCAGATTTTTGAATATGCTCTCCCTTCTGCTCCTAAAATCTGACCAACCCCAACCATCTGCCTGGTTAACTCCTACTCACCTTCCAAGTTTCATTCAGCTCAGGTATCACCTCTTCCAGGAAGTCTTCCTGGCACCCAAGACTGAGTTAGGAGACCCTATGTGTACCCTATGCAGTACTGTAATTGCCTATTTACTTGTCTGCTTCCTCCACCAGACTATGAGCTCTTCAAGGCAGGGACTCTATGTAGCACAAAGGAAATGTTCAAAAATGTCTCAAAACATCGTAAAGATTTGAGAGGCTCTTAAGTGTACACCCTTGCATTCCCTCTCTCTGTTGACTCATTTTGATCCCTCTGCAGGCTGTGAGGCAGGCTGTGGCTCAAACTGTGGAAGAACTCAAGTTGAAGCCTATGATGATGAACTTGGTGGAGGCGTGAGTGGCCTGGGAGCTGCCAGGGCCAAATCCTAGGTGTGGGAAGTGGGCAGAGGGTCAGTGAGAGCATCAGTGGGAAGGGGGCAGAGGGTCAGTGAGAGCTGAGAACCTGCAGTTCAGCAGATCCTGAGCTCTCCCTTTCCTGTGCCCCTAACCAAGTAACTCTTTGACCCCTGAGCTTTTGTTCATCTGTAAAGAGAGAATAATAATACCTACCAAGGTTAGGTATAGGTTGCTATAAAGCTGAAAATATGACATGAAAAGAACTTTTAAAAGAAAAGTTCTGGACAGTCCTGATCATCATTCAGTGCCTTCTGGCAAACTGTGGTGCCTCTTTTTCCTCTCCCAGCCCCTTTTCTGATCCAAGAAACAAGAGAAGGAAATGAATGAAATTAGCATCACTTTGCCTAATTCACTCTGGACCTAAAAATCAACCAGCCTCCCTTCCACTTCCCCTACTCCTTAATTCAGCTATAACATACTCACTCCCTTCTACACAGACAACTGATGAACCCAGATGCCACTGCACGCCAGGAAGCAGTCATCTCTTTGGTAAGGCGGGCTCTGCTTCTCTGACCCAATTCCTGTGTTGATGGCAGGGGGAGTAGGCGATTGAGCAGAGTCACTGAGGGGAATAAAGGCCTGTAAATTTTGGGGAAGTTGTTTATTTTAGAATTCCAGCCCTACTGAGAGTTAAGATAACCTTTTCTTCAGGGTTGGGGGTGGGTGGGCTAAGGGACAGAAGATTGATGTGAGGGGTGTTGCTTAGATGCTGCCAAAATTGTCGACTCCTCCTAGCAAATATGGGCATTAAAGTCCCATGTAGTGGTCCCAAATGGCAAGGAAAGAAGTATCTCAGCTGGGAAACCCTATCTCCCCGCTCTCTATGCTGCAGAGTCTCACAAAGGGGCTAGAATGGCAAAGAGTGTAAGGCATCTTTCTGCGGCTGACTACATAGGCACTCTCACTCTGCCTCTACCAGGGTGTCCTGGGGATCCGCAGCCCACAAGTGTTCCACTTGCTCCTGGATTTACTAGATGCAGAAAACCACCAGGCTGTGAAGAAGAGTGTAAGTAAGGCATTCCTGCCCATCTTTTCCTCTTCTCTATCCCTCCCTCCTCCAAGCTTCTCCCACCTATGTCACCACCATTTGCTCCTTGTCAGGAGGAGAGGGTCATGAGCCCTTAGACACTGTCCCTTGACCTTGTTCCTTGGGGCCACAGTGCCCTGTGGCTAGAATTCCCCCTTCCTTTGGGTGTCCCCTCTCTGGAGTCTCCTAGCCTGAACCCAAAGTGAGCCAGCACTAGGACCTTTGTTTCAACGCAGCTACAAGAAACATTAATCCTTTGTGCCTCAATTGATCCCTGGATCCAAAACAAGCTGAAAAACAAGGTTCTCTTTGTATATGAGGCACCTAAGACCAATGTGAAGGCAGAGCCCACAAGGTTCCGGAAAGAGCCTGAGAACCCAGAAGAGTTAACTATTCAAGACTTTCGACTTGCAAAGCTTAACCCCTTGTTTACGGCAAAGTCCATCACCAAAGTAGGCCAAAAGAAAACACCTGCTTTCCCACCGTACTGCTTGAAACCACGAAAACATAGGCCACAGGCCATAGGGCCCTGGCAGCCAAGGATCAAGAAACAGCTCCGGCGGATCCTTGCCGAAACTGCCAAATAAGTCAGTTCTTTGGGCCTACTCCCTGACTCCCTCCCTAAAGATGCTTCTCAGGCTCCCCTGAGAAAACAATCTATACTTACCTTCCACGAATAAACAAGTGTCACTCTACCTACCGCATTTCTCGGAATCACTACTGCCACTTCTGTTCATCAGAAACTCCACTGGAACACAGGTCTCCTTACTCCTGCCTGTGTATACTTTCCACTCAGTCACACGCCCTTCTACCAGAGGAAAGAGGGAAGGACAGAGTCAAAGCTTCTCTGGACGGCCAGCCTGCCTCCCTAAATCAAGTGCTTATCTGTGTCCAGAATTTGACGGCAAAGCTAGAGAGGAGTCTCTGCCTAGATAGAGAAAACTAGGAGAAAATGCTGGAAAGCTTGGATCACGTCCTCTTACTAACTTGCCCTCACCCCTTACCTTCCTACCAGTGGTCAGGAGATAATTAAGCATTAATCAGAACCAACCATCCTCTCTGCTGCCTCTTCTACCTAGGTACCTACTTTCTACCCTTTCCTTTGAAAGACCCTATTTACTCTCTAGGTCATTCCCTTTGAAAGACCCTTTTTATTCTCTAAAACTGCCTTAATTTCTCCCCTATTTCTACGGAAGAAGCTTTAGTTTCCCTTTGCTAACAGGACCTACCACACCAATCCCAACAAGCTACAACCCCTATCAGGAAGGAAGGGCCCAGACTTTGGAGTCAAGACAAATCTGATATCTAATCCTAAGGTTAATCACTTTTTTTTTTTTTTTTTTTGAGACGGAGTCTCGCTCTGTCGCCCAGGCTGGAGTGCAGTGGCGCGATCTCGGCCTACTGTAAGCTCCGCCTCCCGAGTTCATGCCATTCTCCTGCCTCAGCCTCCAGAGTAGCTGGGACTACAGGCACCCACCACCACACCTGGTTAATTTTTTGTATTTTTAGTACAGATGGGGTTTCACCGTGTTAGCCAGGATGGTCTCGATCTCCTGACCTCGTGATCCGCCCACCTCGACCTCCCAAAGTGCTGGAATTATAGGCGTGAGCCACTGCGCCTGGCCAGTTCATCACTTTTAACTTTGAACAAGTTATTATTATTAAAGGTTAATATTTAACCTTTGTGATTTTGTTTCCTCACCTATAAAATGAAAAGAATAATGCCTATTACCTCAGAAAGCTCCCATGAGGATTACCATAAAGCTTAACAGTGCCTGTCGTTACATAGTAAACAACCAAATATGAACTTTTCTCTCCTTTCCTCTTTAATGTTGTCATGTGAGCCTGTGACCATCAGAGGTTAAAAACGGCTGTCTCCTGCCACCTCCTCTTCTTCCCCAGTTCCTGCTGATTTACTGGGAGGTCAAGTTCTTCGCCTCAAGCATAGAAAAGTCAAAGTAAAACAGATGCTCCCTTCTACTTCCCCATACCCCAGGTTCTACAGTAGTCCCAACAGTTATTCTGAATTCAGTGCAGGCTGAGCATTCCTAATCCAAAAATCCAAAATCCAAAATGCTCCAACTAGAAACTTTTTGAGTACCAACATGACACTCAAAGAAAATGCTCATTGCAGCATTTAGGATTTGGGGATTAGAGATACTCAACCTATAAGTATAACGTAAATACTCCAAACTCTGGAAAAAAAAATCTGAAATCCAAAACATTTTTGTTTCCAAGCATTTTGGATAAGGGATACTAAACCTGTATAGTGTGTCACTCAGAATTATCTCCTAACCTACCCCATCACTTCTAGATTCATGTTTTGCATGAGAGTAAGCTGTAAGTAAAAACCAAGGTGGTTTCACTATTTTGAGTGTATGCAGCACTGCCTGGGGACCCCTCTAATATTGTGACATCAAAGTCCAATGATAGGAAAGATGTTCCTCTTTTGCCTACTCCGCTGCTTTGGGTCCATGAGCAACATAACCCAAATTTCCCTGTGCCTCAAAAGCCTGTGAGTACAAGACATGGCCTTACTAACTACGTAATTCAAACTCAACTTCTGCAAAATCCTGCCCACAGATCCCCAGCTACTCCACCTCCGTATTTTTAGGTATCTCCAGAGGACGTCTTATTACTCAACCAGATACAAATATCTGCTTAGTAGCACCTCAATCCTAATTTCACCAGTTCCCACAAGAAGACTTAAGATGGCAGTGAGGGGCATAAAGGTTTTCATAGAGCACTCACCATCTGGTACACCACCAATGTACTAGAGCCCTCCCAGTACCAAAGCTATCTAGATCACTCTTAGAAGTCTACTTTATCCAAGCAGTAGCTGGCTTCTCTCATAGTCCAAAGATACCCACTGGTCTCAGATACTGGGACTGATCCTTAGACACTATTCAAAATGTAAGTCCCTCTCTTTTCTCTCTTCTAACCCAAACCTTTCTAATGGGATCTCTGGATGCTTCTTCTGATGGCAAACAAAAAGCATTCACACCCTCTACTCTCTTTCAAACCTTCTCATCCATCTTTCAGGCTGTAACTGAAATCTGGCTATCGACTAGGCTTCTTTCTGAAATCGCTCAGGTGTTGCTGATTCTCCTAAATCCCTCCCAATATCACCACTGTTTTGCACATCTATATAAAAATCAGTGTTTCAGCCAGGCGAAGTGGCTCATGCCTGTAATCCCAGCACTCTGAGAGGCCGAGGCAGAAGCATCACTTGAGGTGAGGAGTTCAAAACCAGCCTGGCTAACATGGTGAATCGCTATCTCTACTAAAAATACAAAAATTGGCCGGGCGCGGTGGCTCAAGCCTGTAATCCCAGCACTTTGGGAGGCCGAGA
>NW_012116588.1:587072-587540 GCF_000951035.1 Colobus angolensis palliatus | reverse complement strand
CACTGCACTCCAGCCTGGGTGACAGAGCGAGACTCCGTCTCAAAAAAAAAAAAAATAAAAATAAAAATACAAAAATTAGCCAGATGTGGTGGAACACATTTGTAATCCCAGTTACTTGGGAGGCTGAGGCAGGAGGATCATTTGAACCCAGGAGGGGGAGGTTGCAGTGAGACAAGATTGTGCCACTGCACTTCAGCCTGGACGACAGAGTAAGACTCTGTCTCAAAAATAAAATAGGCTGGGTGCAGTGGCTCACGCCTGTAATCCCAGCACTTTGGGAGGCCGAGACGGGCGGACCACAAGGTCAGGAGACCAAGACCATCCTGGCTAACACGGTGAAACCCCGTCTCAACTAAAAATACAAAAAATTAGCCAGGTGTGGTGGCGGGTACCTGTAGTCCCAGTTACACGAGAGGCTGAGGCAGGAGAATGGCGTGAACCCAGGAGGCGGAGCTTGCAGTGAGCCGA
>NW_012116588.1:580079-583082 GCF_000951035.1 Colobus angolensis palliatus | reverse complement strand
GGATGGTCTCGATCTCCTGACCTCGTGATCCGCCCGTCTCAGCCTCCCAAAGTGCTGGGATTACAGGCTTGAGCCACCGCGCCCGGCCTACTCCCTCTTTTTTTCTTACTCAACCTGGATCCCATCCATTAATCACTACCCTCACTTTTTTCATCTCTGATCATCTCTGATGAGAAAAACTCCTACTCTAAATCAAACTGCCTCTGCTCCTATAACCACGTTGCCATCAAAGCTGTTGAAAACATCACATATCCATACAGACTGGTACCCCTATTTTTTTTTTTTTTTTTGAGACTGAGTCTGGCTCTGTCATCCAGGCTGGAGTGCAGTAGTGCAATCTCTGCTCACTGCAAGCTCCGCTTCCTGGGTTCTGGCCATTCTCCTGCCTCAGCGTCCTGAGTAGCTGGAACCACAGGCACCTGCCACCATGCCCGGCTAATTTTTTGTATTTTTAGTACAGACAGGGTTTCACCATGTTAGCCAGAATGGTCTTGATCTCCTGACCTCGTGATCCGCTTGCCTTGGCCTCCCAAAGTGCTGGGATTACAGGCACAAGCCACCGCGCCTGGCCTACTTGCCTCCTACTTTAACTGAGCCCTTATTGTCACCTGGCAGACGTATGGGTTCCTAGGCACATACTTTCCTGATCCCCACAATGGTTATATGTCAAGCCTTCCCTTCTAACCTCACATATCCTACAATCTCTTAAACTTTCGGCCGGGTGTGGTGGCTCATGCCTGTAATCCCAGAATTTTAGGAGGCCGAGGTGGGTGGATCACGAGGTCAGGAAATCGAGACCATCCTGGCTAACATGGTGAAACCCTGTCTCTACTAAAAATACAAAAAAATTAGTTGGGCATGGTGACGGGCGCCTGTAGTCCCAGCTTCTCTGGGGTCGAGTCAGGAGAATGGAGTGAACCTGGGAGGCGGAGCTTACAGTGAGCTGAGATCGTGCCACTGCACTCCAGTCTGGGCGAAAACTTTCTATTGTATTACTTCCCCAAACTCTGCAGACTATTATACTTTCTCATCAGGAAAACAAAAAGACATCAGATGGAATTACCTCAACTTCTTCCTGACACCTCAGCTATATGCTTGTTTATCCTTGCTTATAGAACAAAAGTAGATAAGAGCACAGGCTCTAAGGCAGATGCTTAGGTTAGAATCCTGGCTCTGCCACTTACTAAAGATTTGATCTGGGCAAGTTGCTCAATCTCTCAGTGCCTCTGTTCCTTACTGTACCCCCTAAAAAGCCCCTTCCCAACGGCATTCAAAATCATTTACACCATCTACCTCTTCTGTGAAGTATTTCCGATACCTCCTAGCTTCAAAGGATTGCTGTGAGTTAAATGAGATAATACTCATAGACTGCTTATGTGCCTAGCACACAGTAAGCTCCCAATTAATGTTAGTCATGTTTTTACTACTATCAGCATTCGCACCTATTTTTACCTCCAACTGCAATGAAAGAGGCATTCTCCTAAGGCAAATCCTTCACCAACATTCTAGACGCCATCCCTTCAAGGGACTTGAACATCAATTATTCAATTTCCTTCCATGTAGTGTATAAATATGCTCAGTTCTCACCCATCTTAAAAATAACCTTCCATAAGCCAGTATCCCCATCTAGCTACCTCCTCCTCTCACATCATGCCTCTACCCTTCATAATCAAAATTGTCCTGTATCCATTTCTCCAATTTTTATTAACTTTCTATTATGCATTTCTATTATCCCACTGCAGTTTGAGTTCAGAATTCAATTCTCTACCCAAACTACTTTTGCGAAGGCAGTGGTTCTCAACAGGGGGCAATTTTGCCCCCTAGTGGCCATCTGAAGCCATTTTTTGGTTGTCACAACATGGAGAGGTAAGGGCTGCTACAGGCATCCAGTAGGTAGAGACCAGGAATGCTATTAAACATCCTACAATGCACAGGGCAGCATCCCACAGGGCATTTTCCAACCCAGAATATCAGTATTACCAAGGTTGAGAAACGCTGCGCTAAAATAATGTATAACTGTGTTGATCAATGTAATGAATACCTTCTATCCTTTACATGACATAGCCTGGCTTAAGTACTTGATATTATTAGCTTCTCCTTTCCTAAAATTCATTCTTCCTTTGGGTTCCACTACCACGCCTCACTGGCCATTCCCATTCTGTTTTAGGATCCTCTTCTGCTCATCTATTAAATGTCAATATTTCTCCAAGTTTCCTCCTAGGCTCTTCTCTTTCCATATACTGTCCCCGAAAACTACCTGGGGCTCTTTTAAAATATGCCCAGGCCTCCAGGCACGGTGGCTCACACTTGTAATCCCAGCACTTTGGGAGGCCGAGGTGGGCGGAACACGAGGTCAGGAGTTCGAGACCAGCTTGGCCAACATAGTGAAGCCGTTTCTAAAAACACAAAAAATTAGCTGGGCGTAGTGGTAGATGCCTGTAATCCCAGTTACTCGGGAGGCTGAGGCTGAGGCAGGCGAATCGCTTGAACCCAGGAGGCGGAGGATGCAGTGAGCCAAGGTCGTGCCACTGCACTCCAGCCCAGGTGACAGTGCAAGACTGTTTCAAAACAATAAAAAATGCCCAGGCCTCATTCACAGATTTGTTTTGGAGTGGGTTAGGAACACTAGGAAGAAACATTTGGAAGGGAAGCTCAAAAGTTCTATTCAGTCCACATGTTTTTAACACAATTATTTTACATCCAAGTGCAAAGGTCAAGTAGGCAACTGGGAGGGGAGAGGTCGGGACTGGAGACGTAAATTTGGTAGTTATCACCATATTAGATGGTAAAGCCATACCCTGGATAAGCTTGCCCAGCATAAAAGTGATTAAGAGAAAGGGGCTTAGAAAAAGCCCTGAGGGCCAGGCGTGGTGGCTCACGCCTGTAATCCCAGCACTTTGGGAGGCCGAGGCGGGTGGATCACAAGGTCAGGAGACCGAGACCATCCTGGCTAAGACGGTGAAACCCCGTCTCTGCTAAAAATACAAAAAATTAGCCGGGCGC
>NW_012116588.1:576380-576979 GCF_000951035.1 Colobus angolensis palliatus | reverse complement strand
CGGAGGCGAAGTTTGCAGTGAGCTGACTTCGTGCCACTGCACTCCAGCCTGGACGACAGAGCAAGACTCCATTTCAAAAAACAAAGAAAGAGTACTGACACTCCAACACTTCAAAGGATTAAGTAACTTTCCTAAGATCACACAGCTAATAAGTGGTAGAGTTAGGATTTAAATTCAGACAGTCTGTTTCCCAACTTCACGCTCTTAACCATATTCTATACTAATTCTCACTGCCTTATATTGCCGCTGGCATAGGGGTCCTTAGTATAATAATTGAAGTTACTTTCTATCATTGGTCTTCAACTTCTGCTGCTGCTACACCATTCATGTGCACAAGGCATTCCCATCAGTGGTTTTCACCTAGGAAAGTTATTACCAGAATCTCCAGAAAAATAACTGCAGGGCAGTATATATGATTTGAAAAAGAACCACCCTATGAAAGGTATGTTCCTTCACTTAGATTAGGAACTCCTGATTTACACATAGTTTCAAGTTATTATCTCTCAATCTCAATTATCTTTATGAGAAAAAAAAAATAACACACAGATACATTCAAACAAATAAAGATTTATGAATAAGAATTTCCAGCAGGTGGCAGC
>NW_012116588.1:574724-576330 GCF_000951035.1 Colobus angolensis palliatus | reverse complement strand
AAAAAAAAAAAAAGAGTAGAATAAATAGTTCTCTAATAAACAGCAAACAACATAACATATGTTACCATCTTAACCCTGGCTTGTAAATCCTTTCTCTTCCTTGGAACTTCATATTCCCAGCATCTAGAACGCTCCTCTAAATAAATGTCAACTGATACTAAACAACTGTATCAAAATCACCTGGTAAGCTTGATATACATAAGTATTTCCAGCCCTAACTCCCCATACCTCACTGAGTTCTGATCCAGCAGATCTAGGGGGCTGGGAATCTAGGAATCTAAATTTAACAACCTAGGAATCTAATTTTAACAAACTCTTCAGGTTATTCTGACTTGTAGTCATTCCTGGGAACCACTAAACACATTAGGAGCTCAATAAATATTGTTGAAAGTAATATTTTAATTTACTGAAGTACATAATTGATTTCCTAATTCTTTAGGATTAGAGTCTAATGTAACTGAGTCCTGTGTGTGACAGAACAATGCACTAATGTGTACAAAAGTCCACAAAACAAGCAGCCTTTATTGCAGTATTACAAAACACTTTTCATTTTGGCAATATTTTACAACGCATTTAGCTCCAAGGGTTGGGGAGAAGGTTGGAAACTAAAGGGGGAACTCTCAACAGACATCTCTAAAAGAAAAACTGTCCCAGCCCTCCCACCCAAATAAAAATCCAAATGTCACTTAATTTCACTACCCAAGAAGAGGCCACGAGGAAAGCAGCAGGCAAAACTCTGGCAATTTCACTATGGATCATGTCAGAGACAAAGGAACATTCAAAACAGTCATCAGTATGGTCGGTTGCGCTGATCATTTCTGTAGTCGTTTCTAGGAATGAAAAATAAAGAGCCGGACTAAATTCTAATTTTCTACCAAGGGGAAGCATCAGACACTACTTCAGGGTGCTAGTGATTGGCATCAGCTAGACAATTTCTAAAGAATGACACCATGCCTCATTTATTTCTATACTCCTAGAAGATACTTAAATGTCTAATTTATCAGCTTTAAGATTCAAAGTTCCTAGAACAAGCTTTGCTTCACTCTTAAAAATTTTCCACCTAGAATAAAGACTCCAAACCACAAACATTTCAGGAGATCAGAAACTGTCCCAATTCCAGCACTCTAAATAGGAGAGTGGCATAGTGGAATAAGCAAGCACTTACATGTATGAATTCTGGATCTGCCACTTACTATGTGACCTTGGAAAAGTTACACTAAATGACTCTGACTCTGTAAAATGGGAAGTATACGTACTTCATAGGGATGACAGAAGGACTAGAACTAAAGACTATAAGAACACTTCACAGTATTGGCCACACACTAATAAGTGTTCAATAGATGGTAATTAGGTTACTCATAATAGCTAAAAATTATATAGTGCTTACTATGGGCCAGCAACTAGTACAATATAATCTAATACAAATCTGAAAAGGATGTTTTATTAGCCCCATTTTACAGGTAAGAGTACTGACACTCCAGGCTGGGTGCGGAGGCTCATGCACCCAGTAATCCCAGCACTTTGGGAGGCCAAGGCAGGCAGATCACGAGGTCAGGAGATCAAGACCATCCTGGCTAGCACAGTGAAACCTCGTCTCTACTAAAAA
>NW_012116588.1:565847-572849 GCF_000951035.1 Colobus angolensis palliatus | reverse complement strand
CTTCTGTCTCCACCATAGCCACCCCCACTTCTGTCTCCACCATAGCCGCCTCGGTCTCCACCTCTGCCCCCACGACCTCTGTAGCCCCTCTCTCCACCGTAGCCTCTCCCCCGGAAATCTGCAAGGTAGAAATGCAAACAATGAGGCCAGTAGAAACAACGTAAAGCCCCCTTAAGGCTAGTCAGAAGATAAGCACGATGCAGATGCCATTAAAAGGCTGACCCACCTCCTCCTGAGGGACGAGAGTCCTCTGGTCTAGGCTCATTGCACTGATTGCAGGAATTCCTTCGAGCAAAGTTCATATTTCCGCATGACCTAAGAAAGGAGGAAAATGTAATGCTCCTAGATAGTTTCTAATGGACTCAGAACCCCTTTCTGTACCCTCCAGCCCCAATTCCAACCCCTACTCTCACCAAAGTAAACAAGATACTTACGGATTAGGGCAAACCCAATCCCCACTTTTGGGGTCTCCACCTCTCCCTTGAAAGCCTCCACGACCTCTATATCCTCCACGGCCTAGGGGGATGGGGCCAGGGGAGAAAAATCAGCAGCAGACATTAACAAAACAGAAGAAAAGCATCAGATAAAACGTAAGAGTAGGTACCCATCAATACTTAGGCAGCACTCTGCAAATTAACCCCTTACAGCAGGACTTGGTAATTCTTTGATTTGGGTCTTGTACTTAGTAAACAAAGGACCTTGAAAACAGACCCTAGGCACACAATACAGTGCAAATAATGCACTAGAAAACTTCAAAGTCCATTTTCCATAATACAGGTTGAGTAACCCTTCCCCCAAATACTTGGGACCAAAACTGTCTCTGATTTTGGGTTTTTCAGATTTTGAAATATTTGCCTTCTACTTGCAAGTTGAGCAGCCCAAATCCAAAAACCCAAAACCTGAAATGCTTCAATGACCATTTCCTTTGAGCATTATGTCGGTGCTCAAAGTTTTGGATTCCAGAGCATTTCCAATTTCAGATTTTCAAACTTAGGATGTCTAACCTATACCCTACTTAGAGAATCTCCATGATGAAGATTAGGTGAGAAGACAACCTCCAAATGTGAGAGTATGAATGTAAAGGCCACAGTGACATTCACCCACAAAACAAAACAAAACAAAACAAAAAAGACAAGTATATGAATCTAATAGAAATAAAGAAGCTGGGCCGAGCACGGTAGCTCACACCTGTAATCCCAGCACTTTGGGAGGCCAAGGTGGGCGGATCATCTCAGGTCAGGAGTTCGAGAGCAGCCTGACCAACATGGAGAAACCCCATCTCTACTAAAAATACAAAATTAGCTGGGCATGGTGGCACATGCCTGTAATCCCAGCCACTCGGGAGCTGAGGCAGGACAATCACTTGAACACGGAGGGAAAGGTTGTGGTGAGCCGAGAATGCGCCATTGTACTCCAGCCTGGGCAACAAGAGCAAAATTCTGTCTCAAAAAAAAAAAAAAAATTAAAATTAAAATTTTTTTTAAAAAGCTGGCAATAACTGTATCAGGTAGCTTAAAAACTGGTCAGATTAGTTGGCCAGGCATGGTGGCTCATGCCTGTAATTCCCAGCACTTTGAGAGGCTGAGGCGGGTGGATCACGAGGTCAGGAGATGGAGACCATCCTGGCTAACACGGTGAAACCCCATCTCTACTAAAAATACAAAAAATTAGCCGGGTGTGGTGGCAGACACCTGTAGTCCCAGCTACTCGGGAGGCTGAGGCAGGAGAATGGCGTGAACCAGGGAGGCGGAGCTCGTAGTGAGCCGAGATCGTGCCACCGCACTCCAGCCTGGGTGACAGAGCGAAGCTCCATCTCAAAAACAACAACAACAACAACAACAAAAAAAAAACTGGTCAGATTAATTACCTAATTAGGTATCATTAAAACAACTGCCTCGCCAGGCACAGTGACTCACGCCTATAATCCCAGCACTTTGGAAGGCCAAGGTGGGTGGATTACAAGGTCAGGAGTTTGAGACCAGTGTGGCCAACATAGTGAAACCTCGTCTCTACTAAAAATACAAAAATTAGCTGGACATGGTGGTGCACGCCTGTAGTCCCAGCTACTTGAGAGGCTGAGGCAGGAGAATTGCTTGAACCCAGGAGGCGGAGGTTATGGTGAGCCAAGATCACGCCACTGCACTCCAGCCTGAGTAGAGGGAGACACCATGTCAATAAAACACAAAAACCAAAAAAAAATTGCCTCCTGATTTCCAAGTGAACAGTAAACCACGATACAGCTTTCCAAAGGGATTTCTACAACCATTTCCCACTACTTTCTTAGCTATTACAATATCTCATTTACCTAATCTATTCAGTACCCGAACTCATTTTAAGACAGAGGAAAAAAGACCTGGTGAGAGAAAAAGCAGTACCAAGTTCACACAAATAGAAACAGAATATGAACTCAAATTTAAACCCTTGGATAGTATCCAGGACTGTGTGCAGCAAGGATCTTACCTCGCCGCCCACCTCCACTTCCACCTCCTCTCATGAATTCAGGTCTTCTAGTGGCAAAGGACACTTTAATGATGTTGCCATGGAATTCTTTTCCTAAGAAAAAAGAAATCGGCTTTGAAGCAATGCTACTCTATACCTCCACCTATCAACAAAAATATAAAAGTCTTGGAAATTTTTGGTTTCGGAGGAGTAACTGACATGTCCTCACAGAAATTAAAATACACTGGTATTCCAAAGAGTCACGCTAACAGTGCTAAAAATGTCATTATCTACTGAAAAGAGCACATCTGTCACTGGGGGACAGTCACTTCTTACCAAGCTTAAAAAAAAAAAAAAAAAGAAAAAAAAATAAGGTGGAGTGGTATGTGTCTGTAGTACCAGCTCCCAGCTACTCAGGAGGCTGAGGTGGGAGATCAATTGAGTCGAGGAGCACGAGACCAGCCTGGGGAAGGAGACAGTGTCAGGGGTGGAGAAAAAGGCCAGGTGCAGTGGTTTGTATCTGCAAAGTCAGCACTTTTGGAAGCTGAGATAGGAGCCTCGCTTGAGGCCAAGAGTTTGAGACAAGCCTGAGGAACATAGCGAGACCCTTTCTCTGAAAAAAAATTTTTTTAATTAGCTAGGCATGGTGGCATGTGCCTATAGTCCTAGCTACTCAGAAGTCTGAGACATGAGGATTACTTGAGCCTGGGAATTCAAGGCTGCAGCGAGCTATCATCGTGCCATTGTATACTAGCCTGGAAGACAGAGTGATACTCTCTCTCAAAGAAATAAATAAATAAATTCGGGCGTGATAAGTCACGCTTGCAATCACAGCACTTTGGGAGGCCAAGGAAAGCTTGGGCTCAGGAGTTTGGGACCAGCCTGGGCAACATCATGAAACCCCGTCTCTCTATAAAAAATACAAAAAAATTAACTGGGTGTGGTGGCACCTGTAAGTCCTAGCTACTTGGGAGGCTGAGGCAGGAGATCACCTAAGCCCAGGAAGTCAAGGCTACAGTGAGCCATGATCATGCCACTGCACTCTAGCCTTGGCAATAGGCTCAAAAAAAAAGAAAAAAATCTGTATCTAATACTTTTACATGGGAAAAAAAAGCCAGTTTAAGGGAATTAATACATGTGCAAGTGCAATAACATGTATGTATTTACCTACACATATGCTTATATGCATTGCCTACTGTGCTTACTAGGGGAAACAAGATCACTAGGGTTCAAAGGTGAAAAAGAAACTCCTATTTTACCATATGCCCTTGGTACCATTTGAAATTTTCTGATCATTTCCAAAGTAGCATAATAATTAGTAACTTTAAAAAAAAAATAGTAGTAAATAAGAATTGTCAAGATTTGAACTATAGAGTTAGGTTTAAAAGGCTCATACGTCCTATGGGCACAAGTCACTATAATTTCTGAATATACCATACACGAAAGAAATAGCTTCATGATTCATTTCTCTCATTCTTATGAAAGCAGAAAAGTATGAAAGAACGGACTTAGACTTCAAGAGCAAGGTGATGAAGCCTGACAATTAGTCTAAAAAAGTAAAGAATACAGAGATGGGAACAGATAGGGTATTACAATTTCTTTTTTTTTTTTTGATAGAGTCTTGCTGTGTGTCACCCAGGCTGGAGTACAGTAGTGGTGTGATCTCGGCTCACTGCAACCTCTACCTCCCGGGTTCAAGCAATTCTCCTGTATCAGCCTCCTGAGTAGTTGGGATTACAGGCGCTCGCCACTGCGCCCGGCTAATTTTTGTATTTTTAGTAGAGACGGGGTTTCACCATGTTGGCCAGGCTGATTTCGAACTGCCGACCTTGTGATCCACCTGCCTCAGCCTCCCAAAGTGCTGGGATTACAGGCATGAGCCACCGTGCCCGGCCTACAATCTCACCTTTAAAGAAGTAAAACAGCTGGCCAAGCACAGTGGCTCATGCCTGTAATTCCAGCACTTTGGGAGGCGAGGCACGCAGATCACGAGGTCAGGAGATCAAGACCATCCTGCCTAACACGGTGAAACCCCATCTCTACTAAAAATATAAAAAATTAGCCAGGCATGGTGGCAGGCGCCTGTAGTCCCAGCTACTTGGGAGGCTGAGGCAGGAGAATGGCGTGAACTCGGGAGGCAGAGCTTGCAGTGAGCTGAGATAGCGTCACTGCACTCCAGCCTGGGCAACAGAGCGAGACTCCGTCTAAAAAAAAAAAAAAAAAAAAGTAAAATAACACAATTATGTTTTGGAAGACAGAGGTACAATAATCTTGTAACTGAAAGGAACTGCAAGTGTCTGTCAATCCAGCATAGTTAAGTACTTTGGAGAGAGCAGATCCAGCATGCCTGAGTTTGAATCCTGACTCTGCCACTTACTCTGTGATCTTGGAAATTACTTAGCTTCTCTATGCATCAGTTTCATTGTCTGTAAAATGGCAGTAACAGGGTGTATGTCTCATAAGATTATTATGAAGATTAACTTGAGTTAATGAGAGTAAGGCTCTTAAAGTTGTGCTTAGCTCATAAACCTCAGTAAACATGCAGTAAGTGTTAGTTACTATTAAATTAGGGTGCAACAAAAATGATGAATTTGTAACATGGGGAAATGACTATGTTTAAATGTTAAATGAAAAATACCTTAAGACAAAACTCTATTTGGAGTATTATGATGTAAGATACATTTTAAAACACTAGAAGGAAAATTATTAAGAAATATTATTAGTGGCTACCTTTGAGTAGAGGGCTATACATGTTTTACCCATTTCTTCTACTTTCCATTAAAAAAAAGTCTATTTCTTCTAAGTATGTATTAACTTTATATTTGAAGGGAAATCAGCCTAAAATTTACTTTATTTATTTATTTTTGTGACAGGTTCTCGCTCTGTTGCCCAGGCTGGAACGCAGTGGCTCAATCATGGCTCACTGCAGCCTCAACTTCCTGGGCTCAAGCGATCCTTCCATCTCAGCCTCCTAAGTAACTGGGACCACAGGTACACACCACCATGTCCAGGTTATTTAAAAAAAAAAAAAAATTTTTTTTTTCTGTTTTTGCAGAGGCGAACTCTCACTACGTTGTCCAGGCTGGTCTCCAACTCCTGAGCTCAACTGATCCTCCTGCCTCAGCCTCCCAAAGCGCTGGGATTATAGGCGTAAGCAATGCCACCTGGCCTAAATTTCAAACTATAAAGTCAGAAGATGATAAATCACTTAATGGGTAAAATGTAAATTATTCAAGTGATAGATACAGGAAAACCCCAGCCTTTAGCATTATGCAATATATCCATGTAACAAAATGCCATCTGTACCTCTTAAATTTATTTTTTTTAAAAAGAAAAAATAACATACAGTCAACCAGGCCAACTTTCTACATCTGTATCAGGGTAGCCTCATGCACAAGGCATGATATAAGGAAATATGCTAGACCAACAAGGATAGAGCTCATTTCATTTCTAAAGGTACATAAAAATTCTGGCCTGTATTTTTACTAAAAGTAAACATGAATATAACCACTGTCACCCAGAGCATATTCTCTGGAATATGCCAGATTAGAAAACATTTATCCAAACTTCATGCTGAAAACTGTATGAATGAGGCATACCATCAAACCAGTCAATGGCTGCCTTAGCTGAAGGAGGGTCATCAAATGACACTGTTGCCTCCCCCTTTGGCTTTCCTGTGTCCTTGTCTGTATAAAGATTTATCATTGGTTTTCCAGTCTTCTTATTTGTCTGAGGAAAAACAAAAACACTTGGTGTTAGCATTTTTAAAATAAGTAATCATGTATCATTTAGATAATCAAAGATTTATTTCTTGCAAGGAATTCACACATTCACACTATAAAATAGTATGCACCTAATATAAAGTTACCTGTAGGTTTGGACAAGCATAACTCTCCAAGCTACACTAAGTGAAAACCAAGCTGTAAAAATGATATAGTATACTGTTTTATCTATGTATAATTGCTTTTTTTTTTTTTTTTAATTGAGACAGGGTTTTACTCTGTCACCCAGGTTGGAATGCAGTGGCACCATCATACTCACTGTAGCCTCAAATTCCTGGACTCAAGAGATCCTCCCACCTCAGCCTCCCGAGTAGCTGGGACTACAAGCGAGTGCCACCACGTCCAGCTTTTTTGTTGTTGTAGAGATGGGGTCTTGCTATATTGCTCAGGCTGGTCTCAAACCCTTGGCCTCAAGTGATCTTCCTGCCTCAGCCTCCCACAGTGCTGTGATTACAGGAATCAGCCACCACACCCAGTTTATAATTTCTTTAAATCCACAGAAATTAAATGTAGATAATGCTTCATGTAAATATGTAACTTTTTTTTTTGAGACTCCTCTGTGGCCCAGGCTGGAGTGCAGTGGTGCAATCTCGGCTCACTGCAACTTCTGCCTCCCAGGTTCTTCTCCTGCCTCAGCCTCCCGAGT
Source organism: Colobus angolensis palliatus (assembly GCF_000951035.1). Classification (NCBI taxonomy): domain Eukaryota; kingdom Metazoa; phylum Chordata; class Mammalia; order Primates; family Cercopithecidae; genus Colobus; species Colobus angolensis. The sequence goes on along the minus strand of NW_012116588.1, from coordinate 565,982 downwards.
AGCTGGGACTACAGGTGCATGCCCCCACGCCTGGCTAATTTTTTATATTTTTAGTAGAGACGGCGTTTCGGCCGGGCGCGGTGGCTCAAGCCTGTAATCCCAGCACTTTGGGAGGCCGAGACGGGCGGATCACGA
>NW_012116588.1:563281-565613 GCF_000951035.1 Colobus angolensis palliatus | reverse complement strand
CGTTAGCCAGGATGGTCTCGATCTCCTGACCTCGTGATCCGCCTGCCTCGGCGTCCCGAAGTGCTGGGATTACAGGCGTGAGCCACCATGCCCGGCCATAAATACCTAACTTCTAAAACACTACACTGGGATTTGGCTGGGATAAGACAAGGGAGAATTTTTACTTTTTCAAAAACTCTGTGAATTTAGGCCAGGCATGGTGGCTGACACGTGTAATCCTAGCACTTGAGTCCAGGAGCTCAAGACCAGACTGGGCAATAACAGGGAGACTTCATCTCTATAAAAAAAATTTTTTTAATTAGCTGGGCATGAGGACATGCACTAGTGGTTCCAACTACTCAGGAGGCTGAGGTGGGAGGATCACTTGAGCCCAGGAGATTGAGGCTGCAGTGATCCATGATCATGCCACTGTACTCCAGCCTGGGTGCAACAGAGCAAGACCCTGTCTCAAGACAACAACAACAACAAAATTAAATATTTTGTGTGTAATTAATTCCTTAACAAATTATAACTCCCACAGAAAGAAAAAAGTGAGCAGGCCAGGCACGGTGGCTCATGCCTGTAATCCCAGGACTTTGGGAGGCCAAAGCAGGCAGATCACTTGAGGTCAAGAGATGAAGACCATCCTGGCCAACATAGTGAAACCCCATTTCCACTAAAAATACAAAAATTAGCTGGGCATGGTGGCACGCGCCTGTAGTCCCAGCTACTCAAGAGGCTGAGGCAGGAGAATCATTTGAACCTAGGAGGCGGAGGTTGCAGTGAGCCAAGATCGCGCCATTGCACTTCAGCCTGGTGGAAGAGTGATCTTACGTAAAAAAAAAAAAAAAAAAAAAAAAAAAAGTGGGTAATTCCATAGACACCAAAACAAGGGCAGATGTAAACTGATTTCAAGAAACTGCTACTATCTAAACACTACTAAGGCTGCTTTCTAGTTGAAGAGATGAAAAACACATGCATGAAGTTAATAGTGCACAAGACGCTTTAGTGAACATGAGTCATTACAAGATAACGTATTATCTCCAGCATAAACATTAAATAACTCCTCCCAAGAGCCATAACAACTTGAGTTTGCATGTATTTCAGTCTATAAAATGTTCTCAGCAACTCCTTTATTTCTCACAGTTATAAGAACTAAGCAGAGACCAATTTTAGAGTCCTAGGATGGAAGCTAAAGCACAGGTAGACTGCAGAAAGGTAAACACAAGCAAGAAATAAAATCTTCATATATTCAACAAATTTAGCAAAGGTCTACAGACATAAATGAGCATGTGCATCATAAAATTTTAAGAGACAAGGCTTACTGAAGTATATAGGCTTACTACACAGTCTATGTATTGTAATCAGAACATTATGAGATTTTCAACATATATTTTTACTCACCTTGATAATTCCTATTTGTTTAAAGAACTCCCCAACTTGATCTGTAGACACACCCTCCCCAAGTCCTTGCACAAAGATTGTGTTGTTATCTGAATTATCAGATTCTGAATCTAAGAGAAAAAAAGTGATGGTTAATTTTACATATTCCTTGGTTATCACATTCTGTTCAGTAATCAAAGACAATAATTTATTGTCCAATATTCAATTGTTTCTATGACAAAAAGGAGAGGACCAATATAAGAATAATCTTATATAAACATGCGAAGTATTCACAATAATTATTTGGTTGATCAATTCTTACAACTAAATTTCAGGTAACGTGGATCAAGTCCACACTATGTGAAATACCTATATACCAATTAAGGATGATCTTACAAATCTCACTCTTCAGATCAGACATAGGGCTAAAGGTCATGAAGAGTTGGAGTTAATTTAGCATTTCTTTCTCTGGAGAACTCTTAATTCTTTACGATTAAACATTTTTAAGATTCTCTAGTAGAAAATTCTCCAAATCTGATACTTTGAACTTCCAAGCAAGCCACCAAGCAGAACTGCTGGTTTCCCATTCATTGCAATAAGCTTTGTGTATACCAGAGTGCAGAGGCACCTTGTACACACACCTTACCTTACATGCACACTTTTGGATTAGTACAACAAAGTAAGAAAGATGTGTAAAAATTCAGTCCATGAAGGGATAATTCAGAAATTGCCATCCATATAGAATACTTTGGCATCTTAATAAAAACAAAAGTTCTGATTTTAAATTTTTGGCTCAAATAGATTTTTAACCTCTAAATTATAACTTTCAACAGGCTCCACAGGTAAATCTGTAGCCTTGAATTTCATTTAAATAAAAAGCCGGCCGGGCGCGGTGGCTCAAGCCTGTAATCCCAGCACTTTGGGAGGCCGAGACGGGCGGATCACGAGGTCAGGAGATCGAGACCATCCT
>NW_012116588.1:559614-562588 GCF_000951035.1 Colobus angolensis palliatus | reverse complement strand
GCACCTGCAGTCCCAGCTACTTGGGAGGCTGACGCAGGAGAACTGCTTGATCCCAGCAGGTGGGTGTTGCAGTGAACCAAGACTGCGCCACTGCACTCCAGCCTGGGCAACACGAGCGAAACTCCATCTCAAAAAAGACAGAAAAAAGAAAAGAGAAGAGAAGAAAAGAGAGAAGGAGAGAAGGAGAGAAAGCAAGAAAGCGAGAAAGCGAGAATGCAAGCAAGCAAGCTCCCCAGTTCTGGCACCACTATCAAATTAAACCTTCCTCTCATATTAAGCCCTCCAAACACACACTTTCCCCACCAAAAAATGGAAAACTAACATTTTCTTAATGGTAAAGTGACAAACCACCATAAACCTTACCAGCATCTGGTCTGGGTCCATAATCCCTGTGACCTAAGTGAAAAGAAAAGAAAAAGAGCTATTTAAGGCAATTCATTTAAAATCATTAACAAAAAAAATAGTAATAAACCAAGGCATGAAAAGTCAATACTTCCAAAATCCTTGAAAGTCAACCATCACAGATTTACAAAGTAAATATATAAATTATGTTTTATTTAAAGTTTAGGAAATCAAGATGAATGTCAACATTCCCTTTAACTTGTCCTAGACAGCACCTGCCACTTTAGCATTATGCTAGTATCACGTTTGTTAAGCTCTGGTTGTAAAGGCTGATTGGACAACCCTAATAATTTAAAAACACCATGTCAGCTACCTCTATAAAAACAAATTGTCAAAATCCAGTGAAAGTGTCATTCATTGGTCACCACAGACCCTTTCATGCAAATTCACTGTGTAGAAACCCACTGTACTGTTTGAGATCAACTCTGGCTTTTTAATGTTTACTTTGATATATATATGTGTATATATATATATAAATTTTTTTTTTAAAGCACACAACACACACCAGCCTCAACAGAGTAAGAAAGGACTTTTGACTACATCTGCGGGATATTGGTGGCTTTTAGATTTATATAGCATTTCCACTGAAACATTTTGGGATACTCAGCACTTACCACCAAAATTTTTGAAGCCACCGCGGTCACCACCACTGCAGAGGAAAAATTGAAGAAATGATTTCTTCCTTAAGTCTCTAATGTGCTGAGCCCTGGGCTCAATCTACACTTAACTGTCACAAGTAGAGTGCTTAGGAAAACAGTAGCACCTCTAAGTTTTCAGTAAATTCCATTTCATAGAGTTCTAAATGTTGTTTCTATCTAAGTGTTTTCCCAAGGATTTATTTCCACAAGATGTCTTTTCAAGCTTATTACATATCTAATACACTCTTACTTTGAAATCTTCCCAACCCCAAGCCAAAGGGATACTATTAAACCATAACATAAAACTGGAGGCACAGCATGAAGAATACTAAACTAGAGCAAGTATTTTTTCCAAAAGGGTATTTTCTAAATATGAGAAAAAGAAAAAAGACTAGAAGAATATAAAGCAAGGTTAAGATTTTGATGGTAGAACAGGAGAGGATTAAAACTTGAGTATTAGTTCTGCTGTGATACCAATAGTGGATTTTATGAGATGAATTTTAAAAGTGAAATACAAATATACACAAAAGTGAGACTGAATAAAAGCAGTCTTAAAATTTCAAATCATTCAAAACCCTTATAAAAGACTAAAAAGAGCATCACTTAAAAACCACCCTCCTACTCCATACGCACTATACTACATCTCTTCACATCAGAGCTACAGAGGTTCATGCTGCCACATGCTCTGTACACTATCAGTAGTGTACATTACAGACAGAAGGCAACATATTCCAATGCAACTCCCCACAGGACAACTTTTGTTTTTGAGACAGAGTCTCACTCTGTCACCCAGGCTTAAGTGCAGTGGTGGGATCTCGGCTCACTGCAACCTCCACCTCCCAGGTTCAAGTTGATTCTCCTGCCTCAGCCTCCCTAGTAGCTGGGATTACGGGTATGTGTCCCCGCACCCAGCTAATTTCTGTGTTTTTCCATGTTGCCTAAGTTGATCTCCAGCTCCTGGCCTCAAATAATTCGCCCACTTCAGCCTCCCACAAGTGCTGGGATTACAGGCACAAGCCACCACTACAAGACACAGGCTTTTATCTGGCAAATTACAATCACAAGGACAGTGGTCCTTGTGAGTATGGCTTTATGTAAGAAATCTAAGGTCTCTCTTATCAAGACACTTTTTAAATACCCATTCAATAAAAGCTTGCTTCTCTTAACTGAATTCTGTAATCTTTTAAGATTTATATGCTAATATGGCAATAAAAACACTCAAAAGTTTTCCTGATATCAGATCTTCTACTACCAATGATCTTATTCTACTATAACCCAAGAAGCTAATCTAATATACTGAAGTCTCTCACTGCTTAGAAATCTCTGCTTTATGGATACCTATCTTATAGGGGGTGGGAGGAGGAACCCTCAACTCTAGTGATTACCCTACCCTATAGATGGCTTTTCTGAGCCATATTGAGATAAAACACTCTGAGAAAAAATCCTCCCTTTTTAATAAATCCATTCTATTTCACTGTAAGGTAAAAATATTTCCACTTACAACTGCCTCGGGTAAAGACACATGCATTTTAACTTGTTGTTACTTTTTGTATGATTTCCAGGATGCCTTTTTAAGCAGGAGTCTAAGGCTATTTCAAGGCAATATAGACAATATGAAACTCAAGCCCTTCCTATACAGTTTACCACTGAATTTTCTAAACCCCCTACTTCAGAACAAATAGTACTGAAGCCCTCCCTATACTTCTAAATGACATGTATATCGCTGCTTAACTCTTTAAGAAAGGGAAGCCAATAGATTTGAGATTAAAAGATTAAGCTGCTGAAAATATTATTAGAAACCAAGGTATCTCAGAGGTTTTTTTTTTTTTTTTAGAGGGAGTCTTGCTCTGTTGCCCAGGCTGGACAGCAGTGGCACAATCTCGGCTCACTGCAAGCTCCGCCTCCTGGGTTCACACCATTCTCCTGCCTCAGCT
>NW_012116588.1:557569-558974 GCF_000951035.1 Colobus angolensis palliatus | reverse complement strand
GAGTAGCTGGGACTACAGGCGCCTGCCAGCACGCCCGGCTAATTTTTTTTTTTTTTGTATTTTTTTAGTAGAGATGGGTTTCACCGTGTTAGCCAGGATGGTCTTGATCTCCTGACCTCGTGATCCCCCGTCTTGGCCTCCCAAAGTGTTGGGATTACAGGCATGAGCCACTGCGCCCGGCCTTGAACGTCATCTTTACTGAGCATTTCCTTTGAAAATAAAGCAGCTGAAGATTTCAACACATGGTCATAAATTTGGAAATACCATGGTACATTGGAGAAAGAACTAGTCTTCAAACCAAGAGACTCAGGGTATAGTCTTAATTATCACTAATCAATCTTGAAAATTTGGACATGTCAGTGGTTCTCCATAAGCTTCAATCTCCTTAACAAAATAAGGGTCTGTATCCTTACTATTCAAAATGTCATGGAATAGAAGCGTAAGCACAGCCTGGAAGCTTCTGAAAAAAGCAGGATCTCAGGCCCCACTCTAGACTTACTGAGTAAGAATCTGCATTTAGTAAGATCCCCCAAGTAATTCATATGCACATTTAAGTCTAAAATGTCTAGAAATTTGGTTTAGGCACTGATCTAGATGATCTGTAATTTTATGCAAAGCTTTCTTTCCAGTTCAAACGTTTCAATCATTTTCTCTCTCCTTAATAGAAAATAATCCTCTTTTAGGAATTTATTAAATACAGAAAATAACCTTCAAGTAGTACTATTAGATATTAACAGAAGATGTGCCTGAGGTTAACAATCTTTCTTTAAAATCTGCATTAATGTTACAAATCCTTTTTCTACATGCTAAGGCAAATTAAGACACAAAGGTACTTGAACATCTATGAGTCAAGATGTTGACACAATAAATTTGCTTTAATTCCCAGAAAAAGGAGAAAACATGTACACATAAAGAATTCCTGAAGTAGCAGAGATATTTAAGAGACATAAGCATACTCAACTTTATTGGCAGAGTATCCCCTGCATAAGAAAACTAGCTGCTTTTTTTTTTGTTTTTTGAGATGGTGTCTTGCTATTTTGCCCAGTCTGGTCACGAACTCCTGATCATCAGTGACCCTCCTACCTCAGCCTCCTAAGTAGCTGAGACTACGGGTACATGCCACAGTCCCCAGCTAGTTGCACACTCTTTTTTTTTTTTTTTTTGAGATGGAGTCTTGCTCTGTCGCCCAGGCTGGAGTGCAGTGGCGCAATCCCAGTTCACTGCAAGCTCCGCCTCCCGGGTTCACACCATTCTCCTGCCTCAGCCTCCCATGTAGCTGGGACTACAGGTGCCCGCCACCACGCCTGGTTAATTTTTTGTATTTTTAGTAGAGACGGGGTTTCACCATGTTAGCCAGGATGGTCTCGATCTCCTGACCTTGTGATCCGCCTGCCTCGGCCTCCCA
>NW_012116588.1:554326-556839 GCF_000951035.1 Colobus angolensis palliatus | reverse complement strand
AGGCGCCCACCACCAAGCCCGGCTAATTTTTTGTATTTTTAGTAGAGATGGGGTTTCACCATGTTAGCAAGGATGGTCTCTATCTCCTGACCTCATGATCTGCCCGCCTTGGCCTCCCAAAGTGCTGGGATTACAGGCGTGAGCCACCACACCTGGCCTCCAAATCTTTAATTAAAAAAAAAAAAAAATCTAACTATATCTATTTACGGACTAAAACTGCCAAGAAGTAAAAGGACAATGCAGGAATCTCTATTCTTAGAAAATTTCACTAACTAGAGAGAAAGGGCTTAGCAAAATGGAGAAAGATTAGCTTAAAAACCCATGCTGTGCTTGAGTTTTCAGACTACTTAATCCAGAATACAATTTTCTGAGTGTGAGGAAAAGAGGAAAAGAACACCACTAATTCCACATTTAAGTGACTCAATGGATTTAAGTACTATTCTCAATAACAGCTGTATTTACATTTTATTTCCTCCTATGTCTTATATGCATGGTAAAAAGGCTTTCTGGAATCAGCATCTATCAACATCTCAGGAGGCCAAGAATCTATCATTCTAGAACTGCACTGTCCAATACAGTATCCACTACGTACATGTGGTCTGCTGAGCACTGGAAATGTAGCTAGTCTAAATTAAGATGTGCTCTAAATGCAAAATACAAAACAGATTTCTAAATTTTAGTATGAAAAAAAGGAATGTACACTACGCTTTTTTTTTTCCCTTTGTTACATTTGAAGAGGTATGGGACGGAGGGGAAATGGAATTTGACAGTCTCACTACTACCCAGACTGGAGTGCAGTGGCTATTCATAGACACAATCACAGCTCACTGCAGCCTTGAACCCCTGGGCTTAAGCAATCCTCCTGCCTCAGTTTCCCAAGTAGTTGGGACTACAGGTGTATGCCACAGTGCCCAGCTAATTTTTTTCATTTTTAAGAGATGAGGTCTTAGTATGTTGCCCATCTAGTCTCAAACTCCTGGCCTCAAGCAATCCTCTTGCCTCAGCCTCATAAGTAGCTAGGATTACAGGCGCAGGCCATCATGACCAACAAATTTTTTATATTGATTGCATGATGAAATATTTTGAATACATTGGGTTAAATAAAATATATTTTCTCATTGTTTATTTGTGTTGTTTTCTTTCCAATGTGGCTATTAGAAAGTTTACAGTTAACTATATGGGTCACATTTGTGACCTCTATTGTATTTCTATTGGGCAATGTTGTGCTAGACTCACCAAAACATATGCGTATTTTTATTTATTTTTTAGACCCATGTATACAGTGCCCCTGTATACATGTGTATTTCTACGGGAGCTAATTGAATGTCCTTTTAAGGGGGAGAAGATCCTCAGAAATCTGGATAATTTTAGGCTTGACACATTAAAGCCTGAAACAGCTACTAAATTTGATGGCATAGTAATAATGAAAAGCAATTATTTATTAAGTTCTGGCAATTTTACAAGGCATTAACCACAATGCTAAAACTACAAATCACTGGGAGAATTTATGCCCTTAGCTTCTAGTCCACTAAGATGTCCATGTCAATTATACATGACAGTAAGAAATGGTCTTTTTTTTGCTACAATTGCTTTTTCAAAGAACAAGATTAAGTTTCCTATAGCTCCTATAATCTTCACTTATCTCTCTTTCACACTTGGAAAGCTGATGGCTTCTTTTTGACCAGAATTCTTCTTCTAGCCAGGCAATCACACCATCTGTAAGTCTCAGAATGTCCCATCCTTTACCTTACAGCCAATCCTCATCCACAAATTATGCCCCCCCCCCTTTTTTGGCAATGGAGTTTCACTCTTGTTGCCCAGGATGGAATGCAATGGTGTGATCTCAGCTCACTGCAACCACCACCTCCCAGATTCAAGTGATTCTCCTGCCTCAGCCTCCCGAGTGGCTGGGATTATAGGCACCCACCAGCTAATCATGTCCAGCTAATTTTTTGTATTTTTAGTAGAGACAGGGTTTTACGATATTGGTCAGGCTGGTCTCGAACTCCTGACCTCAGGTGATCCACCACACCCAGTCTATGCCCCTTCTTCTTTTAATATAAACCAACTAATGCCAGATATTCTTCAAACAGCCCCCAAAAGAACTGCTATTTTCTATTTATTTTTTTTTTGGAGACGGAGTCTTGCTCTGTTGCCCAGGCTGGAATGCAGTGGCGTGATCTCGGCTCACTGCAAGCTCCGCCTCCTGGATTCACGCCATTCTCCTGTCTCAGCCTCCCGAGTAGCTGGGACTACAGGCACCCGCCACCATACCCAGCTAATTTATTTTTTTGTATTTTTAGTAGAAACGGGGTTTCACCGTGTTAGCCAGGATGGTCTCAATCTCCTGCCCGTGTGATTTGCCCGCCTCGACCTCCCAAAGTGCTGGGATTACAGGCATGAGCCACGCCTGGCCAAGAATTGCTATTTTTAAGATGACTGAGAACACAAATGGGAGTGTTGATGAAGACTAATGAAAAATGTTTGGGTATTTTGGTACTTAAACGCAAAAT
>NW_012116588.1:550705-553486 GCF_000951035.1 Colobus angolensis palliatus | reverse complement strand
ATATATATATATATATATATGAACTTCAAATTTCAGTACCCATAAGTGAAGCTTTACTGGAACACAACCCTGTTTATTCATTTACATATTATTTACGGCTGCTCTGGTGCTCCAAGGGCAGAAATGAATAGTTACAACAGAAACCATATGGTTTACAAAACCCAAAACATTTACTATCTGGCCTTTCACACAGTTTGCCAACTCAATATGAGAGTAATCGGCATCCATATGGATTTCTAAAAAAGGCCTTTCATGAACATCTCAACAAATAACAGAGTATAAGGCAAGACTGCAGATCCCTTCCTCAGCCGATCTTTCCCCCCACTGAAACCAGATCGGCATCATTTTGACCAACTACATACTGTACCTCTGCATATGATTTTGTATGAAGGGGTATTAAAGGAAAATAAAAAACTTAGTTTATAAGTCAGTATCTAGGCCACAAATTATATGAAGTATGTTGCCAGGAGTTTATAAAAGTACTTAATTGGACCCCAGGGTTGGTTAAGGTATTCCTTCCCTCCTTTGTCAGGAGGATCATTCAAAGTCCTTTCAACCTTCTAGTCACAAGATGAGTCACAAATGAAAATACATTTTTTAAATTTTTTTTTTTTTGAGACGGAGTCTCGCTCTGTGGCTCAGGCTGGAGTGCAGTGGCGCGATCTCGGCTCACTGCAGGCTCCGCTTCCCGGGTTCACGCCATTCTCCTGCCTCAGCCTCCTGAGTAGCTGGGATGACTACAGGCGCCCGCCACGTCTGGCTAATTTTTTTGTATTTTTAGCGGAGACGGGGTTTCACCATGTTAGCCAGGATGGCCTTGATCTCCTGACCTTGTGATCCGCCCGCCTTGGCCTCTCAACGTGCTGGGATTACAGGCGTGAGTCACCATGCCTGGCCAATGAAAATATATTGATAATGACTTCCCTACCTATTCCCTATCTTCTTCCATTCTTAGACACAGTGATAGTTTAATAATCGATTAGGATGTAACTGTAATTTCCTTATGAAGAAAACTAAAGCTATGATGTACTATAAAACATAAAGCATCTCAAGGCAGCCAATTATCCAAAATATATTAACTGGTAAATTAAATATACCTGTTGGTTATCTTGTTTAGGATAGGACGGAGGCAATTATTAGGTAGAAAGTAAGCACCATGTCACTTTACATTGTCCATTTATATCCACATGATGGCAGACTGCTCTTCGACAACGAAGAGGCATAGAATCTACTTGTTTTACTTTGGTAAACTGACTTTGGCTATCAATCAACAGACTTAACGTCCAAGTCTTACAACATTTTTCAAGTATGTTTAAAATTTAGGTTTTCCATAAAATTAAACCAGTGTACACTAAAAATAGAGAAATACAAGGCAGTGAAATCAAATCCTGGCTCACTTGAAGAAATAACAGTCTATGGGCAACTGGTTGTTTCTCAGGTCACCTCAGGGGACAGATGGTCCCTAAGGTGCAAAAGAATGAACCGGTGCTGATATATGACTGATAAGTTTCAGCAATGGGCCACTGACCATTTCAATTCCCAAGCAACATAAATTACCTTTTAGCCTGTGTATTTACACACAAATATGCAACCTGCAAACTTCTTCTGAGGACAGATGTCAACTACTTTTTCATTTTTGTTTTTATGGTCAAAGTAGTAAACTTACAGATGTATCTAAAACCAATTTTAAAACCAGCTTCATAACATATGCTGTAAGTAAATAAATACCAAAACCTGGCAACACTAGCATGGAGAAAAGAAAAGCTGAATTAGAAAGACATTCCTTTACACAACTTAGTCGAGACAAAACACACATTACTAGGTGATGTTACGCTAATTATTCCAGTAATTATTTACTTAAGAAGAGGGACAAAACAGTTTCGTTACATTAAATCTTTCTCTTATTCGCCATCCCCACCTTTCTCCTCCATTACTGCCTCCTAATACTTTCCCTTCCCAAGGAGATTTGAGATTAAGAAATAGCCCTTGCCCTTCAATCTAGAATTAACTTACCTTTTATTTTTACATACAAACACTGGATTTCCCAGAGTTGTCTTTTAAAGGAGTTTAGATTCTAGCTCTGGCAGGAAAGTCAAGTGGTTAATCACAACCATAGTTGTTTCTCTACTGGTGTTTAACATGTACCACATAAACTAACTGCTAACATAGCCAATTCTAAGGTCATTTACGTGAGATCTTAAGACTGAAAATACACTTTTAATTTCTGCCTTTTTCTCCAACACATAATCCCTTTTTTAAGTCTCTTAACTAAATTAGATGCTGGAATTGATCCAGCCAAGTAACACCAAAAAAAAAAAAAAAAAAGAGGAATAAGAAAAAATGTAGGCATCTTTATCTATATACTTACCTTGATCCTGTCATAGGACCTCTTCCATCCTTGTCATATCCCCCACGCCCTCTACCTCCTCCCTGTGACCCGCCATATCCTCTATTATCTTCTCCATACCTACTCACATCACGACGGTCATCTACAAAAAAGAAAATATTACACACAAATAAGCACTCTCATTTCTAAGGCTTCAAATAACAATCCTAAACGGCTCTTTAGGCCACACATATCCTTACAGAAAATGGCACATGTGCACACAACTCAAATGCAAGTCATCGTAAAATCATCTGGAATTACATGTTTTTGAGAATTATATCTGTGTCAAATTCCATTCTGCTAAAGTGACATGGCAAAACAGCAATGTGGAACAGTATGAGTTAAAATAAATCTTAGCTACAAGAACTTTAGTAACTTAGATGAAAAGCACTAAT
>NW_012116588.1:547330-550141 GCF_000951035.1 Colobus angolensis palliatus | reverse complement strand
TCCTGACCTCGTGATCCGCCCGTCTCGGCCTCCCAAAGTGCTGGGATTACAGGCTTGAGCCACCGCGCCCGGCCTGTGCTTCCACTTTTATTCATTCACTTATTCATTCAATTATTCAACAAATGTTTACTGAGCACTTGCTATGAACCAAACCACGTACTAGGCCTTAAAGATACAAAAATAAGTGCCCCAAATCAAGTATACCACCAACACCAAAAGAACTGGTACCAGCAGTATTGTCAAAGGATCAGAGTTCACTGAGACAAAAAGGAAATTCATGTAATCAGTCATCAAAAGTCATGACCATTTGGGGGTCTCCAAGTTCAGAAGTAGAAATCTGATAAAGTAGTTTTGATTACCATGAGAGGGAACATATCTTCAAAGTTACCCTAAATTTTGCCAAACAGGTGAAATCCTCTGTGGTTCTTTTAATCAGAAATTCATACAAATAATTCTGCGAGGGGGAAAAATAATAATAGAGGTCAGTAAATCTTACCTTGTGTGTGGTGGCTGTAATTTTCCCTTTGTGAATGATAGGACTGCTGGTTTTGATTATAGGAATCATGCTGCTGATCATAATTTGACTGCTCATCATATGAGCCTTGATGTTGATCATAGCCTGACTGCTGGTCATAGGAATCTTGTTGACCATAGTCTGGCTGGTCATAGGAAGGTGCTCTTCCACCTTGGCTAAATAGAAATGGAGAACTTAAGAGATTTCATAGGAAGATTACATTTGCTGAAGCAAGTTGACTGAAACTGATGTTAAGGGTCCTGACTAGTTAAGACATTAACCATATTTACGACTACCTTCTCGTGGTAATTAGTTATCTGCAGTCTCCTGGAATTCCCTTCAAAAGACAATTCTGCTAACATTGAAGAGGTGCCATATTATGAAAAAAAAAAAAAAAATGTATCTTTGAAAACTGTAGTAAAGCAAAAAATTACTATAGTTTTTACTATCTCCCTGAACTTTTTTTTTCTTTTGAGACAGAGTTTCACTCTTGTTGCCCAGGCTGCTGGAGTGCAATGGCGTGATCTCGGCTCACCGCAACCTCCCTCTTCCAGGTTCAAGCAATTCTCCTGCCTCAGCCACCCAAGTAGCTGGAATTACAAGGCATGCGCCACCACGCCTGGCTAATTTTGTATTTTTAGTAGAGACAGGGTTTCTCTGTGTTGGTCAGGCTGGTCTCAAACTCCTGACCTCAAGTGATCTACCTGTCTTGGCCTCCCAAAGTGCTGGGATTACAGGAGTGAGCCACCGTGCCCAGCCTATCTCCTAGAATTAAAAAAAAAAAGTAAAAGATGCTACAAAGTACAGGAATACGTCTGACTCTTTAATAAACACGCCACAAGAGTTGAGTCCTCTTAATAGTTACAATAAAAGACTCTATACCACTTAATTTTAACAAGCGTCATCTCTTAAAATATTTTTAGATCTTTTCTCTTAGAATTATCTTTAGAACCTACAGTACAGTCTCTCAACATCTTCAGTGATAGTACATTTTAGAAAACAGTATAGGAACTTGCTTCGTAATGCAACTTTTTTATCTGAAAAGAAGTCTATCAGGTAATGAGACTGCTTATTCCATCAATTCAAAAGGAAAATTCTAAGTATCTTCAGAACAATATTACTGTATTAATTACATGCTCTCAGGGTGGGAATATTAAAAGGCAATATTTAATTGGATTTGAGTTCCAATAGGTTTACTTATTTAAAAAATGGGCTGGAGGGGGGACAAAAAAGATCTCATAATAGTTACATTTTATTCTTCACCAGAGGATCAGAACAATCTAATAAAAGATCACTATGTTCCCTAACTCCCTATCGAAAGCACAACATAACCACAGTCCAAACCCTAGCACTTTAAAATGGCTGTCAAATCAAACTTAACATTTCTTTTCAGACTACATTTATAGGTCATGCTTCCAAAAATACATCATTTATAAAAGGATTCTCCTTAAATTTAAGACTAACCAACAAGGTTTGAGGAGTTCTCTTAATGTAGTATGTCTTCTGAGTATTATTCCCCACATGTATACTCTACTTTCTACTTTTCAAAACACTCTCACATCTGTAAGGGTAATAATTCGACCTAACAAATCTTTCCTCAATGCTTTTATTTAATTTTCACTTAGAATAAATGTCTTCATTGTAGAGAGAAAACACTAGAGACCTCAGTTTTTAGCCACGTCACTTGATAGGCCAAATAATTTCTTTATCTCTGTAAAATGGGAACAATTACTGACACTATTTCATAGTGGTATCTGAAGACCAATTACATTAGATAATGCAAAAGCATTTCACAGAATGTAAAGCACAATTTTTAAAAAGTAACTTGCTATTATTAAGTAAATAGCATAAAATTAAGTACCAGCCTCTTCAAATGTGAAAGCTAAAAAAACTTGATAAAACCTGAAATTTATCAGTAAATATTCACCTACATATATCAACAAATAAAACACATTTTAGGATATCTGATATATGTGTAAGTTTTGACCCTTTTAAAAAATATTTTTGTCCCAGAAAAGGTAATATATTCAAATGGTTCAAACATAAAATGGAAATTTAAAAATAGATATTGAGAAGTCTCATTCTAAAGGCAGGTTTTTATTTAATTTCAGGTATAAAGCAGAGGTCCGAAATTTTCTAACATTTTTAAGGACATCAATTTATAGCTAAACAATGATTTCACAAATACATCATAAGAATGAAATGACGGCCGGGCACGGTGGCTCAAGCCTGTAATCCCAGTACTTTGGGAGGCCGAGACGGGCGGATCACGAGGTCAGGAGATTGAGACCATCCTG
>NW_012116588.1:544416-546513 GCF_000951035.1 Colobus angolensis palliatus | reverse complement strand
AAAAAAAAAAAAAAAAGTCTAAAGCTAGGATTTTGTTGGTTAAATCTGTTTAATATCAGTGTTATTCCCACTGCCCAAAACAATCTCAGTACTTTACTATGTCCTTACCTTCCTGATGATTCCATGTTTTGCTGCTGTCCCTGGTTATTATATGGTTGCTGGCCATATGAGCTCTGCTTTTGGTTCTCATAACCACCATAGGACTGTGAATAACCTAAAGATTAGATGAGTATATCATTTAGTGAAGGCTCTGATTTTTCAATCTCTGAAACAACAAATTTAACAAACTAGTCCAACCTGACTGACTTTGTCCATAACTGGAGTAACCGCTGTAGTTCTGTCCATAAGAGGAATCAGTCGTTTGCCCATAGCCAGAATAGCTCTGAAATTTAGGTAAATACTCAAGTTTCATCACCTACTTAAGATAAAAATAACTACTTATGAAGAATACAATTTATATTTCAACCTACTTGTGATGCTTGTCCATAGCCTTGGTTGCCTGGATTTCCATAGGAAGAATAACTGCAAAAGAAAAATGTAATACTTGAAAGAAATGTGTTAAAATTTAAGTTTAAATGAAGACCTTGCCTGCATTTTCAATTTTCAACTCAAATACAAGCTTCTTTGCTGAGAAATCATCAATCTGCCTGTCTCTAGAGTCTAAATTGAAAGGTGATGATCAAAGACTGTTAAAGAAATACATGAAGTCACTCCCAGATCTCCTGAATGTCAAATACCCCAAAGTTTTGACAGTCTCACAGAAACAAAACTTGATCAGAGCTAGAAAATTCCAAGAGAATTATACTTGGGTGTGGGGTAATAAAAACTACATAGCAAGACCTATAATAAATATCTGAAGCACAAAATTGATGAGTACACAAAAAATGAATACCTTACTCAATTTAATTACATCTTGACTTTTTCCTACCATTTGCTTTAGTTAAATGTCTTTTAACTTCCTAAAAGATGCACAGGGAGGCACTAGAAGTCCAGTTTAAAAGCCTCAATAATTAGAGGCATGTTTATCTCCAGAGTACAGTTACAGAATGAAATTATGCCGTACCCTCAGTGTTGTAGCAGGGCCTGGCACATAGCTCAATAAATATTTGTTGACTGACTAAATAAATGTACCCTCCTGTGATTTGAATTTTAATTTTATAGTATATAAGCTCTAACAAGTCAGAAACAAACTTTCTGAATCTATACTATGACTTCCTAACATCCAAAGAAAACTAAAACATTCGCAAAACTTTTTTTTATCATTTTAAAGGTATCAAGTGCTAACAAGATTCCTTAACTTTTGAAAATATATTTCATCAAATAAACATTTTGCTAGATACCTACTAGGAAGTTAGCACTATCTCATGAGATCAAAAAGGTCTAATCAGTTTTGTTTTTCAAGAAGCTTAAAATTTGATAAGGTATCTGAGGTGCTATTCTGAATACCTCACACTGAGCTGTAAAACATTTATCCCATGAAGTTGAAGTCTGTATTTCTGGTAAGAGAAGCCCACTGCATATACACATTCACATAAAAATAGAACTTTATTTTTATCGTGAGCATGGCAAGCACACTAAAAAAAAACGCTAAATATTTATTTTATGGTGTTTAAAAAACATGTGCTCTGAAAAAACACATTAACATATTACACACCATCATAAAATGCTTTCTCTAAAAAACTGTTGAGTTCAATTGCTTAAATTTTATCTATTTATTTGAGACAGGGTCTCGCTCTGTCACCCAGGCTGGAGTGCAGTGGCATGATCATAACTCACTGTAACAACCTTGAACTCTTGGGCTCAAGTGATCCTCCCGCCTCAGCCTCCCAAGTAGCTAGGACTACAGGTACACACCACCATGTCCGGATAATTTAAAAAAAGTTTTTTAGAGACAAGGTCTTGCTATATTACCAAAGCTGGTTTCTAACTCCTGGCCTCAAGCAATCCTCCCACCTTGGCCTCCCAAAGTGCTGGGACTAGAGGCATGAGCCATAAGCCATAGTGTCTGGCATTAAATTTCTTTTTTTTTGAGACGGAGTCTCGCTCTGTCACCCAGGCTGGAGTGCAGTGGTCGTATCTCAGCTCACTGCAAGCTCC
>NW_012116588.1:531822-544366 GCF_000951035.1 Colobus angolensis palliatus | reverse complement strand
GCCCGCCACCTCGCCCGGCTAGTTTTTTGTATTTTTTAGTAGAGACGGGGTTTCACCGTGTTAGCCAGGATCGTCTCGATTTTCTGACCTCGTGATCCGCCCGTCTTGGCCTCCCAAAGTGCTGGGATTACAGGCTTGAGCCACCGCGCCCGGCCAAATTTCTTTAATAATTGTTTCTTCTAAGAGATTTCCTAAATAAAACATAATCTTTACAATACCAAGGAAATCTGTTTTAATCTCTAGGAGGTATATTCATCGATGCAGACAGATTTAAGAAAACGAAGAAGCCCAGTGCAGTGGCACACGTCTGTAGTGGAGATTACAGTTACTTGGGAGACTGAGGCAGGAGGATCGCTTAAGCCCAGGAATTTAAGGCTTTGGTACACTATGATTTGCCTATGAATAGCCACTGCACTCCAGCCTGAGCAACACAGCAAGACTGTCTCAAAACATAAAGAAAAATAGAAAAGGAATAAATGTTTTATAGCACCTATTTACACTGACCCTCTTCACTCTGTGACAAGTTAATATTTAATTAACTTATGACATCCAGACATCAAGTCTCAAGAGAAGCTTGACAAAATTCACCTCAGTTATACCCTTTCATATTATTAAAATGTATGTATACTTTACCTTTGTTGCTCACCCCCAGACTGACCGTAACTTCCAGAATCTAGAACACATAAAAAGAATTTTAAATCTTATTTAAAATTATGCTTCCTTCAAAGGCTGACTAGCTCATATAGAAGAAATATGGTAAGAAAACGTGAAGAATTGCAGAAAGAAAAACTAACCCAAGTTAAATACTATGAAACGAGAAATTTGTACAAATAGTATTTACTTTTTACAATAACTACATATTTGCAAACTACTATTCTACATGTGTGCTGAGGGTCACAAGAAGCCAGTGAACAAATGTAAATCAGTGAAAATCCATTCTTTAAACAGACTCAAGAGCTTAAGCAATATTATTATATATAAAAAGACATCTGTTAAAACTAATCAGGTCCAAAAAAGGGAAAGACATGCACTATGACATCCTCAGGATTACATCTACTTGTATATCCTTACCACCCCAAGATATACACCATTCCTTTGTACTGAACTGCTTTGGCTGTCAGCACCAACAAAAATATTTCCAAAGACTTGCTAAAAAAAAAAAAAAAGCAGCTAAGTTAGTTGCTCCATTCTGATTTTATCAAGCTTTCAGGGATTCAGCCAATTGGCACAGCAAGTCAGCAATACCTGCTTGTAGCTTCAGTTGAGCAATTAAAAAAACTATCAAGGGACTGGTCATGGTGGCTCACATAATCCCAGCACCATGGGAGGCTGAGGCAGGCCGATGGTTTCAGACCAGCCTGGCCAACATGGCGAAACCCCATCTCTACAAAAACCACAAAAATTAGCTGAGCATGGTGGCATGTGCCTGTAGTTCCAGCTACTCGAGAGGCTGAGGTGGATCACCTGATCCAGGGGCGGTCAAGGCTGCAGTGAGCTGTGATTGTGCCACTGCACTCCAGCCTGGACGACTGAAAGAGACTCTCAAAAAAAATTTTCAAAAGGTGGGGTGGGGTGGGGATGGTAACATATAAAAAATAAATACAGAATTTGAACTCTGAGCTGAGTCTCAATACTTCAAAGTGTCAATCATATCAAAAATTACTAAAGAAGTTCTATTTATCTATCCTTTAGGCTTTACTCAGATGCACATGAATGACCTAAGTATGTGATGCATAGAAGCAATTTTATATGAAACACTTTTGCAACCGCAGAAAATGGCTCTAAGTTGCAAACTGTTGACCATCAGGCCCAACCTCACTCAATTTGAAAGAATCACTGCTGTCAAATTGTTCTAAAACCCACCAAAACCTAATGAAATTGGTAACTTTTTCTTTCTTCTTTTTAAGAGATGAAGTCTTCCTGCCACCCATGCTGGAATGCACTGGCGCCATCACAGCTCACTCCTGGACTTGAGCCATTCTCCTGCCTCAGCCTCCTGCATAGCTGGGACTACAGGTGTGCAGCACCACGCCGAGCTATTTTTAATTTTTAGAGACAGGGTCTCAGTAACTTCCTCTTTTTAAAATTTAATTATACAATATGTCCCTGTAACCCTTTTTCATCCAATTTATAAAAAGCTACAATATGAAAATACTGCCACCGAATAGAAGTGGGTGATACCAAATTTGCCACTTTTCTGCAGTAAAGCTCTCCAATTAGACCAAATAAGATTTTAACGCTTAATTTTAAGAATAGTAAATGAAGGCCAGATGCAGCGGCTCATCCCTGTAATTCCAGCATTTTGGGTGGCCTGTTAAGACAGGAGTACTGCTTGAGCCCAGGAGGTCGAGGATGCAGTGAGTCATGATTGCAACACTACACTCCAGCTTTAACGACAGAACGAGACCCTGTCTCAAAAGAAAAAAAAAAAAAAGAATATTAAATGAAATCTTGACACAAACTACTACTACTAGGAATATGGAGGGCATAAAACTAGCTGAAATAAAAAAGAAAAAATTACACATCATTGCCAGGCCCATGAGAAGATAGCTAGAGTTGTAGCTAACAACCAAATAAGAAAAATCAGAAAAGAATACCCAATCTAATTAGGACATTAAGAGATTAGATGCCTCTATGAAATGACAGGAAATCAGATTCTCCTAAATCAAAGGATGAAAAGGGCTACGGGGGGAAAACAATGAGTAAAGATATTTGCGGATGCATGAAGCTTTAAACTATATCCTGAAGCATGGATGCAGGTTCTCCCAGTGACAAAGTATATAATCGCAACACATTTTCTTTAGGTTCAGGCAAAGTTTTAGTAGGGTACAGCTCATAAGTCCTGTAACCCTATCTCAAATCTAACAGTAAGGTCCTTAATCTTAACCCAGTCATTTCAGCCCTCTGAAATTATAAATCTAACTTCTTTAGCTGGCTAGCTTAAAAACTCCAAGATGATCTAGAAATAAGCATACTGAGTAGTAAATCTGGCCCTTGGTATAAATTCTTGAGTGATAAAGTGTAGATGTTTTATATTCATCAGAGAAAATCAGTTTATAAATTAAGGCATTCCAAACAACTGTTGTGATTATTTGACACTTGTGCTTTGTGTCTAGACCTATGAATTATTTAAAGTGCTTTTGAATTTCCAAAAGTGTATAGTTTTGATTCTCTTTGTGTTTTTTCCTAATACTCCACTGCAGCTAGAAAAGTTATTATTCTTGGTATTTGTTCGGATTTCCGGTTTTGCTTTTCCCCCTTGGCACGTCCCCTGTGTGCCTGAAAAGAATTATGTATTTTCTAAATTTCAAGTGAATTCTATCAGATTATAACATTATGCTTATTAGCTGTATCACTCATATTTTACTAATGTTTGGTCTAGTCTTAATAATGTTTGGTCATATTCTTACTGTTTACCTGATCTATTAATTGTCATATTATGTATTTTATATATATATATACACACACACACACACTTTTGAGACAGAGTCTCGCTCTATCGCCCAGGATGGAGTGCAGTGACAGGATTTTGACTAACTGCAACGTCTACTTCCCAGGTTCAAACAACTCTCTTGCCTCAGCCGCCTGAGTGGCTGGGATTACAGGTGCCCGTCACCTCACCCGGCTAGTTTTTGTATTTTTAATAGAGATGGGAGTTTCACCATGTTGACCAGGCTGGTCTCGAACTCCTGACCTCAGGTGAACCACCCGCCTCGGCCTCCCAAAGTGCTGGGATTATAGGTGCTAAGCCAACAAGTCTGGCCTGTTTTTATTAGGCACATAAAAGTATAGCCCTATGTTCCTGGTGAATTTCCTTTTAACATTACATCTGAACTTTATTTTGGCTAGTAACATAACTTAAAAAAGAAAGAAAGAAAATCAGCTGGGTGCGGTGGCCCACGCCTGTAATCCCAGCACTTTGTAATCCCAGCAGATCACGAGGTCAGGAGACGAGACCATCCTGGCTAACATGGTGAAATCCTGTCTCTACTAAAAATGCAAAAAAATTAGCCGGGCGTGGTGGTGGGCACCTGTAGTCCCAGCTACTCAGGAGGCTGAAGCAGGAGAATGGCGTGAACCTGGAAGGCGGAGCTTGCAGTGAGCTGAGATCACGTCACTGCACTCCAGCCTGGACAACAGAGCAAGACTCTGTCTCAAAAAAAAAAAAAAAATCACCTTTTAGTTGGTGTTTGCAAATTGCTTGAGCTGAGGAGTTCAAGACCAGCCTAGGCAACACAGAAAGACCCTATCTCTACAAAAAATTTTAAAAATTAGCCAGGTAAGGCAGTGCGCACCTGTTGTCAGTCCCAGCTACTCCATTAAAAAAAAAAAAACAGAAAAAAGAAAATTCAAAGTCAATGGTTACTTTCTCTCTAAACTCCAAGGATCATTTCATTATTTTCCAGCTTCTTAAAATATTTAATTAGTCTGTTATCAATCATACCACTGCTTCCTATTTTCTCCAGTAGATTATTGGTATTTCATAACCTGTATTTTCACGTTAATGTATCCAGGTATGAATTTGTTTCATGTTTAAACTAGTGTTCACTTCAAAATATTCATTTACTTTGGAAACTAACTATTGATTCTTCCTCCATTTTCTCCTTCTCAACCTCTTATTAGATGTATGACAGGAGTTCTTAATCTATTTCCCATATTTGTTAATTTCTTTTTTTTTTTTGCAGGACAGGGTCTTGCTCTGTCGCCAACGCTGGAGTATGCTTAGCACAATCACAGCTCACTGCAGCCTCGAACTCCTAGGCTCAAGTAATCCTCCCACTTCAACCTCCTGAGTAGCTGGGATTACACACGTGTACTGCCACATTCAGTTGATCTGTTTTGTACTTTTTGTAGAGATGGGAGTTTCATCATGTTGCCCAGGCTGTTTTCAAACTCCGGAACTCAAGCGATCTACCCACCTCAGCCTCTGAAAATGCTGGGATTATCGGCGTGAGCCACCATGCCCGAAATCTTTCATTTTCATATCTTATCCCCCTGAACTGAATGCTGGAAGATCACATCTACCTTCCACATCTGAAAGATAAATCACATCCATCGTATCTGTAATTCTTTCTTCTACTAGGTCTGCTATCCAACTTAGTCACTTTTTCTAATTCTAAACGTTTTATTCTTTTTCAAATCTATGTGGCTTGCTTTATTAACACCTTGATCTTTTTTTTTGAGACAGTCTTGCTCTGTCACCCAGGCTGGAGTGCAGTGGCTCGATCTCGGCTCACTGCAACCTCTGCCTCCCAGCTTCAAGCGATTCTGGTGCCTCAGCCTCCCAAGGATCTAGATTACAGGTGCCTGCCACCTCGCCTGGCTAATTTTTATATTTTTAGTAGAGACGGGGGTTTCGCCATGTTGGCCTGGCTGATCTTGAACTCCGGACCTCAGGTGATCCACCTGCCTCGGCCTCCCAAAGGGCTGGGATTACAGGCATGAGCCACCGCGCCCGGCCAACACCTTAATCTTAGGGTTGATTCCTTCCTTTAGGTTTTTTTTTTTTAACAATTTTAAACATAAAAATATTCTCTCAGATAATGTTAGAGGCTCTAATCCTGTCATTGACTCTCATTTCGGTTAAATGTTTCCTAAAGCTCTGCAATTTACTGTGAACACATCTTTTGCAAGGCTTGCTTTATCTGAAATTCCTTGTCATCTAAACTGTGAAATGTCCTCCAGAAAATGTTTTTCAGATTTTTTTTTTTTTTGAAATGGAGTTTCTCTTGTTGCCCAGGCTGGGGTGCAACGGCACAATCTCAGCTCACCGCAACCTCCACCTCCCAGATTCAAGCGATTCTCCTGCCTCAGCCTTCTAAGTAGCTGGGATTACATGCATGCACCACCCCGTCTGGCTAATTTTGTATTTTTAGTAGAGACGGGGTTTCTTCAGGGTTGGTCAGGCTGGTCTCGAACTCCCGACCTTAGGTGATCCACCCAGCTCGGACTCCCAAAGTGCTGGGATTACAGGCATGAGCCATCACGTCGGGCCGTTTCTCATGTTTTTAACAGAAACACCAAGAGTATTACCAGCCCAGAAACCATTTTTACGTTAATTTGTCTTAAGGTTTCCTGGAGCCTAAATGTCCATGCTACCCTGTTATCTCTTATGTTGGTACCAAGGTTTTCTCCAGTTCATTCCTTCACAGAATGTGCAGTCCTTCGACTCCATAACACATTAAGTCTAGAATTTGTGTTAAGAGTCTCAGTTCCCATTACCTGTCGTTAATGGTCCATACGTTTTATCTCTGGTCCTTACGCAGTTACTTGAGCAATAAAACTCAAGTCTCTAAAAGAGGTGTACACCTTCCTCTCCAGTGTAGCTGGCAAGTTAGCTCTTTGCCTACCATGCTGCCTCCTACTTCATTTTTAGCACTGGGGGTTTGTCCTTAGTTTTCGCATTTTAAAAAATCTTTGTAGATAGATTTTCAAGTTAATCGTGGTCTGCCATACTGCCAGAATGAGAAGTTATCTTGACTTTGTAATTTTTATGTGTGTAACTAATCTGAATTTGTAAGGTATTAGATAATTCACATTTGTAAACAGTATCTGAATGTAAGACTGACTTATAATTTCTACAATTTTGATTTATTGATTACTTAAGTGCTTATATTTTATTAGGTTTTTTGGAGTGGTTGAGTCAATTGGATATATTAAACTGGATATATTAAACATAGTAGTCTGGAATGTTTAAAGGACTTAACTAAAATTATTAATGGCATTAGTTGTTTTGGGGTATTTTAATAAACATTCATCAAAGAGCAAGTCAAAAGCATTATTTTTATACCAAGTCAAAGGTATTATTTTTATACACTTATTACAAAACATATAAATAGTATACCAAGCCTAAGAATATAAAGTCTAGCTTTAATTAATTGAAGGTTAATTTAAAAACACACATCTAATAAGTAGTCCTTTTCACACATCGAAAAGCCAATTTCGTATTTAAAAAAAAACTCAAATTACAAAATAACAAATATCTGGTGTCTTAGTAACTTCAAGATCAGTACTAACGATTAAGCCAGCTTATATACTAATATGATACATGAAAAAGCCTGCATTTTACAAATAGCAAACCACTAAAACTTTAACTTTCCACAGAAGCCATTGTTTTATATCAATAATTATGTCAAAGATCAATACAAGCTAAAAGTTTTTAATGAGCAGTGAAACAAACCATTAAAACTTGGTAAATTTCTCCACGAGGGTAGAATTTTAATTTCTGTTTAAACCATGGGTAGATTATGATACACTCTGTGAGGGTGTACTGTAAGTACTTCTAAGGAGCTTTATCAGAATTCATCCCAAATTACGTACCTAGCAAAAGATATACTAATGTCTACTTTGGAATAAGAAATTATTACTTGTTTGAACAAGGATTAAGCAGAAACTGAAAGAAGTGCAGTTTATAGCCTCTTACATAAAGTAGATGGGCACCCCTCAAAAACAAACCAATATCCTGGCTCCTTAAGTATCAACATTAATCTAAGTAATGTACGGCACGCTCCTGTCCAAACGTTCCCTAATCTGTAGTCTTCTCAGATCGATGCTTCATTTTGATCACACATTTCTATCCTGCAAGACTGGTACCTGGGTTTTTTGTCTGGTTTTATAACACTAGGCAGGTTAGGCCTTACTCAAAATACAAGACTGCAAAAGGCCTGTTTCACCTCAACCATATGGTTTCAGGAAATGTTCTGTATTTCCAGCAGAAAAGAGGTATCTAACTCTCATGAGGGTTTCTAGCCAGTGGATAGATACCTGGGTCTTTGCGGCCCGTGATGCAGCCTAACAGTAGAGGACCTTGTGTGATCAGCTAGGTCTGCTATAGCAGGAGGACATCCATGTTCTAGACTTTTTATTCTGGTTTAGCAGGATCCAAACTGGCTGCCCTGAAGAGACTAATGCCTCTTTCTCTTCCACACAATGGGTGGCCTCTGCCAAGTTAACTGCTTCGTGGGAGGAAAAAGATTGCCTTTCCTTCGGTCTGCATGTTTTAAGGTAAATGCCACATACACCTACAGGAGCTTCTCAATAATAGATAGACAAGGCTCACTTTCAAACTCTTTCAGGAGATAAACTGGAGGGGAAGACGAATCGCAGGAAGGTGAAGAGGAAGCTGAATTACTAGGAAAACACCCCCAACTCCAGTCCGGGTGGTTACTGCAGAGTGAATAACGGTAAGTACGGTTTGGTGTAAGGCAACGTCCTTTGAAAGGGCTCCCAGAGCGTCAAGGCCCCCACCTGATGAATGGGTGAGTCAGGCAGGCCCAGCTCCACTTCATGAATTTTGGAAAACTGAGGTACGAGGCGGCGAGATGACTGGCCCGAGGCCTCGCTGAAAGATCCGAGGCGGAGCGGAGAACCAGAAGCACCGCTTCTCTTAGGCTGATGCTCTAATCTCGGCTCCCCCCGCCCCTACGATGGCGTAGACGGCCTCCGCCCCCCGACTCACACACACCCTCCCCCGGGAACGGCAAGTCTCCTCAGGTTCCAAGGACACGGTCAAAAGACAAGAGGCCCGAGGCGCTCCCGCCGTGATTTGCAGCCGGAGAGCGTTGGGAGCGTGCGTGCCTCCAGTCCAACATGGCGGCGGCAGCGGCCGCCCCCCCACCCCAAGCCTCCCTCAGGGCCGGAGGCTTCTCCTCAGGGCCCTCCGGTGGGCGGGAAGACAGCCCAACCCCGCCAGGCCCTTCTCGTCGCTGCCGCTGCTCGCTGAAGGAGTCACCTACCCGACATGACTAACGGCCGCGGCGCGGAGGCCCCACAGCCCGCCGAGAACAAGGAATACGAAAGCCAGGCGGCGCGGCGGCCGGAGCTGTACTGAGGGCGGCGCGGCGGGCTGAGGCGGACTGCGGGGCTCCGGCAGCCAATCAGGGGACAGCGGGTGGTACCACAAAGCCGCAGCAGGAGGGGTGTTTCTGCATTGGTACTAGCCGCCGAGCCCTGAGGCCTTCTCAGGCCCCTCTATTCCCCCCTCCGCTAGCCGTACCATTATTGAGAGGGAATTGAGAAGAGAAAGTACCAATGCCAAGATCACGATCGGGGAGGAAATGGAACCTTCTCGCTCCGTCTTATTTACAATCCCATTTCTCACTTTATTGGGTCTGATGGAATTTGCGGTTAGGAAACGAAAGAGGAGGGACCTTATAAACACAGACTATTTGGTTATGCAAAGCTTTTCTTTCCCTACAATTTCGAATGGTACGTCCTAGCTGGCGAGCTTTTGCTGCAGAGTGCTTGGGCCACCTGGGGGCGTTCGGAGTCGGCGAGCTCGGGGACTGCGAGTCGTGACCAGCTCGCGTACCTCATCGCCTCCCGGTTTGTTGTAACTGTCTCGCCGAGTAGCAAACAAGGATGCTGGAACAAAAGGGTGCCTTAAGACGAAATCGTACACAAATCTGACCCTGAGAATGTGGCGGGGCGGAGGGATCGAGCTTTTATTTTCAGCACTGTAATAATAGCTGACTCTTGTCAGGCACCTTACATCATCTCATTTAATTCTCACAACAGACTGATGAAATATTTTCCCCATGTTGCAGATGAGAAGACAGAATTCATTTGATCTAGGTCATACAGCTAGTAAACGGCCAAGGTGGAATGTGAAGCCTGGTAACCCGACGCCATTGCATGTGAGTTTAATCAAAATGCTGCACGGCCCAGAGGGGTGGGCCCAAGGCCGCTTGGGCGCTGTAGCAGGGAACGGGCTGGAAAAGCTCAGAGAGCCAACAAAGACTTTTTCCGGGAGGGCATGGTATCTGAGCCAAACCGTAGGTGATGTGCAGAAGTTGACCGAGTGAAGAAGTGAGCAAAGTACTTTGCAGACTAGTTGTGGAACAAGTAGTTGTTCAGAGGGAGAGTAGAAGGAGATGATGCCCGAAAAGGAGGGGGCTAAATAGCTGGGGCCTTGTCAAATGCATTAGAGTTTGCACTTTATCTTGAAGGAAATGAGAACCACTCACCAGAGGATTTAGTAGGAGAGGAGTAATATCAGATTTGTATTTTCTGGCTGCCAAATGAAAAATGCACGGAGATGAGAGGCGCTTAAAAGCAGAGACCAATTAGGTGGCCAATGCAGTAATTTTGGTGAGAGATGATAGTGCCCTGGACTTAGGTAGTAGCTCCGGAGACAGAGGTAAGTGAAGCAATCCCAGAGATACCCCGGGGTAGACTAGACAAGAGCTGGTGATCACCTGGGTTGGAGAAGAGTCTGGGGTGAATTCTGGGTTTCCGGCGTAGACACGGGGTCCCGGTGCATTGACTGTGATAGGGAACAAAAAGAGGAGCAGGTTGCAATGGAGGTGAAAAGGGAAGTTCAGAATTAGTGCTTTCAGGTCAGAAAAAAGACATGAGGTCATCTCTCCACCGTTATACCATCAGTGATTGTGCCCTCAACTCTAGATAAAGAGGGTCACAGAACGCTCTAGATACGTTCAAACAAGCAAGACTAAAGGAATTAAAAAGTATTTCATGACTGAAAACCATTAAGCTGTTTAGCATATATATTGAGGAAGGCAGCCCAGCAGAGAAGATGGGCATGTCCAACAGAAGAGAATTGGGTTATGGAGGGCAGAGGAAGAGATAATTCTAGAAGATCCCTAGAGGGACCTAGAGGGTTGTTCTTTTTTATTTATTTTCTTTATTTGAGAAATTTTTCAAAGAAGGAAATGCCAAAAGTGTTACTCATCGACTCCTTGAGTTTGTACCACCATTTATTCATTCATTCCTCCTTCAATTGCCATCTCTAGAGGTTTACTATGTGACAGGCTCTGGAAGGCCTTGGAGAGACAGAAATAGGAAGGAGAGCCTCTGCCTTCCAGGAACTACAGTCTCATAACAGGAACAGTGTGAACCTGTGATTTCTTTTTTTTTTTTTAACTTTTATGTTAGGTTTGGGGGTACATGTGAAGGTTTGTTACACAGATAAACACACATAACAGGGATTTGTTGTACATGTTACTTCATCACCCAAGTATTAAGCCCAGTACCCAATAGTTATCTTTTCTGCTCTTCTACCTCCCCCTACCCTCCCCACTCAAGTAGACCCGAGTGTCTGCTGTTTCCTTCTTTGTGTTCATACATTCTCATCATTTGGTTTCCACCTATAAATGAGAATATGCAGTATTTGGTTTTCCGTTCCTGTTCGTTTGCTAAGGAGAATAGCCTCCGGTTCCATCCATGTTCCAAAAAGTTTCTTGTTATCTTCATAGTATTTGTTTCCGTATCCATACATTTGCCCTGAAAAATGTCTGTAGATCCTCTCAGAGGCTGCGTGTCTGCTGACCTGCTGCCACCCACACATCAGGACCTGCACTAACTCCATCTTGTCCTGCCAAACCTGTCATTTCTTTTTTGTTTGTTTGTTTGTTGTTTTTTGAGACGGAGTCTCGCTCTGTCGCCCAGGCTGGAGTGCAGTCTCCGGATCTCAGCTCACTGCAAGCTCCGCCTCCCGGGTTTACGCCATTCTCCTGCCTCAGCCTCGCGAGTAGCTGGGACTACAGGCGCCCGCCACCTCGCCCGGCTAGTTTTTTGTATTTTTTAGTAGAGACGGGGTTTCACCGTGTTAGCCAGGATGGTCTGGATCTCCTGACCTCGTGATCCGCCAGCCTCGGCCTCCCAAAGTGCTGGGATTACAGGCTTGAGCCCCCGCGCCTGGCCCAAACCTGTGATTTCAATCAACTGCTGGATGTGCTGGGATTGGAGGATGCAGAATGTGCTCTGAAAACACAAAAGCAGGGCACCTTGCCCCCACGAAGGGTGGGGGTATCAAGGAAGGCTTCCTGCAGGAGATGCCCCCTAAACTGAACTTTGAAGAAAGTACAGGAATTAGGCAGCAAGGATATACTAGGAACATCATGCTCCAGGCAGAAAGGGCTGTATTTGCAAAGATTGGTAGAGAGCAAAGATCTGGGAATTGCAAGTGGTTCAGTCTGGCTGGTCTATGGAGTTGCAGGAGTGAGGAGTTGTAATAAATGGAATGAAAGAAGTAGGCAGAAGCCACGTTCCAAAGAGCCATGTGTGCCTTACAGAGGAGTTTGAACATTAAATTTAAAACAATGGGGAACTTCTGAGGAATGTAATCAAAGGACTGACATTTTCTATATCCATTATTTCTAGAATGGGCCTGTGAAACAGGTAATGCCGCTATCCACATTTGGTCAGTTAGGACACTGCAGCTCAGGGAGGTGAAATTCTTGAGCAAGTTCACAAAGCTGATGAGAACTCATGCCCAGGCCTTTGGATAATGCTCAGTGTTCTTTTCGCAGTGTCCCTGTTCTCCCACACTTGATTCAAAGAACTCCTTCCAGGTCTGCATTGCTCTGGGGCCTGTTTCCAAGGGTCCTTCTCTACCACAGACTGCCTCATAGATTGATTCCTGTGCCCTCCTGTACTGGAGTGATTCCACTGGAATGGTTATCTGCAACAAACGTTCGCCATCACCCAGGCTTTTTTTTTTTTCTTTTTTGAGTTGGAGTCTCACTGTTGCCCAGGTTGGAGTGCAGTGGGATGATCTTGGCTCTCCACCTCCCAGGTTCAAGCA
>NW_012116588.1:529675-531242 GCF_000951035.1 Colobus angolensis palliatus | reverse complement strand
GATTACAGGTGTGGGCCACCACACTCAGCTAATTTTTGTATTTTTAGTAGAGACAGCGTGTCATCATGTTGGCCAGACTGGTCTCAAATTCCCGACCTCAGGTGATCCATCCGTCTGGACCTCCCAAAGTGCTAGGATTACAGGCGTGAGCCACCGTGCCCGGCAATCACCCAGGCATTCTTCATGCTGCAAGATCCTGCTCCCTCTACATCCTCTCTCCTGGCCTCAGTCTGCATATTTAGGGAAGACAGCAGGTACATTTTACACATCAGTTTTAGCAGAATGTATCTGAGAAAGTCTTCAAGCCGGGCACAGTGGCTCACGCCTATAATCCCAGCACTTTGGGAGGCTGAGGTGGGCGGATCACCTGAGGTCAGGAGTTTGAGACTATCTTGACCAACATGGAGAAACCCCATCTGTACTAAAAATACAAAATTAGCCAGGCATGGTGGCACATGCCTGTAATCGCAGCTACTCGGGAGGCTGAGGCAGGAGAATCACTTGAACCTGGGAGGCAGAGGTTGAGGTGAGCTGAGATGACGTCATTGCACTCCAGCCTGGGCAACAAGAGTGAAACTCCATCTCAAAAAAAAAAAAAATTAGAGTCTTGGTACTGGGCCTGTTGGCCCTGGATCCATTCTTCCTGTCCTCACAGGGGAGCAGACCCCTACAGGGTTGCCTTGTTTCAGTTTCAGAAAGTCCCTCTGGTGGTATCTTTCAGCTTGAATTGGCCAAGGAGAGACCTGGTGGGAAATTAGGTGGAAGAAGAGAGGAAGAAAGGAAAGAAGAGGGTTATCTCTCCCCCTGCCACTCTGCCTCAGGGAGGTCTCAGAGCTCCAGTTTCCATTGGTGACCCTGGCTCCTTGGCCCTAGTAACTTGCCTCCTCCCTTTGTCCCCCCACCTACAGCTTATAGTCATCTTGCTATTGATCATTTCTGAGTTGCCTCCATCCCCTGCTTGGCTTCCCCTAACCCTTCTGCCAATGGTATAGGACCTTGTAAGGGCATTGTAAGGATTCACTTAAAGGGGAAACCATTAGAGGGAGCCATTTGAGCAGAGAGGCCCAGCAAGAGCTGACCTGTTTTACCAGGATTACTCTGCCTGCTGTTTAGAACATAGACTCTAGAGGGCAGGGAAAGGTTATTGCTCTGACCAAAGTAAAAACCAGACCATGATGATTTTTTGCCTTTTTTGAAATCCTCTGGAACTCACAGTTGTACCGCATAATTCAAGGCTTGCATGCTTTGCCTGTTTGCTCTCTAGTTGGGTTGCATAATTCCTTTCTGAACACCCAGCTCCCAGCACAATGCCTGAAACAGTAGGCATTTTTTTTTTTTTTTTTTTTTAGACAGAGCCTCACTCTGTCACCCAGACAGTGCAGTGGGGTGATCTCAGCTCACTGCAGCCTCCGCCTCCCAGGCTCAAGAGTTTCTCCTGCCTCAGCCTCCCAGGTACCTGAGATTACAGGCATGGCCACCACACCTGACTAATTTTCTTTTCTTTTCTTTTCTTTTTTTTTTTTGAAACAGAGTCTCACTCTGTCACCCAGGCTGGAGTGCAGTGGCT
>NW_012116588.1:520825-529355 GCF_000951035.1 Colobus angolensis palliatus | reverse complement strand
TGGCCAGGCTGGTCTTGAACTCCTGGCCTCAAGCAATCTGTCTGCCTTGGCATCCCAAAGTGCTGGGATTACAGGCATGAGCCACCATGCCCAGTCCAACACTAGGCATTTTTAGAAAGGAAAAAACAATGGCATGTAATAAATGAATAAATAAATGGGGGGGAAAAAGGAGCATGACTTGTCTTTCTGTCTTGTCTTTAAACTCCTCAAGCTCAAAGGCCTTATCTAGGACTTCCCTATGTCTCCCACGGGGCACAGAGTAAGTGTTCAGTGAGTGTTTGTTGAAAGAACGACAACCACCTGGTGCCAGTTGCCACAGGCAGTGTGTAGCTGTTGTCACCACCCCAGCCCCACCCCAGTGGAGGCGTCCCTGAAGCCCTTCTCCCCTGTCCTTCCTAGAGAGCAGCCCTGCCAGGATGATTACTCTGAGGCTCCAGTGCAGGAGAGGGAGGCTCCTTGTAAATGACCAGGCTACCCCATCCTCCCGACAGTGGCAGGCGCTTCCTGTTTGGGCTAGAAAGGAACCAGACACTTTCCTGTTAGCAGGTCTTTTAAGCCAAGCAGCAGATGCTGAGCAGGTCCTGGCCCAGCCTTTCAGGCCAGATGCCTGGTGGTTAGACAGCCTTTATGTGGAAGGGAAGTGGGGCACAGCGCCAGATTGGCCAGGCTTTATTGTGCTCCTTGCAAGTCCCCTGGGTCCTGGTGTGAGTAAAAAACAAGAAGAGGCTGACGCCCTGCTAGACCATGATGAGAGTTAGGGAAGACGGGGCTGCTCTGAGACAGAGATCATTGCCAGGAGCGGAGATGCTCGTGTGACTGTCCTGGGGCAGGTTTGTGTATGTCATTTGGATGTGAGCATGCTCCAGTGTGAACCTGTGCACAGAATGCATGACTGTGCTCTCAGGTCTGTGCACCCAATATCCAGCACCTTGTAGGATTTAACTTTCTTTTCTTTCAACAGAGTTTCGTTCTTGTTGCCCAGGTTGGAGTGCAATGGCGTGATCTCTCAGCTCACCAAAACCTCCACCTCCTGGGCTCAAGCAATTCTCCTCCCTCAGCCTCCCAAGTAGCTGGGATTACAGGCATGCGCCACCACCATGCCCGGCTAATTTTGTATTTTTTAGTAGAGACGGAGTTTCTCCATGTTGGTCAGACTGGTCTCGAACTCCTGACCTCAGATGATCTGCCCACCTTGGCCTCCCAATGTGCTGGGATTACAGGTATGAGCCACCGCACCTGGCCGAATTTTTGTATTTTTAGTAGAGACGGGGTTTCACCATGTTTGTCAGGCTGGTCTCGAACTCCTGATCTCGAGTAATCTGCCCTCCTTGGCTTCCCAGAGTGCTGGGATTACGGGCTTGAGCCACTGCGCCCGGCTGTATTTAACACTTTCTAATTGTCTAGCTTTTCCCCATTACACACGGGATAGCAGAAAAGGCAGGAGTTATTTCTCTCCCATTTTATAATGGCAGAAACTCAGAGAGGTTAGTTGACTTGCAAAAGTCACACAGAATGTGAAAAAGTTGAGATTCAACCCCAGGTTTATCTTGCTCCAAATTTCTTACTTTTTCCAGTCCCGTATGAACATGTGTACACATGTACAGGGGGAGCAGACAGCGATGTATGCCTGTGAATGTGACCCAGACTGCTGAGACCATATCCGCAGGTGCCAGAGAAAGGACATTTCCCTTCCAGAGGCAGAGACGGTTGTTAGAGTCAGGGCTTCTGGAATTGAATCACAGCTAAAAATGCAGAGGCTATGGTCAAAAATGAATTTAAATTTTGACAGCAAAAGTCCTCACTACTCAGGAAAGCCTCCTCTTCAGCTCTCCTAACCTAACCTCATGTCTTCATTATTCCGCTAATTATTCCTCTGCTTATGTGTTTTTGAGACAGGCACTCTTGAGTGCCTGTCTCCGGAGCTCAGAATTCTTCCTGAGAAAATCTACATTGTGTTCCACACACTTCCTGGGGAGGAGGAAGGGGCAGAGACAAAGCTGATTGTTCCCCATATTACAAAGAGAGAAACTGAGGCCCAGAGGAACCTTGTCCAGGTTCACACATCCTGCCTGATTCAAGGGGTTCTGCTGTTGTCTTCTGTCAGCAGGAGGAAGGACTGGGAAGCAGCAGCTGCCAGACACTCCCCTGGGCAGGCAATGTGCCCAGGCCCTGGCATGAGTTCCACAGGATCCTGTCCACTCTGGGAGTGCTGGGAGGCACTGTGGATCTAAGCCAAGCCCCACTGCAGAGAGAGGGAAGCAGGAGAAGCAGCTCTCTTTGAAGAGGAGGTGTGAAGAGAACTATCAGCCAAGCTGGGTCAGGAATCTGCTCAGCCAAAACAGGGAGAGAAGGAAGGAGAGAAACAGACCCTGGGAAAACCTATCTTCCTCCTGGAAGTTGGTATTTACTAATTAGTAATTCAGTAGGTCTGGAGTAGGGCTCTGGAATCTGAATTTTTCAGGTGATTCAATGCAGGAAAAGAATCACATTTTATAAATTTGACTTGAGGCAGGATAGTGTAGTATTTATAGGCCCTAGATCTGGAGTTACAGCATCCAGGTTGAATTACAGGTTCCATTATAAGATCTGTGGCCAGGTGCAGTGGCTCACGCCTATAATCCTAGCACTTTGGGAGGCTGAGGCAGGTGAATCACCTGAAGCCTGGAGTTTGAGAACAGCCTGGCCAACATGGCAAAACCCCATCTCTACTAAAAAAAAAAAAAAAAAAAAAAAAAAAGCCAGGTATGGTTGCGGGTGCCTGTAATCCCAGTTTCTTGAGATGCTGAGGCAGGAGAATTGTTGGAACCTGGGATGCGGAGGTTGTGGTGAGCTGAGATCGCACCATTGCACTCCAGCCTGGACAACAGAGCGAGACTCTGTCTCAAAAAAAACAAAAACAAAAACGAAAAATCATTATAAGATTTGTGACTCTGGACAAATGATACAATCGCTCTGTGCCTCAGTTTCCTCATTTAAAATTAGGATGCTTACAATAGTAGCTTTCTCATAAGGAAGTTGCAATGAGTCAATGACATGATTTATGTAAAGTACATACCACATATGTGGCCCATGTTAATCTCTCAACAAGTATTAATCACTATCATTTGTTCCAACTCCTCATTCCCATCCCCACACCCACTCCTACCAGAGGAGGAAATAATGGTATTGGATTAACGTAGGGACTTGCCCACAGTATTCTTTTGGATGTGGGTAATCTTTGGGTCATGGTTTGAGAATCCCTGATCCAAAGCCATTCTCCAGTCACTCTCCAGATACCCTTCCTATGAACTGAGTCTCTTGTCAATAAACTGCCCTGCTTTCATCTTCCTTTGCTCCTTGGACCCCCTCCCATCCTCCCAGCATCCACACAGCAAACTGCTGCCCATCCTCCCCACCCCATCCACAGTGAATTTGGCTTAGGATATGTACTAGACATGAAAACATACAGCAAGTCACTTGTGGGGCTTCACAGGCCCCTGGATTTTGAAGATCACAAAATTTGGTGCTCTGGGATTTATGAGTAATCTTCAGAGGAAGAAGGGAACCGGAACCTCCTGCTACCCAAATTCAAACCATGGAAATATGTTATCTTCCCGGGAAAGAGACATCCTACGCAAAGGCAGGGTTGAAGTCCGGGGTAAGCGTATGGGTGGAGAAAGCTTTGTTCTGCATAAATTCTTGCAGGCAGTTTCAAGTCTGGATGGCACTTCAAGGTGACCACAAGCAGAGATGGCATAGGGAGAGGAAAGGATGGGATGAAATAATCCAAACAAAAACACAAAGGGAAAACAGAGAAAATCAACTTTCAAATGCACAGTGGTGCTAGTTTGAGGGGTTCAGGGACCAGAGCTAGGCTGGGATGCAGAGAGAGAGGCAGGATCAGCTTTCCAAGTGGCCAAGCCTGTCTCCTCCCAGACATTCAGCCCTCCAGAGAACCATGACTTCTCCTCGTACCCTCTCTTCCCAGTGAAGCTGAAATGGAGAACCTCTGGGATGTGACACAAACATAATGTGTCTCACTATGTTGGCCAGGCTGGTCTTGAATTCCTGGGCTCAAGTGATCCTCCCATCTCAGCCTCCTGAAACGTTGGGATTACAGGTATGAGCCACCGCACCCGGTCAGAATAGACATTTTAGAGCAGGCATTCCCAGCCAGAATAAACATTTTAGAAACAGGCATTCCTGGCCGGGTGTGTAGTCTCTGCTACTCTGGAAGCTGAGGTGGGAGGATGGCTTGAGCCTGAGAGGTCAAGCCTGCAGTGAACCCGACTATGCTGCTGTACTCGAGCCTGAGAGTCAGAGCAAGACCCTGTCTCTAAAGAATGAAATAAAAAGAAACAGGCATTCCTTTGAGGGAGACTAACTGGAAACAGGCCCTGGTCACCTTCCAACCAACCAATGAAAAAGGGGCATCCATTCTGGGCATACCAATTTTTAAAAGGCACTTCTCTGGGCAGACCAATGAGAAAAAGGATGTGCAGATGCATCCCCATCAGGGAGCCGCAGGGTGTCTAGAGTTGAGGATGGATCTCTTTGCCATCTATGCCCCCTCTCTGAGGATGCCCTGTGCACATTTGTAAGAAGTATCCCTGCCTGGGTTGGTGCCCCAGAGATAGTGGATTTGAGGCTGAACTGCCCCTTGCTCTTAGAGAGCTTCCAGCCTTGTCAGGCAACTAGTAGGAAGGTTCTCCTTCCTTCTGTGAGGTGGGTGTGGTGATGCATGCCTGTAGTCCCAGCTGCTCAGGAGGATCATTTGAGCCCAGGGGTTTGAGGCCAGCATGGGCAACACAGCAAGACCCTATACTCAACACATATCCCCCCAAAAAGAACAGACTGTAACATGGCTGCTGATTCAAGCAAAACCCTGCAATGGACCTTGGGGATGGAGCTTCTGAAGGAGAGTGAGATAGGATTACTAGATTTAGCAAATAAAAATACAGGACTCCAGTTAAACTTGAATTTCAGATTAAAGAATATTTTAAGGCCGGGCGCGGTGGCTCAAGCCTGTGATCCCAGCACTTTGGGAGGCCGAGACGGGCGGATCACAAGGTCAGGAGATCGAGACCATCCTGGCGAACACAGTGAAACCCCGTCTCTACTAAAAAATACAAAAAAACTAGCCGGGCGAGGTGGCAGGCGCCTGTAATCCCAGCCACTTGGGAGGCTGAGGCAGGAGAATGGCGTGAACCCGGGAGGCGGAGCTTGCAGTGAGCTGAGATCCGGCCACTGCACTCCAGCCCGGGCGACAGAGCAAGACTCCGTCTCAAAAAAAAAAAAAAAAAAAGAGTATTTTAAAAAGTAAATGGGTGCTATGCAATATTTGGGACAGTTAATACCAAAAAATTATTCATCATTAATCTGAAATTCAAGATTAATTGGGCATCCGCTGTTTCACTTGGCAACCTTAGAAAGCGGGAGAGAGAGAGAATGTGTGTGTGTGTGTGTGTGTGTGTGTGGTTACAGGTATGGCATGACATATGGTAGCTTTTACCAATAGATGAATTTTGACAGCCCAGATAGCCCTGCTTCGGGCAGGGAGCTCTGATGATCATCAGTTGGTAAAGACACTGTGGACCAAGCTGGAGTCAGACCTAGGTTTGCCAATTCTTTCTCCAGGCAGAATCTTTCCATCCCTTCTTCCATAAAACATTAAAATTTAGTCGGGTACGGTGACACGTGCCTGCAATCCCAGCTACTCAGGAGGCTGAGATGGGAGGATTGCTTGAGCCTTGAAAGTCAAGGCTACAGTGAGCTGTGATCGTGCTACTGCACTCCAGCTTGGGTGACAGAGCAAGACCCTGTCTTAAAAATACATATGTACATATATACACACATAAAATGACTATTAAAAGGGCTTTTTCCAGCTGGGTGCGGTGGCTTATGTCTGTAATCCCAGCACTTTGGGAGGCCGAGGTGGGTGGATCATGAGGTCAGGAGTTCCAGACCAGTCTATCCAAGATAGTGAAACCCCGTCTCTACTAAAAAATACAAAAATTAGTCAGGCGCGGTGGTGGGCGCCTGTAATCCCAGCTACTCAGGAGACTGAGGCAGGAGAATTGCTTGAACCCGGGAGGGGGAGCCTGCAGTGAGCCAAGATCGAGCCACTGCACTCTAGCCTGGGCAACAGAGCAAGACTCCATCTCATAAAAGAAAGCGGGGGCGGGGGGGACTTTTTCCAGTTCCTCCACACAAGTGGTGTATTTTTCTAAATAGTACGAAAACATTGTGTGATACCGAGGCCCTGAGCCTTAGGGTTGGAACACAGCATTATTTTTGTTCAGCACTTTAGGGATTCCAGATTATTTTTACACACATTAACTCATCTAAACCCACAATGACCCCCAGAGCTCAGTATGATTTTCCATTTGCATTTTACAAAGTAGTGAATTGAGTAGAAGTGAGACAGCAACCAGCTCTCAGTTACACAGACAGATAATGAAAACAGTTTACTTTTTGCTCAATGTGAGTTTAGCAAAGGCTTACGCGTAAACTGTTTCACTCCATCCT
This sequence comes from Colobus angolensis palliatus, assembly GCF_000951035.1. Classification (NCBI taxonomy): domain Eukaryota; kingdom Metazoa; phylum Chordata; class Mammalia; order Primates; family Cercopithecidae; genus Colobus; species Colobus angolensis. The sequence continues at coordinate 522,848 of NW_012116588.1, read as the reverse complement.
TGTGGTGTATATAAAATCAGGCACTTTACACTCATTTTCTCTTTTCATCCTCATGCAACGCTGGGCACTAAATATCGTATGCTATCATTTTATTGATAAGGAAACTGATGCTCGAAGTAGTTAAATCCTTCACCAAAGATCACACAGCTGCAGCCTACCCCTTACTAAGTGCACACTTCGTGATGCCATGCACCCTGCTCAGTAATTTACAGGCATTATTATCTCATTAAATCTCCCCAACAGTCACAGGATAATGGTATTCTTATTATCCCATTTACTGATGAGAAAAGTGGGTTCAGAGGGCGTGAGTGACTGGTCCAACACCACACAGCCAGCAGGTGGCTGAGGCAGGACTCAAAGGGCTAGCAAAGGAGCAAGCCTGGAACTCAAACCCAGTTCTGACCCCAGCCCTGTGCTCCTTCTCTTACACCCCGACCCTAGGTGGGGTGGGGGGGGCTCGCTCCCCACCCAGCTGAAACAATCAACGACCCTCAGGTAGACCAAGACCTCTCTTCATCGAAGTCTTAGGTAGCCACGCTTGCCAGGAGAAGGCCTTTCTTCCCTCACCCTCCCTGGACAGATCCGGGTCAACTGGAGGTGGCGGGCGAGAGGACCGATCCGTAGGGCGGTGGCGGGCGCAGGGCGAGGCCGTGCAGCGAACGGAAGAGGCTCTGGGACCGCTGCGCGTTTCACCAGGGGAGCGGGGTGGGTGGGGCGGGAGTGCCGGGCCTCCGCCCCCTCCGCCTGCCTTTCCTTCCTCCCTCCCTCGGTCCCCGGGGCCGCCGGACCCGCGGGCAGGCACTGCCTGGGCTGGACGACCTCTGGCCGGCTCCCGGCGAAGCGCAGCGGAGGAGCGGCCCAGCAATCGGAGCTGGGGCACTGGCGAAACCCCGGGACAGTCCCACTCCGCGCAGGGTCGGCACAGAGCATTGCCATCACCGGAGTGCGGCTGACTGCCGGCTGGCTCCCTGCGCGCAGTAGCTCCTCGAGTCGGGCTGCACCAGAGGCAGCGAGATGGTCGCGCGCGTCGGCCTCCTGCTGCGTGCCCTGCCGCTGCTGCTGTGGGACCGCCTGGACGCCCAGCCCGCGGAGCGCGGAGGCCAGGAGCTGCGCAAGGAGGCGGAGGTACGCGGTGTGTACCTGGCGGAGAGCGGTACGCGTGCTTGAGACCTGTCAGAACTCGGCCGTCAGGCCACCTGGCAGTCCCCTGTGAGCAGACAATCTGCATTACCCTCCCTCGTCCTCCGCCCTCTTCACACTTGAACATAAAGAGCCGGGCAGTTTTTTCCCCGTGCCGGGCTGGAACCACACAGGCACGCGGATCCGCACTGATGGGCTGGGGTGGGTGCAGAGACGAGACCGGACAGACAGACAAGAGCCCAGAGGGGACCTCCTACCCTAGTTTGGCACGGGGCCACTCTCCCTCACCACCTAGGCTGGGGAGAATGACGTTCATTCGTCGGGTGCCCCCGAACAGTGTGGAAGCCTCAGTTTGGTGCTGTGGAGAAGGTACCGCTGGCTGGCCGGGACGCGGAACACAGCACTGGCTTCCTGGCCGGGGACCGCCGCTGACCGGCTTGGGCAAGCCATTTAAATTGCTCAGAACTAGTTTCTTTGTGTGTAAAATGTGCAAGAGTTGTATACTCTCAAGAGTTGCTTCTAAGGAGCTTTAAACGGGGCTTCAGGACTGAACTTGAGAAAAGGGGGCAGGAACCTTAGAGAGCTCCCTTTCCATTTTCTTGCTTTGGACTCTACTTGCTTGCTGCCGGTTGCGCAAGGGGAATTTTTTGTGAGGTACGGGTGGGGATCAATATGGGGCATCTATTTTCTAGATAAAAGTGATTGTAGGCCGGATGCAGTGGCTCACGCCTGTAATCCGAGCACTTTGGGAGGCTGAGGTGGGCGGATCACCGTAGGTCAGGAGTTAGAGACCAGCCCCTCTCTACTAAAAATACAAAAATTAGCCGGACGTAGTGGCGGGAGCCTATAATCCTAGCTACCCGGGAGGCTGAGGCAGGAGAAT
>NW_012116588.1:512291-519991 GCF_000951035.1 Colobus angolensis palliatus | reverse complement strand
CTCGTGATCCACCCGTCTCGGCCTCCCAAAGTGCTGGGATTACAGGCTTGAGCCACCGCGCCCGGCCTTGTTTTTGTTTTGAGACACAGTCTCGCTCTGTCTCCCGGGATGGAGTGCAATGGCGCGATTTTGGCTCACTGCAACCTTTGCCTCCTGGGTTCAAGCGATTCTCCTGCCTCAGCCTCCCAGGTAGCTGGAATTACAGGCATGCGCCATCATGCCGGGTTAATTTTTGTATTTTTAGTAGAGACGGGGTTTCACCATATTGGCCAGGCTGGTCTCAAACTCCTGACCTCAAGTGATCCGCCTGCCTCGGCCTCCCAAAATGCTGGGATTACAGGCGTGAGCCACTGCGCCCGGCTGGAATATGAACAGGTTCTGAATTACTGAGCTCAGCTCTCTGCCGTGAGACTCTTGCTCCTCTAAGAGCTTCTTTCCTGCCCTCAAACTGCCCATTGAGAGCTTCTCAGTATCCTCCCTACTCCCCTTCCCTAGAAGGGCAAGCTGAATTTCGGGAAACTGCAGAATGAAGAGGGCCCTCTCTGATTGCCTCATCCTTCCATCAGCCAGCTCCCATCACTACTGGGGAATATTTGGAAATGACCCTGCTTCAATAAGGGATTATCTCTCGTCGCCTTCCACTCCTTCCCTTCCTAGCACTGGGCTCTTGCTCTGTGCTCTCTGCTTTCTCTGCACATTCAGAGAAGCACTTTGTTTCTCTGAATTGAGACTCTTACAACATCAAGTTCAGAGTCCTTGCAGCCCCAGGAGAAGGCTTCTGTCTGCCAAGCCAAGTCTTGTTTAAGAGTCCCACCCCACCTCCCTGCAAGTTCGGGTCCCAGGCAATCCCTGGCAAGGGAACAGAGGCATATCTCTGCTGCCCATGCCTGTGGTGGCCCCAGATGGAGAGAATTTCATCTTGGGGTATGCTTGGGAAACTTAATATCCAGCAGATTTTCTTTCAGTCTATTTAACATAAATTGAGGGGAAGGGGATTTTTAACTCTGAGAACAAGAAAATATTTTAAAAGCATAAAAACTCTGGAAATGTGTAATGGGTATGTATGTGTCTCTATAAGCCTATGCATGTACACGTGTGTGTGTATCTATACATATATTACATATATACACACACAACTGGGAATGTGTCTATATGTGTGTTTTTTTTTTGTTTTTTTTTTTTTTTTTTTTGAGACGGAGTCTTGCTCTGTCACCCAGGCTGCAGTGCAGTGGCCGGATCTCAGCTCACTGCAAGCTCCACCTCCCGGGTTTACGCCATTCTCCTGCCTCAGCCTCCCGAGTAGCTGGGACTACAGGCGGCCGCCACCTCGCCCGGCTAGCTTTTTGTATTTTTAGTAGAGACGGGGTTTCACCATGTTAGCCAGGATGGTCTCGATCTCCTGACCTCGTGATCCGCCCGTCTCGGCCTCCCAAAGTGCTGGGATTACAGGCTTGAGCCACCACGCCCGGCCTATATGTGTTTTTTATATGGGTAATTGCATGAGCTTCAGGGCCAGACAAACCCATACGTAAACCATGGATAACTCATTTAACCTCTATGAACCTCAGTTTTCTTCTCCATACAATGGGGGTTAATAATGCCTATTTCACAAGATTGTTGTATGGTTTCATTGAAATAACATATGTACAATGCCTAGCACAGTTCATAGGATATAGAAAGCAGTCTATAAAAGGAAGTTGCTCTCAATGTTGTTATTACCTTTATCATGACTTTAGAGAATACAGCTTCGGCTTAAAGTCTGGGCTTGAAGACTAGCTCCCTCACGACAATAATACAGGACAAAATATGTAAGGCGACTATTTTCAGCATTGGACAGCAGACAGCACAGAGCTGCAATTCCCTAAGAGAGTATTTTAGTTACTATGACTACATGACAAATTACCCCCAAAACTTAGTGAAGTAAAACAACCATTTATTGAGTTCACAGATACTGTGAGTCGAAATTTCAAACAGGGCACATCAAGGCAGCTTGTCTCCATTCTACAGTGTCTGGGACTGGAATCATCTGAAGTGTGTTGATATCTGGCAGTTGATGCTGGCTGTTGGCTGGTGGCCTCAGTTATTTTTCACGTGGACCTATCCACATGGTCTGTCCATGTGGGCTAGTTTGGGCTTCCTTATAACATGGTGTCTGGCCCCTGGGGATGAGTGTTGGGAGTGGGAAGAGAGAGGAACTATATCCTTTTTATGACCTACTATTGCTTCTACTGCTCTCTATTGGCTAGAGCAGTCACAGCCCCCTCCCAGGTTCAAGGGTAGGGAAGATAGACCCCACAACTGCTGGGAGGAGTGTTAAAGTCATGTTGTGAGAAGAATGTAGGAATGGGAGATATTGTGTCATTTAGGGAACAACCATCCACAGAAGGAAAACCCAGAAAGTGAGCCCCACAATTGCCCCCGTCCTTTGCTTGGAGACAATTCCCGACTGCAGTGCGGGGAACTAGACCTCAAGCAGAGCACAGCAGTCCTGCTGTGCTGAGGGACAAAGCTCAGAGTTCAGGGCTGTTGAAGTAGCTGGAATCCGTGGAGCGGTGCATTACAGAGGAGGGAGCTATACTGAAGGGGGTTCCCATAAGTCTGTATGGGGTTCACTGCAAGTCCTTGCCTGGGGACTGTGCTAGCACGTGTAGGGTGAGACTGTGTGACACTTACCAGAGAACAGCTGCTATGTGATTGAGAACAGGAAATAAAACTGGAGAAGTTGAGCAGTTCTGGAAGATACCGGCAGTCTGGGTCAGCCAAAATGGAAAAACCTCTTCAACACCCTGGGCATCTATCTGAAACACCAGCAATGCCATGCTTTAGGTGTAAGCACCATGAACTAGAGTAAGACCTACTCCAACAAAACTTGGAAATGAGTAAACACAAAACATTTTTTCCCTTGTCATAATTTCTGCAAAAGACAACTGGCTGCTTAAAGCAAAATAATAACATTGTAAGTTGGACTTTATTTTTATTTTTTGAGACAGCCATGGCTCACTGCGGCCTCAGTCTCCTGGGCTCAAGTGATTCTCGTGCCTCAGCCTCCTGAGTACCTGGAACTACAGACACGCACCACCATGCCCAACTAATTTTAAAATATTTTTGTAGAGATGAAGTCTCCCCATGTTGCCTGGGCTGGTCTCAAATTCCTGGATTAAGCAATCCTCCTGCCTCGGCCTTCCAAAGTGCTGGGATTACAGGCTGGAATTCTACTATTCTACAACAGTAGAATTTTATTTACCCACCCCTGCTTCCTTTGGCCAGGTGCTGTGCCACTGTCGTAACTACTTCTTTTACGTGTGTTTTAAAGTCCAACTTATGACTATGCCCCCTTATGGCCATAAGTTGGACTTTAAAACGCATGTAAAAGTAACAGTTATGAGAATGGCACAAGGCAAGCGGGGGCAAGTAAATGGAATTCTGCTATTGTAAGATTAGTACATTTGTGGCCAGGCACAGTGACTCATGCCTTTAATCCCAGCACTTTGGGAGGCCGAGGCTGGAGGATTGCTTGAGCCAAGGAGTTTGAGACCAGCCTGAGCAACATAGAGAGACCCTGTCTCTACACATTAAAAGAAAAAAAAAAATTAATACATTTGTGAATTGGAATGTCAGTGTGAAGTGGGAAATGGGATGTGTCAAGTGGGAAGTGAGAGATGGAGGTTTCACCATGTTGGCCAGGCTGGTTTTGAACTCCTGACCTCAAATGATCTGCCTGCCTCGGGCTCCCAAATTTCTGGGATTACAGACTTGAACCACCATACTCAGCCTCTACAGATTAATTTCTGTGTACATATATTTGGATATCCTGGACATTTCATATAAATGGGATCATATTATATGTGGCCTTTTGGAACAGGATAGTTGGAAACTTTAACACTACTCTCCCAATAATGAATAGAAAAAATAGACAAAAAAAATCAGTCAGGATGTAGCAGACTTGAACAATACTGTAAACTTTCTTGACCTAATTGATGTTGATAGAAAACTACACTTGAGAACTCCAGATACACATTCTTTTCAGGTGCATATCAATAATTTACCAACTGAGACCATTAGGCTGGGCCATAAAATAAGTCTCAGTTCATTTAAAAAATTTAAATTTTGCAAAAGGCCAGGTGTGGTGGCTCATGCCTGTAATCCCAGCACTTTGGGAGGCCAAGGCAGGAGGATCATTTGAGGTCAGGAGTTGGAGACCAGCCTGACCAACATGGTGAAACCTCATCTCTACTAAAAATAGTAAAAATTAGCCAGGCATAGTGGCAAACGCCTGTAATCTCAGCTAGTAGGGAGGCTGAGGCAGAATTTCTTGAACCCAGGAGGCAGAGGTTGTAGTGAACCGAGATTGCGCTGTTGCACTTCAGCCTGGGCAACAGCGCGAGGCTCTGTCTCAAAAAAAAATAAAAATAAAAAAATAAAGCCGGGTGCGGTGGCTCATGCCTGTAATCCCAGCACTTGGGGAGGCTGAGGCGGGTGGATCACCTGAGGTCAGGAGTTCGAGACTAGCCTGGCCAACATCGTGAAACCCCATCTGTACTAAAAATACAAAAATTAGCTGGGCGTTATGGTGTGTGCCTGTAATTCCAGCTACTCGGGAGGCGGAGACAGGAGAATTACTTGAAACCGGGAGGCAGAGGTTGCAGTGAGCCGAGATTGCACCACTGCACTCCAGCTTGGACAACAGAGCGATACTCTGTCTCAACAACAACAACAACAACAACAACAACAAAATTAAATGTTGCAAATTGTGTTTTCTTACCAAAACAGAACTAATTTTAAAATCAATAGCAATAAGACATCTAGCAAAGCCCCAGATATTTGGAAATTAAACAACACACTTCTAAATTACCCATGAGTTGATTCAGAAATCATCAGAGCAATGAAACTAAATAATAATGAAAATACGACATTTTATATCAATATTTGTGAGATGCAGCTAAAGCACAGCTTTAAATGAAATGTACAGCTTTAAATTCCTATAGTAAGAAAGAAGAAAAATTTTAGGTCAATGATTTAAGCTTCCACTTTAAGCATCTGAAGAAAGAACAAATTAAACCAAAAGGGCACAGGAAAGAAAGAAATAATAAAAAGCAGCTGTGTGATCATAGGTAGTTCCTTCACTTGGCTGCAGTTTCCTCTCCTGGGGGCTAAATTTCTTAAATGACTTCTAAGATTCTCTCTAGTTCTAACACTGTTTGGCTTTGGTATGCTTGTATGCTTGTGCCTCTATATATGTGTGTGCCTGTGTGTGTGTATACATCATCTGCTTTTGTGTCCATGTCTGTCTGTCTGGATGTGCCTGTGTTCTCAAGTCTCTGGGTGTATTCCTGTACCCTGTGTACATGGCTCTATGCGTCCCCTGTGTGCACACAATGTAACAAAATCGAGGCCTTTTCAGAGTGGGCTTTGCCAGGGAGGAGACTAACTGCTTACAAAGCTGTGTTGTGAACAAACAAGTTCATTGTTGCCCACTTAGGAAAACTAGAGCTGCTGACAGCACTAGTAAGTAGGAAGAGCATGCACTGCTGAGTTGCAAGATTGAGAATTAACAGATGACATCATCACTCTGTCCCCCACTCCCATTCCAAGCCAGACACTGTCCTGTGCTTGGGTGACACAGATTCCCAAGGGATCTATCTAATATTTGCTTTGCTTGGACCTTCTTTAGAGCAGCCAGGCAGTAGTTTCAGGACCTGCCTTCCACTGGGTGGTCTAGCTATATCTGTACAGCTACTCCCAGTGTGCCAGTATAAGGAGCTGGATAGTTTGTTTCTCCAGGGAGACACTGGAGCTTCTGTGGAGTATCTACCCCCAGATGCAGTGTCTGTTTCTCATACCCCAGAGCCATTCATTTGACTTTTCGTGAGTCAGAAACCCAGAAGCCTGGGTGTGGAAGCCGTTCCCAAGAACTTAGCTCAGTGACTCATGGGTACAGGGTGAATAGAAGTGCAGAAGAGGCTCTGAAGGGTTCTAGAGGACCACAGTTGGTGGAAAAGCACTTGTCTAGCCGATTACCAGGATTTGGGTAGTGGAAGCATGACCCTAATAGCAGCGAGAGATGGTTGGAAAATATCTCCCTAAACCCACCCTTGATCAAGGCATTATTTTGTGCCCTAAACTTAGCCCCACAAGTCTCGTGAGAACCATGAGTCCACACAGTATATTTATTTGGCATTAGAGAAAGAGTACAAGATGTGGTCTGGATAAAGAGTAACTGGCTACTGTTTTCCATCTTCCTTAAGGACAGAAAATGAAAGGAGGGCTCGTCACAAAGGCTCATGATGGCTGTAAACCCAGCACTTTGGGATGCCAAGGTAGAAGAATCATTTGAGGCCAGGAGTTCGAGACCAGCCTGGGCAACATAGAGAGACTCCATCTCTATAAAAATTGAAAAATTAGCCAGGCACAATGGCACATGCCTGTAGTCCCAGCTACTCAGGAGGCTGAGGTACAAGGATCACTTGAGCCCAGGAAGTCAAGGTTTGTAGTGAGCTGTGATCATACCACTGCATTCCAGCCAGGGCGACAGAGCAAGACCCTATCTCAAAAAAAAAAAGGAAAGAAAGAAAAAAAAAGACAGAGAGAGAGAAAGAAAAGGAGCAGGGATTATAGCAAGAGGTATCTAGGTTATACCCAGATAGAACTTTGTGACTATAAGACTAAGGACAAACAGGCTGGGTGCAGTGGCTCACACCTGTCATCCCAGCATTTTGGGAGGCCAAGTTGGGTGGATCACTTGAGGTCAGGAGTTTGAGACTAGCCTGGCCAACATGGCAAAGCCCATCTCTACTAAAAATACAGAATTAGCCGGGCACAGTGTGCACGCCTGTAATCCCAGCTACTCGGAAGACTGAGGCAGGAGAATCGCTTGAGCCCAGGAGGCAGAGGTTGCAGGGAGCCGGGGTCATGCCACTGCACTCCAGCCTGGGCAACAGAACAAGACTCTGACTCAAAAAAGAAAAGAAAAGAAAAGAAAAATGAAGGACAAAGGAAAGAAGGAGAAAAGAAAGGGAGTCAGGCAGAGGGAAGGGAAGGGGAAGCCTTTACCCAAAATAAAGGAAAGGAGCTGAGTTGACCCCACTGCCCTGAGGTCTTCACTAGCTCCCAGGAGCCAGAGAGTGAAAGCAGATCATTCTGGTAGCAGGTGTTTGTCTTTACGCAGAAACATGCTTCAGTCCAATCAAATGCCTGTGGCCTGTTAAACAACCTGTTTTGGGTGTCATGGAAAACAGGATCCCAGCCCCTATTTGAAAGCCACAGCCCATTGCCTGAGCAACTTCTTTTCTCTGCTCTAACCCTGGACTTTCTTGTAAAGCAAATAAGAGAAATCCAGCCAGAAACACCCCAGTTTGACCTTTTTCTTGAGAGTCAGCTCGCCAGTAGAGACAGCAGCTTGGCCCTTGCCCCTTTAGTTTTAAAGCCTCTGAGTCACTTGTTTAAATGTAAAATAAAACATCCTAGGGTAGATGTCAGAAGATTCAGATTAGAGTACTGGTTCTGTCACACACTAGGTCACTTTGGTAAGACACTACACTCCCCTGAGACTTAATTTCTTCATTTTTAAAATGGGAATAGCAACACCTGCCCTGTCTGTATTCTTGTAAGATCATTGTGAGGTTCAAAGAAGGTGTGATATCTTCAAAAAGCTCTACAGTTGTCTAGGGCTTATTGTGCTCCTGACTACCAGAAAATATTTT
>NW_012116588.1:508014-511896 GCF_000951035.1 Colobus angolensis palliatus | reverse complement strand
GTTTTTGTAGAGACAGGATCTCACTCTGTTGCCAGGCTGGTCTCGAAATCCTGGCCTCAAGAAATCTTCCCGCCCCAGCCTTCCAAAGTGCTAGGATTACAGACGTGAGCCACTAAACCTTGCCATTCTCTGCATCTTGACTTGGCTAATAATGCCAAAGATACACTTAAATGAAAAGCACAATCTCAAATAGTCACTATGGGAACTAAAATAATAATAAAATGTAACATGAGATGGAGTATATCATAGGTAAAGTGACAGTTTCTGCATGCATTTGGCAATTTTTAAATTCTTAATTTCATTTCTGTTGCTGAAATTCTATGATATGGAGGATGTCTAAGAAGCTGAGTCCTGGCTGGGCATGGTGGCTCACGCCTGTAATCTCAGCACTTTGGAAGGCCGAGGTGGGCAGATCACCTGAGGTCAGGAGTTCGAGACCAGCCTGGCTAACATGATGAAACCCCATTTCTACTAAAAATACAAAAAATTACCCCGGCATGGTGGCACATGCCTGTAATCCCATGCCTGTAATCCCAGCTACTCGGGAGGCTGAGGCAGGAGAATCGCTTGAACCCAGGAGGCAGAGGTTGCAGTGAGCTGAGATTGCACCATTGCACTCCAGCTTGGGCAACTAGAGCAAAACTCCATCTCAAAAAAAACAAAAAAGAAGAAGGTGAGTACTACACACTCACCTACCAAATGTCCTTGCCAGCAATAAAGCTCCATGACCATAGAGGTAAAAATAACATTGTTAATAGGGCAACTGTCATAAAGCTTTCCCAAACCATCTTCTTAGATGTTGATGATGCTCCTGTGAGAAAGGTAAAACAATGTACTTTCTCCCATTTTATACATTGGGGCACAGAGAGATTAAGTAACTTTGTCTTAGCTTACACAGTTAGTCAGTTGCAGAAGCAGGGCTAGAATAATGAATAGAGCTGGAATATATATTAGAGCTCTAATAATCCAACCTCCTGGCCGGGCACGGTGGCTCACGCATGTAATCCCAGCACTTTGGAAGACCAAGGCAGGCAGATCATGAGGTCAAGAGATCGAGACCATCTTGGCTAACACGGTGAAACCCTGTCTCTACTAAAAATATAAAAAATTAGCCAGGCATGGTGGCAGGTACCTGTAGTCCCAGCTACTTGGGAGGCTGAGGCAGGAGAATGGCATGAACTCAGGAGGCGAAGCTTGCAGTGAGCTGAGATCTCGCCACTGCACTCCAGCCTGGGTGACAGAGCGAGACTCCATCTCAAAAATGATAAGAATAATCCAACCTCCTAATTTTATAGAGGAAGAAACTGAAGCCCAGAGAGGCACAAGACTTACCTAAGAACACACAGTTAGCCATAGTACCAGGAATAAAACTCAAGACTCTCAGTCCAGTGCCCTTGCCCTGCCAGTTCAATGATGCAGACTTCCTGACTCAGATCTTGGGTTCATTTTGCTACACCTCATCATTGGTCCTGCCCTGCGCAGAAATGGCCAAAATTTCCCTTCCTTCAGGCACTAAATAGGCTTGGCTGTATGCACCCTCCCAGAACAAGTCAGGACTGATGCAGGCATAAAATCCCTAGCACTGTGTGATTCCACCAAGCTGGCTGGGTCCCGGGAGAACTAGTTCCATTTTACCCAGACTCCACAGCCACTCCCAGGGACTTTCAGAGGTGACTCCCCAGGAAAGTGGTCCCAGCCCTAACCAAGGGGGTAAGGCATGTTGGCACAAGCTTTTAGGACAGAGTAGGGTGAGTCACCTAAGGGGTACAGCCTTCCAACTTCCTCTCCATTCAGCTCAAGGCTTGGGCTCCCTAAGAGAGAGGACGGGTGGAAAATAGAGAAGAGAGAAAACCTGGTTCTTGAACTTCAAGGCCAGGAGGAGCAGTCTAGACCCTGCCTCCATGAAGTGGGGCAGGGATGATCCCAGATGGAACTCAGAGAGTCCTTAAGAGAACCACTGAACAAGTCCCCAGGACAATGGAAGCCTAGAAGGAAAATGACCCCCAAGAGGGTTTGTGGTCAAGCTGGGATGAGAACTGGAGCTCTACTTCCCAGTTTTGTGTCTTCTCCTGGGATCCCTTTGTCATGCTTCCACTCCTCCACCCTGACCCCACACCCCTGCTCCTTCTCCCATGCAGAGTAGACCATTTCTCTTGCCTTTGCAGGGGAAAACTGAGGCATGAAAAAAGCCTCACAGAAAAGGGTTAGGGACACCTCCAGGAGCAGAGGGAGTTTCAGTCTCACCACCTCTTCACCGGGGGATGTGGATCTGCCTCCACCCCACAGAATGTTAGAGCACTCAGCCCTGACATCATTAAGGAGCAGGAGCCCCTTCCTGCATGTGTTTGAAATTTTTTTGAACATACGCATGTTAAGCATAAAAGTATAAGGGAGCCCACAAATCCTGATAATCCCTGTTACAATACTTCAGTGCCTTTTTTTTTTTTTTTTTTTGTGGAGACGGAGTCTTGTTCTTGTCGCCCCCCAGGCTGGAGTGCAATGAAGCGATCTCAGCTCACTGCAACCTCCACCTCCCGGGTTCAAGCGATTCTCCTGCCTCAGCCTCCCGAGTAGCTGGGATTACAGGCACTGGCCACCACTCCTAGCTAATTTTTTGTATTTTTAGTAGAGATAGGGTTTCACCATGTTGGCCAGGCTGGCCTTGAACTCCTGACTTCAGATGATCCACCTGCCTCGGCCTCCCAAAGTGCTGGGATTATAGGCATGAGCCACTGCGCACAGCCACTTCACTGCTTTTATAGAAATATAAAATGTCAAATGCTTAAAATTTCTTTTTCTCATTCTTTCAGTGGCTCTGCTTGGCTGGTGTCCCGGGCATGTGCTCATTCTGCTTACTGAGACTTTTAACTCTGCCTTGCAACCTACAGGGTCCCAGAGGCGAGTTAGGAAGAAAGGCCCAGGACTTCCCGTCTGAGCGACCCCTGAAAAAGGCCCTCACTCCCAACCCCCATCCTGCCCTCCACCCCACCTTGCCTGCCAGAGTACTAGGCACAGCAGCCCAGCCAGGAAACAGGAGACGCCGCCAGTTTATTTCCCCTCCCTCCCACTCTGTCCAAGGCTTCAGAGTTCCAGAACCAGAGCCAACTCCCTGATAACGGCTGGGTGTGTTTGTGGAGAGAGGCACAAGGGAGTGCCAGCCATGCCGACCTGTGACCTGGTCTCTCCCAAGTCACTCACCTAGCAAAACTGCCTCTAGGGAGACATTAATTCCCTGGCTACCTTTAGAAAGTCCTCTGTCCATCCTCCCCAAGGGAAAGGGAGGAGACAAGGAAGAGAACCAGGCATCCAGATGAGGTCAGGCAAGTCTGAGACAGAAGCACCTGAATTGAGAACAGAGGTGTAACTGCCATGTTCAAAGCAGTTCCCTTTTTACAGATGGATTGCATTCCAAAAGTCTGTAGTAAATGTTCCCTCTAAGGTAAATCAACCAGATCAATTGTTTATTGAGCATTTACTATGTACCAGGCACTATGCTAAATGTGCATTCTTTTATTTAGTCCTTCAGAGAACCCTGAATAAGATCAAGAATAAATTGAACTTATTCTCACTTTGTGGATAAAGAAAGAGGAGGTCAAAGAGATTAAATAATTTGTCCCCAGCCGGCCGGACATGGTGGCTGATGCCTGTAATCCCAGCACTTTGGGAGGCCGAGGCAGGCAGATTGTGAAGTCAGGAGATCGAGACCATCCTGGCTAACACGGTGAAACCCCGTCTCGACTAAAAATACAAAAAATTAGCCGGGCGCGGTGGCGGGTGCCTGTAGTTCCAGCTACTCCGGAGGCTGAGGCAGGAGAATGGCGTGAACCCAGGAGGCGGAGCTTGCAGTGAGACGCGATGGCGCCACTGCACTCCAGCCTGGGC
>NW_012116588.1:507225-507699 GCF_000951035.1 Colobus angolensis palliatus | reverse complement strand
AAAATGATAATAATTTGTCCCCAGCCATCTGGCAGAGCCAGGGTTGGGAACAGATTTTCATTCCCAAACCTGGTGGCTATACCGTGATGCCACACGATTTTGAGCAGGAAATAACTTCCCAGATTAAGCTACTAGAACACTTTTAATCCATTATGCATCCAAAAATAGTGTACATTTGCAAAGGGAAAAAAGGAAACAATAGTTCTGAAATACTAATGAATTAATGCAGAAAAACAATGAAATGGACTAGGAAAGTGATCTAGAAAGAGGAGTCTATGAAAAGTTACTTTGTTGAGAAGAGGATGTAGAGGTTGCTGAAAATGAACGTGAGTTAAATCCACAAGGGGAAGTTGGATACTTGCAAAGATGTAAGGGTTTGCTGGTCTTAGTATCTAGCTTCATTCCCAACTTGTGCATTTTCCTTAAGACAGCAGCTATGACTGGAATTATTTTAAGTTAAGAAATACAGCATAG
>NW_012116588.1:487505-506690 GCF_000951035.1 Colobus angolensis palliatus | reverse complement strand
GAGACTCCGTCTCAAAAAAAAAAAAAGAGAAAGACGGTATGGTAGGCATGGTGGCATGCAGCACCTGTAGTCCCAGCTATTCAAGAGACTATAGGAGGATCCCTTGAGTCCAGGACTTTGAGGCTGTGGTGCGCGATGAAAATGCCGGCGAACAGCCACTGCACTCCAGCCAGGGTGATATAGTGAGACCCCCATCTCTAAAACACAAAACATAAAAAAAAGAAAAGAAAAGAAAAAAGAAATACAGCAAAGAAAAGTGGGGGTAAGAGAAGAAGACAGAAAATTATTTCTGTATAGGTAGCACAACAAGGAGGGGTAAAAATTGAGACTATGTAGGTAGAAGAATTCTCTGTGTAGAATTATGCAGCTGAGGTAACATTCTTTTTTCATCCAAGGTGACATTTATGTAACTGTATCAGTGAGAAGGGCAAGCGGAGAGCCAAGGGCATCATCTGCCCAAAGGGTAGAACTGGTGACAGGTGAGAATAATAGTCACACTTTTCTCTCCACTGGCTTCAAATCACTTGATTACTGAGACAACAGCTCCAGGTATGTTAGGGCAGGCAGAGTCAAAGGCACCTGGACGCTGAGATATTCTCGATTATACCAATTTCCCCAGAGGAGCTCATCCTGGTCCATGGCTTTATGTCACCCACATGCTGAAATATTCAGGCTGCTGCTTTGAGCTCTAGGATCATACAGCCAGTGCCACTTTGAAATCTCCAGGGTAATCTTATCCCCAGGCACCCCCATCTGGACCTCCTGCAGACTTCCTGATACATTAAATGGCATCACCTTCCAAGCCAAAAACTTAGGAGCATCCTGGATTTCTCTCTTTCATTCCCCACCAATTAATCCATCAGCAGGACTAAAACAAACCTATACTTCTTGTCCTGGCTGACAGCCCTGCCTGTCTCTCTGACTTCATCTCACACTCTCTTTCTTCACACTTACTGTGCTCTAGCCTTCCTTCTGTTCCTTAAACATGACACCATCATTCTTAGCCTAGGGCTTTTGAATTTGCTGTTTCCTCTGTCTGAAACACCCTTTCCCACCTCATTGCATGGCAAGCTTCTCATTCTTTAGGACTCAGATTATGTATCAGCTCCTTAGAGACTCGACTCATTCCTGACCTTCCGATGTGAAGTTTCTCTAAATTATTCTCAGTCACATCACTTGGTTTCTTTTCTTCATAGTACCAATTTATGTCCTTTATTTATTTACTTTTTTTTTTTTTTTTTTAGACAGGGTCTCGCTCTGTCGCCCAGGCTGGAGTGCAGTGGTGTGATCTTGGTTCACTACAACCTCTGCCTCCCAGGTTCAAGTGATTCTCACGCCTCAGCATCCAGAGTAGCTGGGACAACAGGTGCCCACCACCACGCCCAGCTAATTTTTGTATTTTTAGTAGAGATGGGGTTTCGCCATGTTGGCCAGACTGGTCTTGAACTCCTGACCTCAGGTGATGTGCCCACCTTGGCCTCCCAAAGTGCTGGGATTACAGGCGTGAGCCACTGCGCCTGGCTTAGGGATGTCTTATTTTTTATTGTACCTAGCAGGGTACCTAGTACACTGCATTAATTAACAAATGAATGACTAAAAGAAGCTTTCTAATTCAAAAAATACATCTTTTAGAGAGTCAAGTTTTTATATCAATTATAAGGTTAGTGGTAAGTGCATTTCTTGTTCTAGGACCTTTAATAGAGCTACATTTGGGGCCGGGTGTGGTGGCGCACGCCTGGAATCTCAGCACTTTGGGAGGCTGAGGTGGGTGGACCACCTGAGGTCAGGAGTTCAAGACCAGCCTGGCCAACATGGTGAAACCCCATCTCTACTAAATACAAAAAATTAGCCAGGCGTGGTGGCACGTGCCTGTAATCCCAGCTACTTGGGAGGCTGAGGCAGGAGAATCGCTTAAACCTGGGAGGTGGAGGTTGCAGTGAGCTGAGATTGCACCATTGCACTCCATCCTGGGCAACAAGAGCAAAACTCCATCTCAGACAAAACAAAAACAAAATAAATATATCTACATTGGTGGGGAAGATAACTGTTTTTTTAAAAAGCCAGAATTAGACAATTCACAATCCAGCCATGGCAGAGCTAGCACCTGATTAGCTCTTAATCAATACCAGACGATATTCTAGAGAATGTAGTTGTTTCAGGATGCATATGAATAGTGTATATGCACATAACACACAACACATATTATAATAGCTACTCTGTATGGAGTCCCTCCTATGTGACAGGCACTGTGCTAAGTGCTTTATAAGCACTCTTTTGATTAGTCCTCACACACAAAAAACCCCTGTAAGGTAAGTACTAGTATTATGCCCACTTTACAGTTGAGAAACCTGTGGTTTAGAGAAGTATCTAAACCTAGGTGGGCCTGATTCCAGAGCCTGTTACTCTACTGTCTAGCATGTCCTGCTAGATTCCTACTGATGCCATAAGATATGGGAAGGGGCCGGGCGCGGTGGCTCAAGCCTGTAATCCCAGCACTTTGGGAGGCCGAGACGGGCGGATCATGAGGTCAGGAGATCGAGACCATCCTGGCTAACACGGTGAAACCCCGTCTCTACTAACAATACAAAAAACTAGCCGGGCGAGGTGGCGGGCGCCTGTAGTCCCAGCTACTCGGGAGGCTGAGGCAGGAGAATGGCCTAAACCCGGGAGGTGGAGCTTGCAGTGAGCTGAGATCCGGCCACTGCACTCCAGCCTGGGTGACAGAGCGAGACTCCGTCTCAAAAAAAAAAAAAAAAAAAAAATATGGGTAGGTACCACTGGCCCAGTAGGTACTGCAGGGCAGGTACTACTGGCCCAGTTTTAGGCATAAGGAAGCAAAGGTTCAGAAATATTGAGTGACTTGCCTGAGATCATCAGCTAGTTAGTGGTGGCCTGGAATTGAGTCCAAGTCCTTTTGACTTTAATCCCAGGACTCATTTTGCTATAGCTTATAGACCCTCTTGGGCAAAAGACAAGAGGTGAGACTGGGCAGGATGTATATGCCATGGGCCCTTGGGGACCAAGGAAGGGAAAAGTATGCTATGGAAACAGCAGATATTCCTCTCTTCCACAGGCATTCCTAGAGAAGTATGGATACCTCAATGAACAGGTCTCCAAAGCTCCCACCTCCACTCGATTCAGCGATGCCATCAGGTAGGGTGGAGGGATGTGGAGGACTTGGGGTAGGGGTGCTAGGATGCCAAGCTCTGGCCATTTCCTCCCTCCTCCTGGAAACCTGGCTGGCCACACCCCAGGGAGGCAGACCTCCTTGCCCTCACCCTTACCACTCACCCTCCCCCTATGGTCCTTTCCTCCTGATAGAGCGTTTCAGTGGGTGTCCCAGCTACCCGTCAGCGGTGTGCTGGACCGCGCCACCCTGCGCCAGATGACTCGTCCCCGCTGCGGGGTTGCAGATACCAACAGTTATGCAGTCTGGGCTGAGACGATCAGTGACCTGTTTGCTAGACACCGGACCAAAATGAGGCGTAAGAAACGCTTTGCAAAGCAAGGTGAGCACTGTTAAAATCTGGCTAGGCTAAGATTTCCCAAAGTCTTGAAGCCAATGGCTAGGAAAACAGCTGAGCCTGGGACTGGACTTTATCAGTAACCTCTCTTCCCTAGGGCACGGGAGGAGTGGGTGAATAGGAACTCTTGGCTTGAGGACCATGATTGTGAATACAGACATTTAAGTCAGAATAACACCTACATTGATGAATTTTCATTGTACAAGTATTTTTCCAGATCAAACCCCACAAAACCCACGTAATTCCTTGATCAATTTTCAATGCAGGGCAGTTAAACTGTTGCTAACATTTTTCATTTATATTTACTGAAGTTATTTTCATCAGAATTCATTCTTTTTCTTTTTATTATTTTTTTTTTGAGACGGAGTCTCGCTGTGTTGCCCAGGCTGGAGTGCAGTGGCCGGATCTCAGCTCACTGCAAGCTCCGCCTCCCGGGATTACGCCATTCTCCTGCAGCAGCCTCCCGAGTAGCTGGGACTACAGGCACCCGCCACCTCGCCTGGCTAGTTTTTTGTATTTTTCAGTAGAGACGGGATTTCACGGTGTTAGCCAGGATGGTCTTGATCTCCTGACCTCGTGATCCGCCCGTCTCGGCCTCCCACAGTGCTGGTATTAGAATTCATTCTTTTTCAAATGGTTATTAAACAAAGTTGTGATTCATAAGATTTACTTTGTCCATAGCATATTTTTAACCACTTTATTGAGATATAGTTCACATCCCATACAATTTACCCATTTAAAGTGTACAATTCAGTGGTTTTTAGGATATTTGCAGAATTGTGCAACCATTACCACAATCTAATTCCAGAACATTTCATCACCCGGAAAAGAAACTCCATGCCCATTAGCAGTCATTCCCCCTTCTCCCCTTCCCCTAGCCTCTGGCAACCACTAATCCACTTCTGTCTCAGTGGATTTGCCTCTTTTGAACATTTCATCACAGCACAGTTTGCACATTACAGTTTCTGCTGTCATAATTTTCCTTTTGTAGCTTTATTTTGTTTCTTCCTTTTCTCCTCCTCCTTCTTTTAGCCAAATTTAATATTCCAGGGGTTAAATGGTACAGATCTAAGATTTATGAAGATTTGATTCTTTTGTCAGTTTTTCACAAATAGCGAGTTTTACTATGCATAATTTTTTTTTGAGACAGTCTTGTTCTGTCGCCCAGGCTGGAGTCAGTGGCGTAGTCTCAGCTCACTGCAACCTCCGCCTCCTGGGTTCAAGCGATTCTCCTGCCTCAGCCTCAAAAGTAGCTGGTACTACAGGCTCATGCCACCACGCCCCCGGCTCATTTCTGGATTTTTAGTAGAGACAGGGTTTTGCCATGTTGGCCAGGCTGGTCTCAAACCCACCTCGGCCTCCCAAAAGGCTGGGATTACAGGCGTTAGCCACCGCGCCTGGCCTACCATGCGTAATTTTAACAACCTGATTGTTTTTACTAAGTCTAATTTTCTGTGCTCAATTTTTGCAGCTTTCAAGATTTCTAACAAGATGGGGGTTTTTAACCAGGTTTTCATCTATCATTAATTTTACTGTGAACACTTGGGGCCATTGCCACTTTTAATGTGCTTAATTGACTACTTTTACTGATAGTATTCATTAGGAACAGGACAGAAGGCACATAGTTTGTTCTCATTTCTTAACTAACCTGTAAGGAAATTGTGGGCAGTTCCCCTTCACTGTTGGAGGGCAGCTGTTTCCAGGTGTTTGCCAACCCAATGCTGCTTCACCTACATGCCCAGCCACTCTAGGTCCTCAGTACTGACTGCTTGCCTTCCTGGTAAAGCAAGGAGTCAGCAATGGGGTCTGGCTCCAGAGTCAAGATGCCCTTGGTGTCAACATGTTCTGTGTCCCACCATGTTTCTGGGCAACAGAGAGGAAGAGTGAACTAGAAGAGCAGAGAGCTGTGAGTTCAAGCGGCACTGGTAGAACAGAGAGCAGCATCCCTGGAGCCAGAGGCCCTGGGTTCAACTCTCAGCTGTGTGGCCTGGGCCACGTCACTTTGCTCACTGAGGCTCCGTTCCTTCATCCGAGACATAGGCCCTTCTAGGTTGCAAAGGAGAGATGGTCCCTGATTACCAGGTGGAAGGGGCTTGTTGTGAGAATGCAGTGGAAAGTGGGGCAGCCCCAGAAACAGTCCAGCAGCTATACTTTGACCTGAGCTCTGGGGCTGCTTCCTTCTGGCTGTATCTCACCTTCTCACGCCCCAAAGGAAGGATCTAATAGAGTTCGTCACTGTACAATTTCGAGCATCTCTCTCTCTCTCTCTCTCTTTTTTTTTTTTCGAGATGAAGCCTCGCTCTTTCACCCAGGCTGAAGTGCAGTGGCACAGTCTCGGGTGACTGCAACCTCCACCTATGGGGTTCAAGCAATTCTTGGTCGTCAGGCACGTAAGTAGCTGGGATAACAGGTGTGAGCCCCCACACCTGCCTAATTTTTGTATTTTTAGTAGGGATGGGGTTTCACCATGTTGGCCAGACTGGTCTCAAGCTCCTGACTTTAGGTGATTGCCCACCTCGGCCTCCCAAAGTGCTGGGATTACAGGCGCAAGCCACCGTGCCCAGCCAGAGCATCTCTTTTTGATAGAGGATAGTATTACTCAGTTGCCAAATAAAATATAGGATGCCCAGTTAAATTTGAATTTCAGATGAACAACAAATAGTTTTTTAAAGTTAAAAAAAGAAATTTATCTGGCAGCTGGACACAGTGGCTCACATCTTTGATCCCAGCGCTTTGGGAGGCTGAGGCGGGTGGATCACCTGAGGTCAGGAGTTTGAGACCAGCCTGGCCAACATGGTAAAAACCCTGTCTCTACTAAAAATACAAAAAGTAATTAGCCTGGTGTGGTGGCACATACCTGTAATCCTAGATACTCGAGGCTGAGGCAGAATAATTCCTTGAACCTGAGAGGTAGATGTTGCAGTGAGCCAAAATTGTGCCACTGCACTCTATCCTGGGTGACAGAGTGAGACTCTGTCTCAAAGCAAAGAAAAAAGAAACTCATCTGGCAACCTCATTGTAGGTACCTGCTCTTCCTACCTACCTGCAGGCCTTCTGTTCCTTCACTGAGCTGGCAGAGGCTGGGGGCACCAGGGTGTATCTGGGTAGAAAAGGAAAGAAAAGGGGAATGTATATTTATTGAGTATGTATGCACTACATGCCCAGCAGTTCCACGTTGCTGTATCATTTAAGCCTCACATCTTATCATGGGGAAAGTCTTATCAACCCCATTTTGCACATAAGGAAACTGAGGCTTGGAGAGATTCCATAATTTGTTACGTAAGTTTGCAAGTAGACATACTGGGATTCTAACCCATGTTCTTTCCACAGTGTCAATTCCCTGCTGGGAGTCAGAACTCCAGGGTTCTGTCCAGGCAAAGCTTTTAGTTCTCCTCCCACTTCCCATACTTTTTCCTTTCCTCTTTCTTTTTGAACTGTGGAGCAAGGGTGTCGGGGGTATAATGCCAGGTGCTACTAGGGCCTGGGGGTCGCCACGAAAACCAGCCCTCCCTGGCCAGGAGTTTGGGACAGGGCCTGAAGCAGTTAGCTTTCTCCATGGGAGCAAATCTGGAGGGAGACAGGGGCAAGGGCTCAGGCTGCTGGCCCCCGGCCAGGTCCTTTCTTCCTGGCAGGCACACTAGTGACACCCCCTACCCTGCTCCTCTCTCAGGAAAACAGTCATTTTCTTTCAAGTTCCATTCCTATTCATCCTCCCTATCCTTCCCCCAAACACACACATGCACACACTCAGAGTTTCCTACAGGATTTTATTCTGAGACCTGTCACCTTCACTGGCGGCCTAGAATGAGAAAACTGCCCACCACCCCCTCTTCTGCCTGGGAAGTGAGGGGCCCCGCTAGCTGCAAAGAGGCAGAAGGAGCCATCTCACACTATGCTAGTGGATTAAAGGTTTGTGAGGGGAAAGAAAGAGCCTGGGAGACTGTCCCCACAGCAGGGTGTGAAAGAGCCCAGCGCCAGACAGTCTGGTGCCCAGTGAAGACTCACAGTGTGCCCAGCAGAAGTGTGACTGGCACATCACAAACCCTCAGCTGCACCTCTGGACCCCAGGCCTTCCCTCTGCCTTCCTTGTCTCCCTCGCTTCCTTAGAGTCATTCCCTCTCCCCTCGTTAAGGGTTGGTCACTGGCTGGGAGGCAGAGGTTGGGTGGTTGCCAGGCCAAACAGGCCCAGGGAGGCAGCATTGCCTTGAATGGAGCTTGACTCAGGGGTGGGAGAAGGGATGTGCCCCTCCCCCACTTGCATTGGTGAGGAGAAGGGAATCCAGCTCCTCTGCTCTCCAAGACCCTCCCTTACATCTGGAGAATCTCAGCTCGTGCTTTGACCAGAAGGAATGATGTTTGGGCAGATTTATAGAGTCCTGGCAAATGTGCCTGCTTGTCTATGTGGGATAATGGAAGAGCCCTGGATTAGGTGTCAGGGCCTGCCTCATCTACTCACTCATTCTGGGACCCTGGGCAGGCCCCTTGTCCTGGGGTCTCAGGTCTCAGTTATCACACTCTTGGCCAAGAGTCCTGCCTCCAAGCCGTGAGTCTTCCACTTGAGGTTACAATCCCAGCCCCTGAGTTTGCAGGGCTCAGAAATAGCCCACAAGAAACTCGGGATCTGGCCCTTCCAGCCATGCTGCTGCCGGGTTCATGCTGAGCTGCAGATGGGCCCAGACTCAGTTGACGGGGGCTGGGGCAAGGGGCCAGAGTCTCGGCCCTCAGGGAGGAGCTGTAATTTGGGGCAAAGGGAGAAAAACCCTTAACTAAGCAGAGATGGAAAACTTTCTCTCAGTCAGTGACAAAACACACCCTTTGTTCTTATTTGTTTTCACCTCAGAGCTCTCCAGAGTCCCTGAGGAAGCGAGGAGGAGAGGGGCAGGAAAGAACCTCAAATGAATGAGTCTTGTGGTTGTTGGCTGGCCATAGACCCCAGGCCCTAGAAAGGGCAGAGTGAAGTGTCTAGAGGTGGCAGGAGGGTGTGAGGCCTGAAGAGAGATGGTGGGGGGCTGGGGGAGTCACCGCTGTGGCCTCTGTGGCCCCACTCGCCTCCGTTCTGACACTGCAGGCGGGGCCTGGGATTTGCTGGTAGCAACAGACACAGAACTGTTTTCAGACTCAGCCCAGGCTGTGGGGAAGAATAAGACCCTAGACCAAGGGTTCAGACAGGCTCCTTCAGATTGGGGGCTTCTCCTGGGCAGAGGCTGCATCCCCTCCAACACACTGGGACCTCCACAGTCCAAGCCACTGTACTGGGGACTGTC
This sequence comes from Colobus angolensis palliatus, assembly GCF_000951035.1. Lineage (NCBI taxonomy): Eukaryota > Metazoa > Chordata > Mammalia > Primates > Cercopithecidae > Colobus > Colobus angolensis. The sequence continues at coordinate 497,902 of NW_012116588.1, read as the reverse complement.
CAGGGTAAGGGGAGTCCTCTCAGTCTGAGGGCTGCCCTCAGCCAGGTAGTATTGCCCTAGTCAAAGCGGGAGCTGCCTAGGGCAAAAACTATGTCTTCCCCATCAGACCAGGGGCTGCTGGGAGAGGGCCTACACCTCGCCATCGTACTGGGTCTGTGAGGGCCAGACTCAGGCTCTGCAGCAGGTGTGACTGACGTGGGCTTTCTGGGTGGCAGGTAACAAATGGTACAAGCAGCACCTCTCCTACCGCCTGGTGAACTGGCCTGAGCGCCTGCCGGAGCCGGCAGTTCGGGGCGCCGTGCGCGCCGCCTTCCAGTTGTGGAGCAACGTCTCAGCGCTGGAGTTCTGGGAGGCCCCAGCCACAGGCCCCGCTGACATCCGGCTCACCTTCTTCCAAGGGGACCACAACGATGGGCTGGGGAACGCCTTTGATGGCCCAGGTGCTGACACAAAGCCTCCCTCCCACACAGCAGGAGGGGAACCCAACTTGGAGAGGCAGTTTGGGGGTGGCAATGAAGTATTCATCCTCCCTGTGGCCTTGGCAGAGCCACATCTCCCTGCCAAAAACCCTCAGTCTCCTCATCCTAAAATGGGAACAGTGGTCCCTGCTTTATTATGTGTCACATGTCTGAACAGACAGTCAGATGAAGCTCTGCAAGAAAAATGCTTTGCAAATTCTAAAGAGTATTATGCATTCTGGGAGAATCTCCCAAGGTCTCATCATCCATCCTCTGCCTCTAGACAGGCCTGTGCTTCTCTTGTTCTCCACAGTGGATGTTCACTGCAGAGCCCTAAAACACATCCACTGCCCACCACTGCTCCCCCACCCCCAACTACCACAGCTGCTGCCACAGGGCAAGAGGCACCCTACTCCTGACAACCCCAACAGGGAAGTGCTTTATATACCTACACCACAGATAGTTCTGTTTGTCCCCAACCTGAAGGTTCTGGCTGCAATTTAAACCACTCTCTTCCCCTTCTGCCCAGTGCTGGCCCTCAGAACCTGAATATAGGTGATTTGCATATTTCCTCTCCTAATGAAGAAAGGAAACCTGATCAGACCCCTTCAGGCTGGGGACTTAAGCCCTTGTACGGCCTGGGAACTTGAGCCCCCATCTCCCTCGCACCCTCCTGCTTTCAGTCAAGCCCACCTACAGCAAAGCCCACATCCAGGCCCTGCTGCTGGGACCTGGATTAGGACCAAGAGAAATCTAGGCTTTGCAAGAATCCACATGTAGTGCACACATGCACTTATTTGTAACTGACTTCGTCCACGTGATCTACCTGAGATGGTTCTATCCATACCTAGTTAAGACAGCACTGCACTGGGATTGAGGACTTTGGGATCCCCAAGCAGCTCTCTGATTTGGGGCAGATACTTTGTCTTTTTGAATAGTGGTCTTCTCCTCTCCCAAAGCTGCCCATCTGTCTCCCAGTGAGAGTTGAATAGAGTGAACAGTGCTCGAAACAGCTGGAGGCGTATTCAAAATAAGCATGTATTCCTCCTACACACGGCTGACTTTCCATACCACAGGAGGCTCTCCTTTTAGTCCAGCCCCCCTATCTTTGTCAGTCCCAGTTGGCCTGGGATCCAAGAAGGCAAAGCTGGAGGAACCCTGGCTTCTATGTAAGCTTTATCCTAGTGCGGTTTTCTGACTCCTGTGTCAGGGTCACCTGCCCCTGTGGAAGGTGAATCGTTAGGGGTGGTACCCTGGCACCTGCACATGTAATAAGCTCCATCTGGGGCACACTAAAAGCTTGAAAATCACTGATCCAGCCCAACTCCCTCTGCTCATTCCTATTATAAGTAGAGAGAGGCCCCCCAGAGGTGCCCTGGCAGAGGAGGGCAAGAATATATATACATAATATTTAATTATAATTATACATATTACATTTAATTATAATTATATATTAATAATAAAAATATATACTTTTTATTAAAGAAAATATACATACTTATAGAAGTGAACCATCTCAAGTTTAGCCTGATGAACTTTCATACACTGAACACTCCCAGCACCCAAATCAAGAAACAGAAGGTCCTATCATGCCTCCTTTTAGGGGTAACTATACTCTACCTACTTCTAGATATTTTTGAAAGTAATTCATATGTAGCCCTTATTATGTGCTAGACACTGTTCCAAGGATCACTTTTTTGTTGTTGTTGTTTCATGTTTGTTTGTTTTGTTTTTGTGTGTGCGTGTGTTTTGTTTTGTTTTGTTTTTTGAGACAGGGTCTCACTCTGTCACCCAGGCTGGAGCGCAGTGTCGCAATCACAGCTCACTGCAGCCTTGACCTCGTGGGACTCAAGAGAGCCTCCCCACCTCAGCCGCCTAAGGAGCTGGGGCTACAGGTGCACACCACCACACCTAGCTAATGTTTTTGTTTTTTAGCAGAGACGAGGTCTTGCTTTGTTACCCAGGCTGGTCTCGAACTCCTGGACTCAAGTGTTACTCCCACATCAGCCTCCCAAAGTGCTGGGATTACAGGCGTGAGCTACCGCACCCTGCTGCATGATTTGTAATACACATGTACACACACACACACGCACATACACACTTATTATTCAGAACAGCTCTGTGAGGAAGAAGCTCACCATCATCATTCCTATTTGCAAATCAGGAAGTTAAGACAGAGAGAGGTTAAGCTAAATGCTGAAGGTCACACAGCTAGTAGATTGTAAAAGTAGGTATGGCACCCAAATTGGTGGGCTCATGCCATACCTGCACCACAGTGCCTCTTAGGCCTCCACAGCCTAGTCATCTATTCACCTCTGCACACATCGGGTTCTGTCAGACTTTAGGAGGGAAACTGTACAGCAGAAAACAGCCACACACACCCCAGTGGCATTTGCCCTGGGCTGCGAGTACTTGGGGGCATCGTGGGCCGTGGCAGCCCCTGACCTTCTGCCCCGCCTGCAGGGGGCGCCCTGGCGCACGCCTTCCTGCCCCGCCGCGGCGAAGCGCACTTCGACCAAGACGAGCGGTGGTCTCTGAGCCGCCGCCGCGGGCGCAACCTGTTCGTGGTGCTGGCGCACGAGATCGGTCACACGCTCGGCCTCACCCACTCGCCCGCACCGCGCGCGCTCATGGCGCCCTACTACAAGAGGCTGGGCCGCGACGCGCTGCTCAGCTGGGACGACGTGCTGGCCGTGCAGAGCCTGTATGGTAAGGCCTCCAGACATGCCCCGCTCTTGGTCCCACCCTTGTCCCCCGGGCCTTCTGTCCTTGAACGCCAGCTCCTCAAATATGATTTCCCATCCTAAGCGCATAGATCTGGCCTCCCTGTCGCCGATTCGTCCCAATTCTAAAGCCCCATGCCCCCCTCAAATCTGAAGAACCTCGGACTCTTGCTCCCCCGAGTCCATGGCCCTCATCTCTCCATCAGTCCCAACCAATTCCTGTGCACAGTCTCCCCAGCCCCAGCCCCTTGCGTTCCACTTACTGGATTTCTGCGCAACCTCCAGCCTCCGGAGCTCCCGCTCACATCATGTCCAGGCCCCATCACCCATACCGAATCCTCGGGCCCACCTCTTCCCCCATCCCAGACCCCAAAGCCTTCATTCCTGCCCCAGCCACTAGCTCTCCCCGAGCCTTTCTCTCACCATGACGCTGATGCCCCCTACCCCCAAAACCTGCCCACCTCTGCCTGGTGATGGGCTCAGACCAGGCCTTCTTCCCCAGGGTGGGCCAGTGCTACCGCCCTGGGACCTATCTCAGCACAGGGCTGTCTCAGAGTGCCATGGGCAGAGCCAGGAGGCCTGGGTTCAAGTCACCTTCTATCCCTGATTAGCAGATGCTCTTGGCCATTTTCCCTCTGTGAGCCCTCAGTTTCACCTTCTGTGAAAAGGGATAACAATTGAGGCCCTGCTTACCTCACAGGGCTGTTGTGCTACTGGGTATGCGCATGCTTTGTAGCCTGAGAAACTTATACCCCGTAATACTAACAGCTAGTATTTCATGAGTACCTACTGTGGGCAAGGCACTTGACATGCAACACACCGATGAAGTATGCTTCTTTTCGTCCACAGATCAAAATAATGGGGCTCAGAGAGGTTAGGTAACTTGCTCAGGGTCATGCAGCTAGGAAACTGCAGACTGGGATTCAGGTGATGGCACCAAATAATAAGCTTGTTGGACTCTGCTTCACTCCTCTCATAAGTGAAGGATAGTGATGTAATTATTATAATTGCTGTAGTTATCACAGCCTGGGTCTCTGGACTCTGCCCTCATGACACCTGTGTTGCCCAGGAATCAGGGAAGAGGACTCCCTGCCCCTTTTAGTTCCAAACCCTTGCTTGATACCCCACTCCAATTTTATCTCAGGAGGTTCCTCTGTCCCAGGATGTTGGGTAGGAGAAGATTTCTGAGTTTAGTTTGATGGTTAGCACCGACAACCAGAAACAACTCTTTCTTTTTTCTTTTTGAGATGGAGTCTCGCTCTGTTACCCAGGCTAGAGTGCAGTGGCATGATCTTGGCTCACTGCAACCTCCACCTCCCGGATTCAAGCGATTCTCCTGCCTCAGCCTCCCAAGTAGCTGGGACTACAGGTGTGGGCCACCATGCCTGGTTAATTTTTGTATTTTTAGTAGAGACAGGGTTTCACCATTGGCCAGGCTGGTCTCGAACTCCTAACCTCAAGTGAACTGCCTGCCTCGGCCTTCCAAAGTACTGGGATTACAGGTGTGAAACACCACTCCTGGCCCAGGAACAACTCTTAACCCCCACTCCCACTCTCCTTCCTTGCCCCTCATATTAAATAATCATGAAAGTAACCAAGGGAAGGTCCTGAGTGCACAGCATACCCTCCACTCTATGTGTGTTCTCTCTCATTTCCTTACTCACAAAGGGAAGCCCCAAGGGGGCTCGGTGGCCGTCCAGCTCCCAGGAAAGCTGTTCACTGACTTTGAGGCCTGGGACTCCCACAGCCCCCAAGGAAGGCGCCCTGAAACCCCGGGCCCTAAATACTGCCACTCTTCCTTCGATGCCATCACTGTAGGTAAGAAGGTCCCACTGGGGCTTTGCTTCTTTATTCTCTCCTTCCACATCTCTTAGGGTCTCCAGAGCTGGAGCACAAGGTTGCTCGGGGATGGATTGTAAAAACCAGAAATCCCAAGCCATAAGCATGCTGCAAGTAGCAACCCCACACCAAGCAAAACACTGCTTCTTCCTGCCCACTTTCCCCTCTGCGCCAACTGTACACACCATACCCTACCCTTGTCCATTTGGGAAACTGGCTTCCAGGACAGCATCTTCCCTGGAAAGCCAGCAGGAAGCTGATGGTCACTCCTCAACTCTCTCTTGTCTCTGCGCAGACAGGCAACAGCGACTGTATATTTTTAAAGGGAGCCACTTCTGGGAGGTGGCACCTGATGGCAACGTCTCAGAGCCCCGTCCACTACAGGAAAGGTGGATCGGGCTGCCCCCCAACATTGAGGCTGCTGCAGTGTCATTGGAGGATGGAGATTTCTACTTCTTCAAAGGTACTGGCTCTGGGGCAGCTGGGAAAACTGAGCCCTAGAGAGGGGAGATGTCCTGCCCAAGGTCAAAAGGACAAAACAGGGGAAGACTCTCACACGAGTCCATCGTGGAGTCTCTATTCCAATTTGAACCTGTGACCCCAGGGGAGACTCTATCAGAAGATACCTTTCAGGGATGGATTAGGGAGCAGCAAGTGTCAAGGTCCCAGGGACAGTTTCAGAGAGGAGTCTAGAGGGAAGCAGAGGACGGCTCTAGAGTTCTGCAATTCAGCAGAAAGAGCTGGATCTTCCTTGGAATCCTAGCCGTGTGGGGTTGGACGTGTCGCTTAACTTTTGGAGTGTGCATTTCTCGAATGGGGAAAACAATACCTCAGATTTTCTGGGGAAGGAGTATGAAAAGAGAATATTGCCTGAAGAGTGTACAATATCTTACTAGATACATGGTATAATACTTAGGTAAATAGTATTCATTCATTTTTCATTCATTCAACCAATATTGGGTGCCTTGTATGCACTAGACACGGTTGGATATGTTAGGGATACAGGAGTGAACGAAACAAAAATCCTTGCCCTCGTAGAATTATTAGTAGTGATGGCAGTGGAGAAAGCGCTGGGCCTTCCTTTCGAGGCTATCTGCCCTCTGCTGACACCTGCTGGAAGTCTAGACAATGACAGTAGTCGCTACTACCGCCCTGCTATTTACATCTAATTAGTAGTGCAATCCATTCGATTGGTATGAATACCAACCATCGTGGGCTCCGGCTTAAAGGAGAGCAGAGGTATGGGGGACAGAGGTAGGGTAGAGAGCTCACCCTGGCTCTCCCAATTTCCCACAGGGGGTCGATGCTGGAGGTTCCAGGGCCCCAGGCCAGTGTGGGGTCTTCCACAGCTGTGCCGTGCAGGGGGCCTGCCCCACCACCCCGACGCCGCCCTCTTCTTTCCTCCTCTGCGCCGCCTCATCCTCTTCAAGGGTGCCCGCTACTACGTGCTGGCCCAAGGGGGACTGCAAGTGGAGCCCTACTACCCCCGAAGTCTGCAGGACTGGGGCGGCATCCCTGAGGAGGTCAGCGGCGCCCTGCCGAGGCCCGACGGATCCATCATCTTCTTCCGAGATGACCGCTACTGGCGCCTGGACCAAGCCAAACTGCGGGCGACCACCTCAGGCCGCTGGGGCACCGAGCTGCCCTGGATGGGCTGCTGGCACGCCAACTCAGGGAGTACCCTGTTCTGAAGGCAGATCCTCATCTCAGAAACTGGTGGTGCTCTCAGGGCAAAATCGTGTTCCCCACCCCTGGGGCAGAACCTGTCTTAGAAGCCTCTGAGTCCCTCTGCAGAAGACCAGGCAGCAAAGCCTCCATCTGGAAGTCTGTCTGCCTTTGTTCCTTGAAGAATGCAGCATTGTCTTTGTCTGTTCCCACCACATGGAGGTGGGGGTGGGATCAATGTTAGGAAAAGCAAAAAAGGGTCCCAGATCCCTTGGCCCTTTCCTCCAAGGACTTCTATCCTCCCCAGGCCTTTGTTTCTTCTACTAAGGGTACAGTTCCTTTCAAGAGGTGACAGCACTGGGATCCAAACAGCGGGATGGAAAACTCAGCAGAGAGATTAGAGACCATTTTGCAAGACTGCCCTTCTCCTCAGGACCTCCTGGCTCAGTTCTTAGAAAACGGTGTCATATTTAGTCAGAGGACCCACCCCCAGGAAGCATGGATGGGGATGAGGGCACAGGTGTCTCCAACCTCAGAGGCCCTTTGTGGGGTCAGGACGCAGAGTGGGAGGGAGACTGATGCAGGCCTGCTAGTCCCTGGCTTTTTGTCCAGGGCTAGAATAAAGAGGCGCCTTCAGGTGGTGGGCCGAGAGGCAGGAAGCAGCCTTCCTTGGAGCAGTTCTTCCATCCTTTGAAAGCAGGTGGGCATGGGTGCAGGGGAGGCCAAGGCCATGCTCTTCCATCCAAGCCAGGGCCAGCCAGCTGTGTGTGTGTGTGTGTGTGTGTGGAGCTGTGATGCAGAAAGGGTGCCTGCCTCTCCTCAAAAAGCAAAATGTCCTTGCCTCCCAGGCCAGATGGAGAATGATGTGTCAAGGGGCCTTCCTGGGGGTCTGCAACGCTGCGGACGCTGGGGATGCAGCCTGCACAACAGGCAGCCCTGCAGGCTGGGGGTGGCCTTGTGCTCTCACAATGGCCGCATTCTCCAGGCCACACACGCGGCATTCCCAAAGCTCCTGCTGTCTGGCCAAGAATAGCTGGGATTCCTGGAGAAGGAACCAGCTCCCCAGCCTCCCTGTCTTCAGCCTCCACCCATGCCAGCGTTTATTTTAGCATCTGGTTTTCCAGGCTTCCCCCACCCTTCCACACCTGCTAGTGCCTCATATGCACAGCATTGACCTCAGCAAGCCAGGGCGTCTAGGGGAGGGGAGAATGGTCTGGCAAGGGTTCAGCCCTCAGCTCCCCAGGGCCATTGTTGGCCCTGCCCGTTCATTTTCTTCTCTGCGGCGAGCAGAAGGGCCTTTACCTTTGGATACAAATGTTTGTACCGTTCTGGGGTAGAGAGGGAAGAGGCTCCCTGCCCACACTTTTACCTCTGGCTTGAACCCCAGGAGGATCATCCCCACCCGGAGCCACCATGCCCCACCTCAAAGCACTGCCACTTTGATCAGAGGTTTTATTGAATGGTTTCAGGGAAAGAGAAAGGTTTGTCAGAGGGATGAGGGAACCTGGAGGTTATTTTCTCTAGGCGATGCCTCTGCCCACCGGGCCAGAGCAGATCTGAAATACCCAAAAGGTGAAGGTGAGGCTGTGTGAGCGGACAGAGTCAGGTGTGCGGTGGCGCTGGTGCTGCGTGGGGGCGGGGAGCCCTCGGTGGGCGCTGTTGGCAGTGGGCTCTAGGTTATGCTGGGTTTTGCACTGGGGGCGCTAGGTGACAGGTGGGAACCAAGCACCAACAGTGGGCCTTCTTGCCAGATGGGGGCGCTCTGGACAGCAGTTGAGAAGGGGCGGTTCTGGGAATGTGTCAGAGAGGAGTCCGCGTTCCAAGAGAGAAGGTCAGTATGAAGTCTGGGACTAGGAAAGGATGGAAGGCACAAAGGCTGGGAGTGGGGGCGCTCAGGAGCTCCCAGCGGCCCCCGCCTTACCCAGATCCGGGTGATCCAGAACGCAGTGCGCCACATAGGCCGGGTGGCTGTGCAGACTCCTGCATTTCTTGCAGAAAAGGATTTCGCAGCCCGCACAGCCCCCGCGGCGCGGCGGTCGTCGCCGGATCTCCAACACGCACGGCTCCTCCGGGAGGCTCCGCTTCCTGCCGGCGGGGACCCGGCGCTCAGTGCCTAGGGCCGTCCCTCCTCCCTGGGGCCCGGGCACCGCGTCCCTCGTGCCCCGGCCGAGGAGCGCGCATTCACCTGTCGGTGGGAGCCGTCAGGCCGCCCAGCAGCGCCAAGGGGCCGAGCCAGCCCCAGAAACCGCTGTCCGCGCGCCGCAGCAGCGCCACCTGCTGGGTGCTGGACTCCTGGCGCAGCGGGCAATAGGACACCGAGCGCCGCTCGCGGCCCTCGCCGTCCTCCGCCTCCTGCGGCGGCTCCTCGCCCTCCGCTGTGCTGTCCTCCGGCGGCCTCTGGTTGTCCTCGTCCTCGTCCTCGTCCTCGTCCTCCGACCCCTCCTTCCCTTCCTCCTCCGCCTCCTCGGCCCAGGGTTCTTCCGGTTCCTTCTTCCACAAGGGAGTCTTCACACCTGCGAGCCGGAAGGTCAGGGCAGTCTTGCTGTCCCCGAGAAAGGGTCCAGAATAATTTTTCATTTTATTTAATTTTTTATTTTATTTTTTTGAGACAGGGTCTCTCTCTGTCGCTCAGGCTGGAGTGCAGTGGCGTGATCTCTGCTCACTGCAACCTCCGCCTCACTGGCTCAAGCAATTTTCCTGTCTCAGCCTCCCAAGTAGCTGGGACTACAGCCAAGCCCCACTGCGCCTGGCTAATTTTTGTATTTTTAGTAGAAACGGGGTTTCGGCCGGGCGCGGTGGCTCAAGCCTGTAATCCCAGCACTTTGGGAGGCCGAGACGGGCGGATCACGAGGTCAGGAGATCGAGACCATCCTGGCTAACCCGGTGAAACCCCGTCTCTACTAAAAAATAAAAAAAAAATTAGCCGGGCGAGGTGGCGGGCGCCTGTAGTCCCAGCTACTCGGGAGGCTGAGGCAGGAGAATGGCGTAAACCCGGGAGGCGGAGCTTGCAGTGAGCTGAGATCCGGCCACTGCACTCCAGCCTGGGCGATAGAGCGAGACTCCGTCTCAAAAGAAAAAAAAAAAGAAAATAAACGGGGTTTCACAATGTTGGCCGGACTGGTCTCAAACTCCTGACCTCAGGTGATTTGCCCTCCTCAGCCTCCCAAAGTGCTGAGATTACAGGTGTGAGCCACCGTGCCCGGCCCTGGATACTTTTTCAAAAAAATTTTATAAGTCCAGGCATGGTGGCTCACGCCTGTAATCTCAGCACTTTGGGAGATCGAGGCAGGCAGATGGCTTGAGCTCAAGAGTTCGAGACCAGTGTGGGCAACAAGGTGAGACTCTTTTTATTTCGCTACAAAAAACAAAACAAAAAACGGCATGGTGGTGTACACCTGTGGTCCCAGCTACTTGGGAGGCTGAGGTGAGAGGAAGCTGAGTTAGGGAAGTCGAGGCTATAGTGAGCCATGATCACACCACTGCACTCCAGCCTAGGTAAGAGTGAGACCCCTTCTCTATCATTAAAAAAAAAAAATTTTTTTTTTGAGACAGGGTCTCACTATGTTGCCCAGTCTGGTCTCGAACTCCTGGCTTCAAGCAGCTCTCCTGCCTAGGTTGCCTAAAGTGTGGGTTCACAGCCACAAGCCACCTCTCCTGGCTTACTGATCCCTTTTTTTTTTTTTTTTTGAGACGGAGTCTCACTCTATCGCCC
>NW_012116588.1:461104-486620 GCF_000951035.1 Colobus angolensis palliatus | reverse complement strand
CCTCCCGGGTTCATGCCATTCTCCTGCCTCAGCCTCCTGAGTAGCTGGGACTACAGGAGCCCGCCACCATGCCTGGCTAACTTTTCGTATTTTTAGAAGAGACGGGGTCTCACCGTGTTAGCCAGGATGGTCTCGATCTCCTAACCTCAAGATCTGCCCGCCTCGGCCTCCCAAAGTGTTGGGATTACAAGCGTGAGCCACCACGCCCGGTCACTGATCCCATTTTAATACGTGGTTATTTGTAGAATATTTTATTTTCTGAATGAGATTTCCTTCCTCCAAGTGGGTCTTGCCTTAAGGAAGCCCAGCATCTCTGCTGGTGGGGCGGGCAGGCGGGTGGGCTTACAGCACCTCTGTATGATTAGAAAAGGCGCCTTATAGTCAGGGAGATGGGAAAAGGACCCTCTATGGGCAGGCCAATTGGGAAAAGGCTGTCCTTAGGATGAGCCGATTAGGAAAAGGTGCCTCTGACTTCAGCCACCACTGTCCCCTCTTGCTGGTGCCTTTGTTCAGGGCACAGATACCACAAGCAGTAGCCCCAGCAGGACGTTCTTGGACTGACATGGGAGCTAAGCTGGCCTCTCCTAGACGGTGTCCCCCACCCATTCAGCAAACATTCACCAGGCTTCTTGCATCCTGTGTCTGTCACAGGATATAAAGGAAAGAGGGAGGAGGGCAGGGAAGACACAACTCGTGGAGTTTGCTGTTCAAGTCAAGAAACATTTCTAGGCCGGGCACAGTGGCTCATGCCTGTAATCCCAGCACTTTGGGAGGCCGAGGCAGGTGGATCACCTGAGGTCGGGAGTTCGAGACCAGCCTGACCAACATGGAGAAACCCTGTCTCTACTAAAAATACAAAATTAGCCAGGCATGGCAGTGCATGCCTGTAATTCCAGCTACTCAGGAGGCTGAGACAGGAGAATCACTTGAACCTGGGGCGGGGGTGGAGATTGCGGTGAGCCGATATCACGCCATTGCATTCCAGCCTGAGCAACAAGAGCGAAACTCCGTCTCAAAAAAGAAAAAAAAAAAAAGAAGAAAAGAAAAAGAAACGTTTCTATCGATCCCAGTCCATCCTATTTAAAGAGCAAAGGAAATGCCCATAATTGGTGTTTTAGCCTTCTGGTTGTAAAAGGCCAGGCCTAGTACACAGCTAGAAAAGGGTTCCAGAGATGTTTCAGGAGGAAGAGGAGGAGGAAAAGGGGTTGAAAAGAAAGGGTTGGACATTGAGTGCTGCGTTATGGAATTTGGACTTTGCCTGTCAGCAGTGAGGAGCCACTGAATATTCTTGTAGAAGGACATGTTCCAAGCTGTCTTTTAGGATGTTCCTTCTGACAAGACAGAGGGAGACCCCACTTAGGAGTCATTACAGTGGTCCAGGCCAGAAAAGACGAAGGCCTGAACAAGAGCATGTGGAGATGATGAAGCAGATGTGAAGACTATTCTGGAGCCAGATGTGGTGGCTCACACCTGTAATCCCAGCACTTTGGGAGGCCAAGGCGGGAGGATCACTTGACCCTGGGAGGTTGAGACTGCAGTGAGCTATGATGATAACGCCACTGTACTCCAGCCTGGGTGACGCAGCAGGACTGTTTCTAAAACAAACAAACAAACAAAAACAGGCCAGGCACGGTGGTTCACGCCTGTAATCCCAGGATTTTGGGAGGCCAAGGTGGGTGGTTCACTTGAGGTCAGGAGTTTGCTACTAGCCTGGCCAACTACTAAAACTACAAAATACAAAAATTAGCTGGGTGCTGTGGCATGTTCCTGTGGTCTCAGCTCCTCGGGAGTCTGAGGCACGAGAATCACTAGAACCCGGAAGGCAGAGGCTGCAGTGAGCCGAGATCTCGCCACTGCACTCCAGTCTGGGTGACAGAGCAAGACTCTGTCTCCAAAAAAAAAAAAAAAGTATTCAGGAAGGGGAAAGGAGAGGGCTTGCAGCTACATGGATGGGTAACTGAGAAGAGGTTGGACTTCATGGTGATGGTCTTGACTATCCAAGCTAGGCTCAAGAGGACCTGTCCTCCAGCCCCACCCTGCCTCCAGCCCCACTCACCATGCTTATCCATTCTTCCCAAGGCTGTGCCCTGCTTTCCCTGATCAGGGACTGGGATGTGAGAGGATGCCCAGAACCCACAGAACTTTGTCTCATGTCTAGGGCCTCTATTGGATCACAAAGGGGTGGGGCTAGAACCTTACCCGCCCATAAGGCTCTGCCCAGGAATGATTTCCTTTTCCAGAGCCTCCCAAAGCACCAACAACTCAGGTGTCTGCTACCTTCCCTCTTAGGAAGGCATTAAAGGGGAAGAGAGGACGGCTTTGGCCCCCAGTAAACTGGGTTCAAAGCCCAGCTCTACCACATAAATATAAAAGTTATCTGATGTTCAGCATGGTATCTCTCTGACTTTCACTCTCTTCATCTGTAAGTCAGAGTAGTAGTACAGTACCAGGCTTTACCTGGCCTACAGGAAGCACTGAAAGCATTGAGTTTGTTTGTATCATTATATTCTCTCCTCCTCCTCATGTCTTATCCTTATCCTTCTTCACCCCATACTCCCCACTTCTCCTATTTCCATTTCATTGCCTTAGTGCCAAGGAACACAAGGGAATAGGTGCCAAGTCCAGTAGGAAGTAGGACTTGGGCACGAGGAGGATATAGCTCCTGGATATTGTGTATTTGTTGGGGGCAGAGGCTGGGGAGGGAGTAAAATCATGGAGCTTCTGGAAAATCCTTTCCTTTCCTGGACTGGAAGTGGAGTATATTGGCACAGACAGGAATGTGCAGATGGACAATGGACAGATTTAGCTCTGGAAAGCCCTCCGTCTGTTGAGAAGAGGTTGCTGACCTCAAAGAGATCCCAGTCTGATAGTGATCTGCAATCCTCCATCCAAGTCTGAGAGTGGAGGGCGATGGAGTCCCTTCCTTTGGGCATCTTTTTTTTTTTTTTTTTTGAGAGGGAGGCTCGCTCTGTCGCCCAGACTGGAATGCAGTGGCGCGATCTTGGCTCACTGCAAGTTCTGCCTCCTGGGTTCACGCCATTCTCCTGCCTCAGCCTCCCGAGTAGCTGGGACTACAGGTGCCCGCCACCACGCCCAGCTAATTTTTTGTATTTTTTAGTAGAGACGGGGTTTCACTGTGTTAGCCGGGATGGTCTTGATCTCCTGACCTCATGATCTGCCCCCCTTGGCCTCTCAAAGTGCTGGGATTACAGGCGTGAGCCACCACACCCGGCCGCTTTGGGCATCTTAATTTGGTGGAGGCAAGTTGATGGGCTGGAGAACAGAGAGCAGACCTGGCCCCAGGAATCTCCTAGTCACAAGGGGGCAACCCTATCAAGAACTGTGAAGGATCTGAAATGTTATCTTACTTGCAAGCTACCATGTTAACCAGTTGTAGTTTCATGGGTGCTGCCAGAAAACACGAGGCTCCGGGTCAGAGACAAAGGACTTTATTACTGGTGGCACAGCAACTTCGGCCTATTTGCCTCAGCTTCCCTTTCTTTAATGTCTGATGAGTGACACAGATGAGTGCCAGTGAATACCGGTATATGCAGAGGTTTGCATTACTAGGGAAATCCCAAGCTTTGGAAACCTGAATCTTTTTTTCGGGGGGGGCGAGGGGGACAGAGTCTCGCCGTTGTCCAGGCTGGAGTGCGGTGGTGCAATCTTGGCTCACTGCAACCTCCGCCTTCTGGGTTCAAGTAATTTCCTGCCTCAGCCTCCCGAGTGGCTGGGACTACAGGCGCATGTCACCACGCCTGGCTAATTTTTTATATTTTTAGGAGAGACGGGGTTCCACTGTGTTAGCCAGGATGGTCTCGATCTCCTAACCTGGTGATCCACCCGCCTTGGCCTCCCAAAGTGCTGGGATTACAGGCCTGAGCCACACTGTGCCCAGCCAAGAAACCTGAATCTTTTATAATGGGTAGTGAGCAAACCTGCTGTTTGCTTAGGAAGGAGGCACTACGTCTATTTTTCAAGATTGTTCACTTATACAAAAACCCTTGAAAAGTCAGGGTCTCTGCTTTCAAGACATGCATAAACACAAAAGGCCCGAGAAGAATTGTCTCCCAACAAGCTCATTCTCCTTAAACTTACTGAAAGCATTTGTAACCACCATGGCTCTTGATTGCAAAATTCAAAAGCTCCCTCTGGTTGATTTAAAGAGAAAGAATAGTGAGAGCTCACAGAATGACCAAAAGACTTGAGAACTGGATAGGAATCAAGGAAGGGTGGAGAATAAGAACATAGTCAGGATTGCATTACAGGAACAATTCACTTTGGAGGCCACTGCTGGGGGTCACCCATGGACACTGGCACCATGAGCAATCTCAATGAGACACTCACTAAGATTTAATGCCCCTGGCAGGCACATCTAAACCAGTGAGCCTGTGCTATGGTCTTTGGGGAACATCCCGCCAAGACACCACAACAGAGTGTCCCCTGGCATGGTCATTCTTCTCATCCTGCTTCCCCAACCCTAGTCTACCCAGTAGCCATCCATCCTTAGTATGTGCATTCCCTCTTCCCAAGGCTATTTTGGGTTTTCTGGGACCTTCATAAAAAGTCAGATTTTCAAACAACCCATACTAGCATTAAAGCACACTAAAATTTATTTTATTTTATTTTTTTTATTTTTGAGATAGAGTCTTGCTTTGTTGCCCAGGATGGAGTGCAGTGGTGTGATTTCAGCTCACTGCAACCTTTGCCTCCTGGGTTCAAGAGATTCTCCTGCCTCAACCTCCTGAGTAGCTGGGATTACAGGCGTGTGCCACCATGTCCAGCTAATTTTTGGATTCTTCGTAGAGACAGGGTTTCACCCTGTTGGCGAGGCTGGTCTCGAACTCATGACCTCAAGTGATCTGCCTGCCTCGACCTCCCAAAGTGCTGGGATTACAGGTGTGAGCCACTGTGCCCAGCCAGCACACTACAAATTGATCTCATAGAGGACTAGTACAGTCTTCATTGAAAACATGAGAGCAAGCAGGTAATCCCACTGGCCCCAGGAACATATGTATGCCTCCTGCACTCAGACATCAGCTTGGGAGACCTCTTGAGAGGGGCGAAACTGGGAATGAGTGAAAACTCAGAATTGACTGAATCTCTGTCCAAAAGAGACTGTTTGAAACCAGAAGAGAATGGGCTATATTTTATTGGCAAGCTCAAGCATTATTTTCTGTTATTTATGGAAATCATACCTAAAGGACAAGACAAAGTCAGTTATCACAGGTAAAGCTATAATTTTTTCCTATTAAATTTTAACTTTTGAAATTAATAGTATAAATAGCTCCTTAACTTCTAATAGGTGTAACACAGAAATGCAATATCAGTTTTGGCTGGGCCATAAATATAACTTAAGAGAAAATAATATCTAAGTGGGGCACAGTGAGGGGATCCCATAGTCCCAGCAACTCAGGAGGCTGAGATGGGAAAATCACTTGAGGCCAGGAATTTGAAGCTGCAGTGCACAACAATTGTGCCTGTGAATAGCCACTGCACTCCAGCCTGGGCAACAGAGCAAGACCCCCGTCTCTTAAAAAAAAATTATTAAGAACAATAATCCAGTAAGATAGTATGTAAGTGCTACTTGATTGGGAATATTTGTAACAACATCTTATATTTGTATAGAGAAAAGGAATGGGGCCTCCTAAACTTAGAGCATCATGTCAGTGAAGATGTAACTGGCTAGTAAAATCCATAATGCCTAACTAATAATAGCTCAAACTTTATAAAATGTATTAATTTACTTTGTAAGGGACTCCAGGATTGGTTCAGTGTCTTGCTGGAGTTATTAAGGGCCCTGCTTATTCTCACCTTTCCTCTTTGCCTTCTTTGTCTCCTCTTGGTTACAAAATGGCTGCTGCAGATCCGGACATTGCAGCTTCATGCAACTATGACCAAAGCAGGAAGAAAAGGAATGGCAGAGACTTCTCAGAAACTCTCTGACAGACTTGTCTTTGAATCTCATTGGCCAGAACTGAGGCACAAACCCATTCCTGAACCAACTTATGGCAAAAAGAGGGTTGTCAAGATTGTCCTAGACCAGCTGTAACTGATACCTTTGATCAAGTGGGACTCATGGAGTATAGTTATAAAACAATTTCATTTTTGTCTCCTACAGTCTTTTTATTTTATTTTATTTATTTATTTATTTATTTTGAGACAGAGTCTCCCTCTGTTGCCCAGGCTGGAATGCAGTGGCTAATTCTCCTGCCTCCTCCTGAGTAGCTGGGATTACAGGTGCCCGCCACCAAACCCAGCTAGTTTTTATATTTTTAGTAGAGACAGGATTTCACCATGTTGTCCAGGCTCTTCTCGAACTCCTGACCTCAAGTGATCTGCCCGCCTTGGCTTCCTAAAGTGCTAGGATGACAAGCATGAGTCACCGCGTCCGGCCCAGTCTTTTTAAACATGCTCAAGGGAGGAAAATACTTCTTCCCTTGTCCCTGGAGAACAACTCAGACAGGCCCTATGACTTATTCTGAGTCCTCTTAGGAAACAGAAAACCCTGAGGCTTGCCACAGCCAGTGACCTGCAAATAGGATGGTGTGGGAGGCAGAAGACATGGTCCCTCTACCCTCTTTCCCAACCTGTCTTTTCTCCTCAGCTGCCCAGCTACTGGTCTCTGTCTTTCCCTGCCCCAATCCATGTAATTCCTTGGATACAGGCTACACTGAATTCTGGGGTCCCTTATTCCCTCTGTAATCCTTAGGAGTCTAATCAGGAACCAAACAGATGATGATCCACTTCCAGCTTCCTATCCACTGAGGCCGGTCCACTTTCCAGGAGGGTCCATTAATGTTTTGTGTTTGTGGTGTGAGCCACCACAACCGGCCTATCTTTCTATTAATTAAGGTGTTCTCCGCTGGGCACAGTGGCTCAAGCCTGTAATCCTAGCACTTTGGGAGGCCAAGGTGGGCGGATCACTTGAGCTCAGGAGTTCGAGACCACCCTGGTCAACATGGCGAAACCCTGTCTCTACTAAAAATACAAAATTAGCCAGGCGTGGTGGTGTACCTGTAATCTCAGCTACTCGGGAGGCTGAGGCAGGAGAATTGCTTGAACCCGAGAGGCAGAGGTTGCAATGAGCCAAGATCATTCCTCTGCACTCCAGCCTGGGTGACAGAGCAAGACTCTGTCTAAAAAAAAGAAAAAGAGGAACCTGGTCTGTTCTGTCCTCTCTGTTCTACTTCACTGCAGCCTGAGGACAAAGTTCTGGGAGGTCGGCATTGAGTATGTAGGTAACAACAATGGCCTAAAGAAGCAGCAAGAAAGGAAGCAAGTGCCTGGAAAACTTCATGGAGCAGAGCCACGTGCCTACTTTGGATCATCTGTCTCTAAGAGAGAGAAATAAACTTTTCTCTTGTGTGAGCCACTGTTTTCAGTGGCTTTTTTGTTATCTATAGCAGCTTAGCTTGGCCCTAACTAATAAAGGGAGATACGTGACTGCCTCTATTGCAGAAAGTCTTTCCCTGTGTAATAGGAATGCATCCTCCAAATCTTCGCCATCTGATTGGGAAAAGAACCTGGCCCTATAGCTCCAATTTTAAAAGCCCAGGGAAGGGCTGTTTGGACTAGCTGAGTCCCATGCTTACCTCCTAGATTAGTGGCTCTCAGTGGGGAGGCAGAGGGACATTGCCCCTCAGGGACATTGTCCCCCAGAAGACATTGCCAAATGTTAATGTCTGGGGGCAGGGGGCCAGGCATGGTGGCTCATGCCTGTAATCCTAGCACGTTGCGAGGTCAAGGTGGGTGGATTGCCTGAGCTCAGGAGTTTGAGACCAGCCTGGGGACGTGGTGGAACCCCATCTCTACTAAAATACAAAAAATTAGCCAGGCGTGGTGGTGTGTGCCTGTAATCCCAGCTACTCAGGAGTGTGAAAGAGGAGAATCGCTTGAATCCGGGAGGTGGAAGTTGCAGTGAGCCAAGATTGTGCCATGGCACTCCAGCCTAGGCAACAGAACGAGACTCCGTTTCAAAAAATAAAAAATAAAAATAATAATGGGGGCAGGGGTGCTACTGGCTTTTGGTGGGTAGTGGCCAGGGATGCTGCTGAATGTCCTACAATGCCCAGGACAACCTCCACAGCACAAGAATTATTTCACCTAAGTTGTTAATAGTGCCAAGGTCAAGGAACCCTATTTTGAACCAATCCTATTAACTTTTCAAGGGTTACATGGAATGTGACTACTTGCCATCACCTCCATAAGCACCACTTGGTTTAACACACCCTTGCTGTGCCTTGGATGACTGCAGTAGCCTAACTGTCCCCCTGATTCTGCACTTGCCCCTGCAGTTCTTCACACAGCAGCCTGAATCAGAGCATGTCCCTACTCTTCTCAAAACACTCCAGAGCACTTCTCATTTCACTCAGAGAAAAAGTCAGACTCTTTAGATTCACCTGCAAGGCCCTGCATGATCTAGGACCTCGTTTCCTAGATTCTTATCCTACATACCCTACCTTTCTTTGGGATTCTTCTACCTTTCTTCTCCTTTTACTCTTTTTCTCCTTCTTCTTCTTCTTCGACAGGATCTCGCTCTGTTGTGGTACAGTCATAGCTCACTACAACTTCAACCTCCTGGGCTCAAGCGATTCTCCTGCAAACCTTCCATGTAGCTGGGATCACAGGTGTGTGCCAACCACGCCTGGCTAACTTTTTTTGCTTTTTGGGCTTTTTTTTTTTTGAGACAGAGTCTCGCTCTGTCGCCCAGGCTGGAGTACAGTGGCGTGATCTCGACTCACTGCAAGCTCTGCCTCCCAGGTTCATGCCACTCTCCTGCTTCAGCCTCCCGCATAGCTGGGACTACAGGCGCCTGCCACCAAGCTCGGCTAATTTTTTTTTTGTAGTTTTAGTAGAGACGGGGTTTCACCGTGTTACCCAGGATGGTCTCGATCTCTTGACCTTGTGATCCACCCGCCTCGGCCTCCCAAAGTGCTGGGATTACAGACGTGAGCCACCACGCCTGGCCACGCCTGGTTAACTTTTCTAAAAAGTTTTTCTGCAGGGCAGTCCTTGCCTGCTGGGAAGGGTTAACAAGGAGTGTTTGTAGCAGCCACGGTCTCCAAGGAGAAGGGAGGAAAGCAGAGTGGGGAGGCCGGCAGCCACCCCAGGCTCCGTGGCCGCAGCCAGCAGAGGGTAGGAGGCAGCCAGCTTGATCTGTCCAGCCCTGGGGAAAGAGAGGAGTGTCCTCACCTCCACCTGGCCTGAGAAGGGTGAACTCTGAGTGGACTGGGCAGCCTGAGAGCAAGGTCGCTGCAGGGCCACCAGGGAAATCTGTGGCAAGGACTGAGGAATGTGGGGGAGCAGGGGCTGGGCCTGGCCTGGCAGCTGAAGCCAGTGGCAAGTAGCAGTGAGTACAGGGGCTCTCAGCGAGTACAGGGGAACCTCAGAATCAGGGAGAACCCAGCCGAAACCCAGCAGCAGTGGGAGGAGAGAGGTGGCAGTGGGAGAGGGGAGGTGCCCACCTCCTCCGCTGCTGGGGTCCAGCCATGTCCCAGCCTGCAGGAGGCAGGAGGAGGCCCGGGACCCTAGAGCCACCTGTGTGCAGCATCCGGCCTTTCAAGTCCAGCGAGCAGTACCTGGAGGCCATGAAGGAAGACCTGGCTGAATGGCTTCGCGACCTGTATGGGCTGGACATCGACTCGACCAACTTCCTGCAGGTGCTGGAGACGGGCCTGGTGCTGTGCCGGCATGCCAACGCTGTCACTGACGCTGCCCTGGCCTTCCTGGCTGAGGCACCTGTCCAAGCCCAGAAGATTCCCATGCCCCGGGTCGGGGTCTCCTGCAATGGGGCCGCCCAACCAGGTACCTTCCAGGCCAGGGACAATGTCTCCAACTTCATCCAGTGGTGTCGAAAGGAGATGGGTATCCAAGGTAACCACGCTGCACCCCCTTCCCCATCCCAGATGCTTATCTTGGGGGGTATTCATCTTTTCTCAAATGCACAGGCTAGGTCTGGGGGGCAGGAGCCTGGGTCCTCATTCTAGATTTGCCTTGAACCACCTCTTTTTTTCATGCCTCAATTTCCCCACTTCATAGTAAATCCTCAATAAATAAATATGTTGATGATTGACAAATGTTGATGATTACTTCAGTAAGCATGTATCAAGCACCTCTTCTGTGCTGAGCACTTTGCTGGGCACCAAGAACACAGAGGAAAGAGACCCAGCGCCCAGTGAATTCATGGTCTAGCAAGAGAGGCAGAAGGCCAGGCGCGGTGGCTCACGCCTATAACCCCAACACTTTCGGAGGCTGAGATGGGTGAATCGCCTGAGGTCAGGAGTTCAAGACCAGCCCGGCCTAACATGGCAAAACCCTGTCTCTACTAAAAATACAAAAATTAGCTGGGCATGGTGGCAGGCTGAGATAGGAGAATTGCCTGAACCCAGGAGGCAGAGGTTGCAGTAAGCTGAGATGGCGCCACTGCACTCCAACCTCGGTGACAGAGGGAGAGTCTGTCTCAAAAAAAAAAAAAAAAAGACAGAGAGAGAGAGAGAGAGGCTAAGGGATAGATATGTAAATTAAAGGCCTGAAGTAGAGGTGTAGTGCTGGGAGCCAGGGGAGGAAATAGCAGCCTGATGAGGTAGAATGGGGCCGAGGAAGGTTGCCTCATAAAGGAACGAGATTTGGCCTGAGTCTTTTTTTGTTTGTTTGTTTTGTTTTTGAGACTGAATCTCACTCTATCACACAGGCTGGAGTACAGTGGCGTGATCTTGGCTCACTGCAACCTCCACCTCCCGGGTTCAAGCGATTACTTGTGCCTCAGTCTCCTGAGTAGCTGGGATTACAGGCGCCCACTACCACGCCCGGCTAATTTTTGCATTTTTAGTAGAGATGGGGTTTCACTATGTTGGCCAGGCTGGTCTCAAACTCCTGACCTCAAGTGATCCACCCGCCTTGGCCTCCCAAAGTGCTGGGATTACAGGTGTGAGCCACCACACCCGGCTGGCCTGAGTCTTGAGGAATAAATATAATTTTGTAGGAAGGGAATTCTAAGCAGGGGGAACGACAGGGGCAAAGGTGCAGAAAAAGCACAGTGTGTGAATGACGGGGGGAGCCTGGTGGTGAGGACACAGGGCTAGGATGAGAGAACACAGGAGGAGACAGATGGGATGACGCCAGGGAGGGGCACCGTCATGCTGGGGCTTGTAGGGTTCAGGGAGTGACATGTCAGGAGCCTTCATCTCCTTGGCCTTGAAACCAGGAATGGGATAAGACTGGATGCTGCACCATCCTCCTGGCTAAAGGTGGCAGGGGTGAGACTGGGGAAACGGTGAGGCCTGGGCTACTGGCTGGTGGCTGGGCACTGACGAGCAGAATTGGAAGGTTAATAGAAGCTAGTGCTTTAAGGAATGCTTGCATGTGCAGAACATTGTGAATGGTTAACAACTGTTAGCATATCCAGTCTTTACAACAATCCCATGAAACAGACTACATCCCCATTTTACAGAAGAGGAAACTGAGGCTCAGGGTCTAGCTCAAGGTCATGCGGTTGGTAGTGAGTCAGGACTCCAGCCTTAGTGATTGGCTCCAGAGCATGTCCTCAGCATGCCTGGTTGGGCCTGGGTGGGAGCTGAGTTTGAGATGCCTAGTGGAGATTGGAGGGGAGAGGCGTGGGTGGAAAGTGGAACAAACCTCTTCCTGCTCCTGGACCCATCCAGGCAAACTGAGTGGGGAGCGGGGAAGGTGGAGTTCATCCTTCTCTCACTCACACTCACAGCCAGTCTCCACGTGCCTTTGCTTTGCTGTCACCTCTTCCCACCGGCAGCCTGTCCTGTGAGATGGGCCGTGTCTGTACCCAGCACCTGAGCAGTTCCGCCCAGACCCCTCCTAGGGGGCTGACTTAACCCCAAGATTCTGAGACCCAAACCACTCCCCATGTGACATGTCAGGATCCTTGCTGCCCCAGACCGGGGATGACCCCAGGGCTTTCCTCCCCGCTGGCCCCTGCCCGGAGGCTCAGGTCCTCTAGGGGCTCACGCTGCTTCTGCCCTTTTCTTCCCGCCTCCACTCCAGAGGTGCTGATGTTCGAGACGGAAGACTTGGTGCAGCGCAAGAACGTGAAGAACGTGGTGCTGTGTTTGCTGGAGCTGGGCCGCCGGGCGTGGCGCTTTGGCGTTCCGGCGCCCACCCTGGTGCAGCTGGAGGAGGAGATCGAGGAGGAGGTGCGGAGGGAGCTGGCCCTGCCCCCGCCCGATCCCTTGCCGCCAGCGCCCCCCAGGCGCCAGCCCTGCCACTTCCGGAACCTGGACCAGATGGTGAGGGGCTCTGCACACACCCTCAGGGCCCCCTTCCCTTTGTCCTTCGTGCTCCTCTTCCCAATCCCACTCCACCCCTCTAATCCACCCGCTTCTTGAGCTCCACTGTCCACCCTGACACGAATTCACTGTGTGGCTTTAAGGCACGGTTCCACTCTGAGCCTCAACCCTAACCACCCGTAGTAACTAATGGCCATGTCATTTCTCAAGCGTTCTTACCAGCCCAGCACTGGATGCCCCTCTCATTTAACCCCTGCTGGGACAGTTTTCAAGAACACCGAGGGTAGCACTCTCTGAGACACCTTGGTTCAAGTCTTAGTTCCACTGCTTTGCAGCTTGCGTGACTTTGGGCAAATTATTTAACCTCTCTGTGTCTGGCTTCCCTTATCTGCAGCATGAGGACAGTAACAGCACCTACCATCATTTAAACGAACCAGCACATACAAAGTGCTTGGAACAGGGTCTGCACAGAGGGTCGCTTCACAGCAGTTAGTTCTGTGTGGTTAACCCCTGGGGAAAATGGAGCTCAGGCAGGTTTCTTAATGAAAAGCCTATGATGCGGTGGATGCAGGGCACTGACCCGAGCCTGTCAGATCCCACAGTTCCCCCATGACACTGCGCTGCTTCCATCAGCTGACCCGTGAGGGCTCTGGACCTCATGGTAGGTAGGTCCATGGGTGACCACCCAGGTCTCGTTCTCACTGGGTCATTTACAGCCTTATCCACTCTCTCCTTGCTTCTCAGCCCCCAGCCCTGACCTCAGCAGGAAACCTCAGGGGTGACTGTGGGGGCAGGTAGGCCCCCCATTTTGACCCAGAGTGGGGAAAAGAGAGGGCTGAGTTCACCACCCGCCCGCAGGTGCAGAACCTTGTGAGCCACTGCACGTGCCCGGTGCAGTTCTCCATGGTCAAAGTGTCTGAGGGGAAGTACCGTGTGGGCGACTCCAACACCCTCATCTTCATCCGGGTAAGTCCAGGCTGGGGGTCAAGGGACCCCCAGAATAGGGTTTCTTGCCCAGGCTTGGGACAATGACAGTAAGTCCCCCAGAATATGGGACTTTGCCCAGGGTTAAGGACAATGACAGTAAGTCATCATTCACCCCAAGCCATCAGGCCTTGGAGCTCTCCTTCCCTCCCTGGGACAATTCCAGGAGATCCCTGGCAAAGGTGACAAGACTATCTCTTCCTCCCATCAGGGCAGCCAGAGCCACCACCCTCCCTCTCCTCCACCATAGCCTAGTCTAGAGGGTGTTCTCAGGCGGAGTGGGGTATGGAGAAGGGTGCTCACACTTTTCCATTTCACTCCACCCACAGGCTTGATTAGAGGAAGCGGCTTGAGAACCCCAAGTTTGGTTTCAGTGTGTGGCCCCAGCCACACGGACCCCATAATTCCACCCCCACCACTTGCCTGGGGGTACATTCAGCAGAGTGAGTAGCAGCACAGGTCTGAAATGTGCCTCCCACCCCAATACCTGGCCTCACCAGAAACGATCTGTACCCACGGGAGTGGCTAGCAGCTCGGGTCATGGCCCAGCCCTTTCCTGGGGCACAGGCCACACCTGGGAGCAGGGCCAGCTCTCTGGGCCCTCCCCTAGACCTGAGGCAACAGCCCTGTGATGCAGATAGGGGCAAGAACTTGTGGCCCCACTTTCCAAGACGGGAAGCTGAAGCTTGAAGAGACATGTGACTTGCCTGAGGGTGGAATGGGATCAGGACTCCCATGGGCTGTCCCACACAGGCTACAGAGGCAAAGCCAGTGGCATTAGGGCCCCATTTTGGACACAGGCATGTGCAGATGCAAAACCGTTTACAGCGAAAGGAGCGCTCTGGGGGCAGCCTTTACAATGCTTTTGGGATCCCTTGTCCAGTTGTGGGACAGCTTTCAACCTGGTCCCCACCCTTGACCGCATGTGTTATCTGATGCCAGTCACGGAGGAGGAGATTCGGGCTGCCTTTTTATGGCACACACATACATCTATGTGTGGATGAGTACATGGATGAGAGCATCCCTGAGTGGATGCCGGAAGCCCGCAAGCTGGTCCAGGAAGAGAGGCTGCCCTCCACCGTGCCCTCAACCTTACCCTTGCCCCCTCAGATCCTCCGGAACAATGTGATGGTACGTGTAGGGGGCGGCTGGGACACGCTGGGCCATTATCTGGACAAACATGACCCCTGCCGCTGCACATCCCTCTGTGAGTCCCCGAGGGTCCTCTCCCTGTGGGGCTGGTTGGAAAGGCATAACTCTGGGTTGGGAGGCTGGAGGTAGAGGTGGGAGGTATGTCTGATCTCCAGGGGGAAGAGGTATGTGGGGAGGTTGGAGGAAGGAGGGCAGTAGTTGGGCACAGTACAGTACTAAATGTCACCACAAGATGGTGTGCAACACACGGAGAAGCAGCATTTGGCCAGGGTGCATTTTGGCAGAGCTTAGGTCTGGCTCTGGGATCCACAGTGTTGGTACCAAGTGTGACTTGGAAGGTCTTTAGTTCTTCCATAATCTCCATCAATGCCTCCAGCCACTCCAAATAAGCACATGCTCTAAGGGAAAGTTGTGTACCTGCACTATAAACATAGCTTTAAACAAATATCCTAGCTGGGTCCCCAAGCCCCTCCTATAAAGAAACTCTGGTGTTGCCACTGTAGGTCCCACTGTTTTAGTGTGGGGTGTGGGGCATGGGACCACTGGGGGAGGAACAATGGGCCCCATCAGCAGGAATTGAACTCCTCTCCTCTCCTTTCTCCGCGGGGCACTGTTGGTAGCACACAAGCCAGGCAACTTCCTGAAGCCCCCGGCCCCACCAGTGCAGCATGAAGTAAGGGTGCAAGATGGACTCTCACAGACCCAGCCTACGATGACCATCAGCCGCTCACAGAGCCCGCCACCCCCCGTGGACTGGAAGACATATGCCTCTTCAGGCCGAAGGCTGAGGCCCCCCACCCCATCCTCCCCCAGACCCCGCAGGGAACGGGGAGCAGGGACGGGGGCCTCCAGAGAGATGGCACCATTCCTGAGGTATGGGGAAGAGAGAGGGAAGGGGCTCTTTTTCCTTTGGAGTGCACACTCTCAGAGGCCACCACACTCCACGATAAGAGGAGCAGATCCCCAGCAGTGACTCTATCCCGAGACCACAGGTGTTTGGAACCAGAAGCGCACCCAGTACCTTTGGGATAATGTGGTTACTTCATACGCCTTCCCATTTCACAGATGAGGCTCAGAAATGGAACAGACTTACTCAAGGTTTCCTACCATTTCACGGTAGAGCACAGACTAAGACAAGCCATGCACTCCCCTCTGTCTCTCCACTGCCCTGCAGCTGGTCTGGGGCCATCCCTGGAAGGATCTGAAGTCACCTCAGGCCAGGATCAGGCTTCCTTCTATCTGCTACACAGGGAACAAGGGCGAATAGACTTAGGCAGTGACTGTCATAAGGAGGATTTCAAGGCAGGCAGGGAGGAGAGGGAGCATAGGTTTCATTCAGCGTGAAGTCGAGCCCCCTGGGTGTTCTCACTGGGGAAAGACCGTCACTTCCCAGAGCCAGGGACCACACTAGATGACCCTGCCGGCCTGATGAGTCTCCCTTTGCAGCCTTGTGATTCTCCCTTTCAGGTGCCAGGAGAGGTCTCTCACCCCATCTTGGAGGCAGCCGACAGCTGGGGACAGCCCACCCAGCCCCCAGTCCTCATCTTCCCAAAAGGGCCGAGGCCCACAGTGTACCTTGTCAGGAAAGAGGGAGGATAGACACCCCGCTGAACTCCCCAGGGGAAGGATTCCCACATCTTGGGTTCATGACAAAACAGACAGCCAGGGAACTGCTGCCCGGAACCCCACCCCACAAAGACTCCGAGACACTGAGGCCACCACCAAAGGGATATCAGCAAGAGGACTATCTTCCCTGCCTCGTTCCTGTAGCCCAGCCGAGCAACTGGGCCTCAGGCTGCCACTCCAGGATAAGGCCAAGGGTGCGTTCTTCCAGTTCAGGGAGCCAGAGTCTGTCTGTTCTCCAACCCCTGTCCAAGGCCTAACCAAGATGCCCATCCGGCTGCCCTCTGCTCGCCCCCCGACACCAGGAAGGAGCTTTCCTGGTGCTACAAGTAGAAGTCCCAGGACAGAACTTGGGAGAGACCCCATCCCACTAAGGGCCGTCACTGCAGACCTGGCTGGGTCCACGCATGGGGACTGCTCTGTGAAAGTGAGGCAGGAGGACCAGCAGTTGGACATCCAGCTCATGGCAGAGGCCAAACAGTCCCGGGACCTGGGCCCACAGGAGCAGCAGGGGCGGTACACACCTCTGCCCCTGGGCAGGAACAAGGAGCAAGCCATCTACTGTAGCCTCGAAGAGGAGATTTTGGGCAACATGAAGCTGCTAGAAGTTGGGAGTGTCTGTCTGCAGGGCACAAGGTCTGGGGTCATCCCTCGCAGTGGGGTCTATGTCCCCAGCCTGGGTGGGCGGTGGCCTGAGCCTGGGGGTCCTTATGACAAAGTCATCCAAGAACTGGCTCAGGGCCCCCCACCCCTCCTTAAAGTGGACCTGGAAGCCTGGAAGGCAGCCCCGACTGGCTCCCCTAAGCCAGCTGCTACCCCAGGACCGGGAAGCCTCAAAGGGAAGTTGGGAGCCATACAGAGTGGGCCCAGGACAAAGGCAAGCCTGAGTGCCAAGAGCAGCCACATGAGGAAGGTCCCACCTCAGGAAGGGCAGGACTGCTTGGCCCCTAATGCATCTGCCAGCCCGGAGGCCCCCACACCTTCGCCCTTGGACCCCAACTCTGACAAAGTCAAGGCATGTCTGAGTGAGGGCAGGAGAACTCTCCGGAAGCCCAAGAGGGTCCCGTCCATCTACAAGCTGAAGCTGAGACCCAGGATCCGGCCCCGAAGAGACCACAGGCCTGAGAAGCAGCCTTCACGAATCCCCAAGCCACTGGCCTATGTCTGCCTGGGTCCAGCCAGGCCGCCCCGCAGGGACAGACTGTTGAGAGCTGGGCTGGGCAGCAAGGGAAGGGAGGCATCCCGGGTGGATGGAGCTTCAGTAGGTGAGCAGGAGGAGGAAGGAAAGGAGAAAGAGCCAGCTGCTCCATTGGAGAGCAGGCCCCAGACTCCAGAGGACCTGCCACCTCACCGGCTTGATCAAGCTCCACTTCCACCTGAGGAGGAGTCCTGGGTCTGAGGCACATGAACGTGTGGGGGAGGAGGGAAGCAAAAAGAATGGCCATGTATACACTGGATTCACAGCTGCGGGAACAGAAGGGACGTTCCCTCATCTCCACACAGGGCCTTGGGCAGGAGTGGGTCAGAAGACAAATATAGACTCCATCTGCTCATCTGAGCAAAGGGGCAACCCACTGCTCTCACTCCAACTCCAGAGGTAGGCCGGGGTAGTGAGACCATCCTATATCTCATGACTCTCCCTCAGAACATCTCCCCACACTCCTGGCCTCTGGCCCCTGGCCATGCCCACCTGTTTCCATAACTCCCATAAGTTATTAAACGCATGTGATTCTACCTTGAGCCTCAGCTTCTTTTTTTTTAAGTTTAGAAACAGAGTCTTGGCCGGGCGCGGTGGCTCAAGCCTGTAATCCCAGCACTTTAGGAGGCCGAGACGGGCGGATCACGAGGTCAGGAGATCGAGACCATCCTGGCGAACACGGTGAAACCCCGTCTCTACTAAAAAATACAAAAAACTAGCCAGGCGAGGTGGCGGGCGCCTGTAGTCCCAGCTACTCGGGAGGCTGAGGCAGGAGAATGGCGTAAACCTGGGAGGCGGAGCTTGCAGTGAGCTGAGATCCGGCCATTGCACTCCAGCCTGGGCGACAGAGCGAGACTCCGTCTCAAAAAAAAAAAAAAAAAAAGAAACAGAGTCTTGCTCTGTCACCCAGGCTGGAGTGCAGTGGCACTATCATGGTTTACTGCAGCCTCAAACTCCCAGGCTTCAAGTGATCCTCTCACCTCAGTTTCCCAAGTAGCTGGGACTACAGGTAGGTGCCATGACACCTGGTTAATTTAATTTAATTTTATTTTTTAGAGATGGGGCCTTACTATGTTGTCCAGGCTGACCTCAAGTGATCCTCCTGCCTTGGCCTCCCAAAGTACTGGGATTAAAGATGTGAACAACTGAGCCCACCTCCCCCTTCCCCCCAGCTTCTTGAGCCCCTCACTCTAGGACTGTGGTGGTGCGGGGAGGTATAGCTTCAGATGTTATCCCACTGGAGGAGATGGGGACTAGGAGTAAGGAGTTGGTGTTGAGAGAGGCTTCCTCTTTTGAGGCTCAGCCAACCTTTACAGGCAGCCCCATCTTTCCTGGAAGTGGCTGGTGGGTCAGCACCACGGACAGAGACGTCCTGCCCTCAACACACACGCTCCCGGAAGGCACCCTTGCCCAAGAGTTCAAAGCTTTGCTCTGGAGTTTGGGTCCTGAGATCACTCAGGGACAAGACGGGTGGCTGAAAGTGTTCCTAACACATCTACATCCAAGAAGTTATGACTGAGAGGCTGCAAAGTCTCAGCCTTGAGTGGGAAGGACGAGACGCAGACGGAGAAGCTGGGATTCAGTCCCATTATGGAAATTTTCCAGACTGGCAGGGGAGAAGTTCTGCTTCCCTTCTGAATGGTTTGAATTAGTTGGAGGGTTTGGGGTTAGGTGGAAAGGTGATACGTCCCGAACTCTTCACTGGTGGTCTCCCTGTTGACCTGGGCTTTGGGACTGGGGGCCACCTCACCACCTTCACCCTCCTTCCACACGGAGCTCAGCAGGCAACCCCTGTGGGGATCCCTCCCCTCCTACCATGAGGAATGGAGCCAACACCTTGGTACAGAAACGAGGGAAAACACTCCCTGATTTTTAATCTGACTTCGGATAACAGCTCAATGGGCGTCACACACACTTCCAGACCCTGTGGTGGGAAACCCTGTGAGGGGGTGGGAGGGTAAGGACAGAGACTCAGAATGGGGGTGGAGGGACCTGAAATCCAAGACCTGGGTTGAAGTGGAGGCGGGAGGGGGCCTGTCAGGGGATACATTCCAATGGCTCCCACAGGGGAGCAGCCAGAGGCCTGGGCCCCCTTCCCCCACCTCAGGTGCCTCAGAGTTGGGGGTGATGGGGCATGTGAGATGCTGCCATCCCTCATCCCCTCCCTCTGGTGAACCAGGAGGCAGGGGTGCAGGAGACTAAGGGACAGGCCCTCTTTGTTACCCTCCCAGCCACTCTAAGGTGTGGGGAAGGGGAGCCACCTCCTCTGTGTCAGAGGGAGGCTCACAGAGGGCAGGTCACGTGCCCAAAGTCCTGCAGCACAGCAGGGACTGGAACGCAGGAACACTAGACTGCCCAAGGGCAGGGCGGTTGCTGTGGGGCTGTGCTACCCCCACTTGGTGGACAGAGTGGGAATCAACCAGGGAAGCAGAATCATAGATTCCCCCTACAATGGATGTTGGTGATAAATTCCCCACCCACGACCCTTCCCCCAGACTCCACTCCATCACCACTCTGAGCTACCTGATTTCCTAGTCTATATGCTGCAGCCTTGGCTAAGTTGGCCAGAGTGGAGTTGTCCTCTCTGCCCCTCTTATAACAAGGGACCCTGCTGTCCTCCCACCAGGCCAGGGCTGAGGGCTCAGCCTCAAGGACAGCTTTCTTTGGTCAGGGGGCAGGGGACAGGGCACCACTTCTCCCTCCCCTCCAATTCCCGCATCAATCCCTTATGCCATTCCTAGAATCTTCATTATTATTGTTATTTCTAAATCAGTACAAAACTGACAGTGATCAGCTCCGGTGACGAGAGGTAGAAACCCGGCCAGGCAGCCGGAGAAAATGGGGTGGAGTGAGTTAGGGCATAGGGCTGACTGGTGTTGGGACAAGAGGGTGTCAGATCCTGAGGGCCTCCATCTGGGGCGGGGGGAAGATGCAGGTGTGTCTCCCCCAAGCACAGGGGTCCCCACCATTCTTTCCCTGGCTCTGTTCTTCCCCAGATTAATCAGGGTAGTCTGAGATCTGAGGCAGGCAGAGTCTGGGGTAGTCAGATGGGGTTGAGACGGGGCAACAGAATCTTCACTGGGACAACCTGACCCCCTTCTGGGCACCATCCTGCCCACGACTAGACCCCAGAACCTAACATTCCCCAGTCTGACAGACTAGATTGCAGTATGCAGGAGGTAATAGAAGACTGGAACCTGGCATCATGGAAAAGAAGCTATCCTTTGGGGGATTCCCTTTCCACACGCTGTCCAAAAAAAAAAAAAAAATTTTTTTTTAACCCAGGGGGTGATCTGGCTTTGGGGTCAGGAAGAGTGAGGGGCACCCGGCAGGGACGGACCATCGAGTTAAGGCTGGAAGGTAGGTTGTTGTGTCTCTGGGGGCTGCTGGGCGGGGAGGTCTCCCTGGAAGCCGGAGAGCTCAACCTTCTCCCCTCACTGATCTGGGACCTCAGCCCCCGGACCCCTTGATGGTGGTCCTTAGGCCATCCGCATCTCTGCCCTGTGCCGGTGGTGCTGACAGTCAGAAGGCCTGGTCTCACAAAGAAGCTGCCAGGATCTGCGACAAGGGGATGGACGAAATGAGAGCCCTGTGAGCGGAGCTAGGGGGTACTGGAGGGTGGGTGAGACAGGTAAGGACCAACAGACGCTTGGGTGGGCGGACACGGGAAAGGAAGACACCCGGCAAAGACAGACACATTCTGGAAAAGACAGATGGGGGCCCGGCCAAGGCGGCACCTTGCCACCCCCACCCTCCATTGCACGCTCACCCCCATCCCAAAAGGCTGTGGCACCCCCGCGGGTCGGGCCGGGAACTGCACTAAACACAGCACTGAAGGCGGCTGTCCCGGGAAGCCATGGGGGCAAGGGGCAGGGCTGAGCAGTTACTGGGGGCTCCCTCTCGCGCTTTGCTTCTCACTGGGAGATGCACGCCTGCAGGGGCCTCAGGCCGGGACCGTCACAGTTCCGTTTCCCGCCCGCTCCCCGCCCCAGCCCCGCAGTACAGCCCCACCCTCCGCCGGGCCAGTGCCGGTGCAGCCCGCGGGGCGCGCAGGTGTCACATGATGGCGCAGCGGTTTCGGCGCAGCGCGCCCTGGAAGCGCAGGGCAGCGTGCACGTGCTTGCACCGGGCGCAGCCGACGCTCTTGAGCAGCTCGCTAAAGAGCAGCAGGATGTGCCAGTTGTACTTGGCCGAGCATTCCACGTAGCCGCACTTCCACGTCTTGCGCACCAGGTGCGACACGTTCCAGCGCGGGATCACGCGTCCGCGCTGCAGGTCCCGCTTGTTGCCCACGATGATGATGGGCGTCTCTGAGGTGCCAATCACCCTGCGGGGCGAGGCAGGAAGCTCAGAACTCTTGTCAGTCTCACAACCGCTGTACTCCCAGCAGGGCAGGCTGTGCCTGGCCAATACTACCACCACCGTATGTTCTGCTCCAGGCGCAGCCCTAAGCCCGGGAGGTGTTAGTCTCTGATCAGCACAACTGATCTAAAAGATGGGTTCTACTGTTATCCCCATTTTACAGATGAGGACATAGGCTTAAATGTTTACTGGCTTCAAGTCATGCAGCTGAGTGGCCCTGGAAGTCTTGTTCCAGAAGTCCCAGTTCTTAACTACTGCACTAATCTAGCCACCCCCACAGCCAGGGTCCCAACATGAGTTAATGGAAATGGGGACAGCACAATGTATGCACATTTGATATGTGTGGGAATCTTAGAACACATATACCTCTGGCTCTGTCCCTATACTCTCCCCTTTTCACAGGGACTGGCTAGCACTGGGTCATCCACAGAGGTGGCAATGGACTGTATTCCATTCTCTCACCTCGTCTCCAGGATCTGCTGGCGGATGGTCTTGACGTACTCAAAGCTGTCAAAGCAGCAGATGTCGTAGACCAGGATGTAGGCGTGGACGCTCCGGAGTCCCCTGCAGCAGGCGTCTGCCCACTCCTGCAATATCCCCAGCCAGTACCAGGGTCAGAGCAGCCATGAGGGCTCCCCTAGCCCCCAGACATCTCCCATCAGAGGGGCAGTGCTCTCACCTGCCACTGCACCTGAAGCCTTCCATACTTGCTCATCCCCAGCAGACCAGGCCCAGGGAGAATGGAGGAGCTGTAGCCTCCCCATTCCCAAGCCAGGATGGAGCAGGTCACATTGTTTGACCTTTGTGCACATCTGGAACTTAGTTCTGCCTTGCTCCATTTTGTCCCCTCATCCATCCATCGAGGTCTTTTTTCAACAAGTACATTTATTAAGTACCTCTAAGAGTCCAGCGCTGAGCTGGGTGTTGGACCTGTTAAAATTCTATCTTCCAGAGCTCAGCTGAAGTGCCACTGCCTCCAAGAAGCTTCCTTATTTCCCATCCTTCCTGCAAGCAGGGGACTACTCCCTTCATCTCCTGTGTTCTAACAATCCTTCGATTACACTTTCATTAGAGCTGTTCCATCTCCAGTTCCCCACTTCTGCTGTGAGCTCCTGAGAGGGCCACAGCCAGGCTGTCCTCATTTTTATATACTCCCTCTTCCTCTCTGAGTGTCAAAGCAGGTGCTCCTTAATGGCACTACCTGGGCTGGTGAGCTCTCCATAGCCCAAGCTGGGATCAATGCAACTCCTGCCTCTGCCACTGCCCTTAGACTGCTACCTGATGTGTCCCTTCTGTATGCTCATCTCTGCCCTCAGGCTTCAGAAACAGAAAAAGATTCGGACTGGATGCATAACGGGCTGATGTAGAGCAGGGCCCCAGGGAAGCTCCAGGGAGATGAACTTCCTGAATGTTTGTGCAGCTTCTCAAGGGATTGCGGGGTATGGCTCAAGATGAAGAGACTCCTAGAAAGGCCAAGTACACTAAAGAGAAGTTTCCTTAAGAGATTCATTAGTCAACGTGCCAGTAGTTGCAACTGCAAGAGCGGTTTCAGGCAGCCAGTGTGTGTGGAAAGAAGTGGGTCCCTAAAGTTGGGGGGACAGAGGCCTCCAAGGACAAAGGAAACCAGTCTTCTCCTACCAAAGCTCAGGCAAAAGACTAGAAGAAGGTGGAGGTATGTCTCCTGTCCCAGCATCTGAGTCAAGTGGGGCAGGGGCCAGGCACAAAGGAGGTCTACAGTTCTCCACTTCCAAGAAGGATCAAAAGGAAATGACTTTGGTGGCAGTAGTGTAGAGTTAAGTCCAACTTCAGAACAGCACTTCCCAACTCAAAGGCTTAGAAGATGCTGCAGTGGATTTCCCTAGGGAGATGGTGTGGCATCTTTTCTTTGTGCTGAGGTTTAAATTTTTGGTGCAGCAGGAGGATGCTGAGGACAAACCTAAAACCATAGGAAACTGAACTGGTTTCTTAGGCCAGGGAAGACTGCATTCTGCTAGACACAGTGATCTCCAGGAGCCTGGAACCTGTGCATACAGATGCTCCTCTGATCTCCCAAGACGAGTGGAGATCAATGAGAAGTGGGAGGGATGAGAGGCTCCCAGTCTCTTCAATCTCTCTGCTGGGGAGAGGGAGCAGCTGCCAGCTTTCGAGGGTGACAGGCCCACCTCTCCCCCAACATGCTGCCTCCTTGAGGGGACCTCCTGGCTTCCTCCCACCCACTCCTCTCTGGGGGTTCCTAAAAGAGAGAGGAGGAAGGCCCCTGATTGGTTAGCTTGTCCCTTCCCCCTTGATTGAAGGGAGGAAGCAGGTTTCCAAACTGTAAAAGGCCATCTTGGGGCTGTGTCAAAACAGAGAAGGAGCAATGGAAAGGGAGTCCAGTTTCAGGGACATGCAGTCTGAGAGAGGCTCAGTCACCTGCATCTCAACCATGCATTTGCTGATAATTCCTTTGGTGGTTTGCAAGCGCCTGATAATCTCAACTTCCTTCTCTGATAGAAGGGGCTGCAGAAGACACTGAGGCTCACATCCAGGAAACACTACTCTCCTGGGCTCTATCTCATCTGGCATTGGAGAAGAATGTATTATTTTATTTTCAGATGGTGGCCATCAGGATTCTTAGGTTTTATACTTAATCTTTGGCACCTCGAGGATCCCTTTTTCACAGCATCTCTCTGCTGTAAGTCCGTTACTGGGCTCCTTGAGTGAAATCTTGGCTATTCTAGAGTCCAAAACTCAGAGTCAGTCAAGAAGAAAAAAGCCAACAACCCAATAGAAAAATGGGCAAAGGACATCAATAGTTCTTGAAAAAAAGAAACACAAAGGCCCTTAAACCTATGAAAAGATGCTCAGTTTCACTCATGATCAGAGATGCAAATGGAGACTACGAGGAGAATATCACATGTCATCTCTCAGATTGTCAAAAGTCTGACAATATACTCTGACGGCAAGACTGCAGGAAAACGGGCTGTCATATACATTGCTCACAGGAGCACAGCATACACCCCTGCTATAGAGGGTAATCTGGAAATAACCTCCCCTCAAAACTCCAGTTACAGTCACCCTTTTTTTTTTTTTTTTGGAGACAGGGACTCACTCTGTCGCCCAAGTTGGAGTGCAGTGGCACTATCTCAGCTCACTGCAGCCTCAACCTCCCAGGCTCAGGTGATTCTCCCACCTTAGCCTCCCAAGCAGCTGGGACCACAGGCATGGACCACCATGCCCGACTAATTTTGTATTTTTGGTAGAGATGGGGTTTTGCCATGTTGCCCAGGCTGGTCTTGAACTCCTGAGCTCAAGTGATCCGCCCGCCTCAGCCTCCCAAAGTGCTGGGATTATAGGCTTGAGTCACCTCACCTGGCTCTGTATTCACCATACCATTTCTAGGCATTGTGATCCAGCAATGCCATTTCCAGCAATGCCATTTCTGGGAATTAATCCCACAGATATACCTACTTATGTTCAAAATGACTTGCCTACAAGGCTATTCATTGTGGCACTGTTTGAAACAGCACAAGACTGGATATCACCCACTTGTCCAACAAGAAAGGACTCCATGGTACAGCTCTTCAATGGAGTAAGGTATGGCCATGAGGAAAAAACAAGGAAGTCCTCTAGATAATAGCCTGGAAGCCTGGAAAAATCTCCAGGTTATAATAGCAAGTTAAAAAAAATTGAGGTACAGCGCCAAGCATAGTGGCTCACATTTGTAATCCCAACACTTTGGGAGGCCAAAGCAGGATTGCTTGAGGCCAGCAGTTCGAGACCAGCTTGGGTAACACAGCAAGATCCATCTATACAAAAAATTTTAAAAATAAAATCAAGATACAGAACAGTATGGTTCTTGTTTTAGTTTCGTTCTTTTTTTTGTTTTTGAGACGGAGTCTCGCTCTGTCACCCAGGCTGGAGTGCAGTGGCGCGATCTGGCTCACTGCAAGCTCCG
>NW_012116588.1:455293-460239 GCF_000951035.1 Colobus angolensis palliatus | reverse complement strand
AGACTCCGCCTCAAAAAAAAAAAAAAAAATATATATATATATATTTTAAAAAAGAAAGAAAAATTCGATAAGAATGGTTATAGAGAGTGGGGCAGGAATCAGGGTAAAGGGGGCAAGATGAAAGAAACAAAGCTCAGTGTCTAGGCTTGGAGCAAGATTTGAATGTCCAATCAGGTGATTGTTAAAGTCTCCTTTAGAAGAGAACTAGAAGGCCCTGTGCCCAGACCGTTTGCCCTAATAGGCTCAGCCTCACTGCTTCCAGGGCAGATGCGGGATCAGGCTTCCATCTTTGCTGCTGACCCCAGGCGCCTGGGATGGGTGAAACAGGTGTCTCCGGCAGATTAGGCCAGGGCCCTCCTGCCTGGTGTTGCTTGAGAGTGCTGAGTGCTGAGCTGCCCACCAGCTCCCAGCCCAGGGTCACAGCCTGAGAGACTGCTTTATTTGCTCCGTTACACCTGGACAAGCTTTGTCTCCTGCCTTCTGGGTCTCTACCACCGTGCTCGTTCTTCCTGGAAAAGCTCTGTACACTCTGGTCAGAGGCTTCCTTCAGTGAGCAAACATGTCTTAGAGCTCAGCTTCCTTTTTCTCTCCACTCCCTCTCAAGTCAGAGGTTGAGAGAGGGCAAGAGGACCTGGTTCCAGCAGGCAGTGGGGAAGGAACACAATAAGCGAGGGCCCTGGGGGCATTTAAATCCAAACCTGGCAGGGAGGGTACCCAGCAGGCAGGTCCTGAGGTCAGGGGCAGAGCATCACTTAAGAGAAGAGGGCCTTGGGCAAGAGAGCTGACTGGGGTCTCCAGAGTCTCTGAGAACACACCTTTTCCAGGGCCCTGTCTATTCTGCTGCTGTCCCTTCTCCAGAGGACGTGGAGCGGGGCTATGGTAGGCACAGCCCCGAATACTCACTGCAGCCTTGTGTTCCCTGCCCTTTTCTCTACTGCCTCTTACCTGCCTAAAACCTACTTAGTTGAGACATCATCCTCTGTGACCCCCCAACTCCACCCCAACACATCTGGATGACCTGGATGCCCCCTTAAGGGCTGCTCCAGCTCCCTGCTCCTCCAATCATAGCACTTCTTACAACATGTAATAGTTGCCTGTTAGCCTTTTCTCACCAGACTATGAGTTTCTTGAAAGCAAATTCCATAAATTGTTTGCTCATCATTCTGCACCAGTGCCCACTGCAGGGCCTGGCACACATTAAACGGTCATCAAATATTTGTTGAATAAACTAGTACACCAGTGAATGAATTCCTGGAACAGCTCTAAGCAGGGTGGCCGAAGGTGCAGTGTGGAGCTCCCAAACTCAGTGATGGGGCCCTGGCAATAGGGCCCGAGCTACAGCAGGTTGGAGTCCAGCCTCTCCCCTACCCATCCATTTCCCCACTAACCCATGCCCCCCAGGGTCCTCCTACCTGGAGCGTATTGACAGGGAAGGCGCTGATGGGCGGAAAGTCGAGGATCTGGAGGTCGTGCACGTGGCCGTTCATGACGACAGCAGGCAGGTAGAGGCGGCGGGCGGTGGTGGGCACGCAGACCTCGCTGAACTCGTTGTACAAGAACTGGCGCACGATGGCACTCTTGCCCACACCTCGCGCCCCCAGCACGGCCACCCGGTAGGTGGAGACCATGCCTCCCGCCCCACTCCGCCACCTCGTCCTTGCCGCTGTCTGGGGCTCCCCCGGGCTGCATATTCCAGGGGCTGGGGGCTCAGCCACCGTCAGGACCAACCATTGCTGCCTCTGCTTGCCCTGGGCCCTCTGCGACCTCCACCTGGACAGTGGGGACAAGAGGTGGGCTTAGTGCACCAGCTTATCCCTGGATATGCCCTGCACTTTTCCACGTTTGGGACTTTGCTGAAGCTCTTACTGCCACTTGGAATGCCTTCCCTTTCCCAAAGCCCCAGTGGCCACCTATCCAAAACCTCTCTATCCCTCCTCCATTTTTCCCTGCATTCCAGTAGTAGGACCCAATCTTTCTTGACTTATGACCTGACTTTTCTCCAGGTCCAACTCCAACCAAAACAGGCTGCAGAGCAGAGTGGGAAGGGCACTGGACTTGGTTTGATCCCAGCTTCCCCACAGAGCCTGGGACAAGACGGCAACGCCTCTGAGTCTGTGTCCTCCTGAGTGGGTGGGACTGGGCAGGTGTGTCTCCGTGCCAGCACTCCTGACGTTTTGTGGGGAGAGAACTCGATTGTGCAGGACTGCCCACACATTGCAGGACATTTGCTTTCCGTGGCTCCCAAGAGGTACCTGCCAGCAGCAGCCTCCAGACACCACGATGACCAAAAACTCCCCCTCCCCCCATTTCCAAATGCCCCTAGTTGAGAATTCTGCACTAGATGACCACGTCGCCTCTGGGGTGCAACACTGCTGAGCACTTACTCTGCTGGCATGCCCATATGGGTATCCTTGGTCTGTACGACATCTCTGAGGGATAGGTACTGTTATTCCCACTTTAGAGAGAAGCTTAGAAGGAGTAAGAAGTGTGTCCAATCACAACCCGAAGGGCAGCTACTCCTTTCTATGATGTTGCAGTACTTCGTCCAACTTTCAAGTTCAGTGATTCTTTTTTTTTTTTTTTTTCAGACAGAGTCTCACTCTGTCACCCAGGCTGGAGTACAGTGGCATGATCTCGGCTCACTGCAGCCTTCACCTCCCGGGTTCAAGCCATTTTCCTGCCTCAGCCTCCCAAGTAGCTGGGATTACAGGCATCTGCCACCACACCCGGATAATTTTGGTATTTTTAGTAGAGATGGGGTTTCTCCATGTTGGCCTCGAACTCCTGACCTCAGGTGATCTACCTACCTCGGCCTCCCAAAGTGCTGGGATTACAGACACGATCCACCGCGCCCGGCCAAGTTCAGTGTTTCTAATCGGTGAATGCATACAGGCCAAGGTCTGGGTCTCATTCTCTGGCATCCCCTAGAGCCCAGAGGGCCTGGCACATAGTAGGTGCCCAGAAAAGGGCTGCTGGGGGTTGGCCTTGACATGAATTCATAGCTCCTTGCCTGCTCAGTTGCAGTGACTTTAGGGCCTGGGTATAACTCTCAGCTCTGGTGTGTCCTTGCTGCATGTCAGTGGGCAGATCACCTTCTCAACTGGAGCCACGCTTCTGCACATAGGTACAACGAGGTAAACAGCCCCTATTTCTGAGAAAATCCACGTAAATCTCTTAGCCAGGAAAAAGAACCTTTCTTCTTTTGTTGGTGATAGTGACCAAAGAGGCTGTTACATGCCTGAGACCTCCTGTCTGGATTCCCAGGAGGGTGACATCAGCACTTGCTAACTGGGTCCAGGGCAGGTGGATGCGCTGGATTCTGGCAAGGCCATGCTTTTCCTCATGGGTGCATACTTTTCTGCGGATGCCTGTCCTTTCCACATATGCACAATCCGTAGCTGAATGTCCCCCAGGTTGTCCTGGTTCAGAGGACTCACTCCACAGGGTATGTGCGCACACAGCATAGTAAATAAAGGTCAGGATGTGGAGTGAGAACAATTAGGGCTTGATTCCTAGCTCTGCCATTCACCTGAAGTGTGACCTTGGGCAAGAAACTTAACAGAGTGTTATGATGTGTGCATGTGAAGCCCAGGGCCTAGGCCAGCATAGGTGTTCAGTAAACAGTGACCACTGCTATGGGCAGGGGTCCTTCATTCATCTAAGTTCCCCACAAATTTAGCAATGGCACCTCCTAGCAATCCCAGGAGGGGCTGCTATCTACTGTTGCATGAGCTCACATGCATGCAGTGTGCGTGTGAGAGATTCTTCTCATTTTACTGAAGATTTAAAAAACAAACACACCCCAAAACAAACCCAGCGACTTAGGGAAGTGAAGACCTCATAGCCAGTCAGTTGTTAACTAAGATTAGCGCCCTAAACTCCTTCCTGCCCCATGCAGTGTCCCTTCTCCAACAGGTGTTTATACACTTACATGGGCTCCCAACTAGGGGGAAGTACCTATCCCTCCTTCCTATGTGTCCCTCCAGGTCCCGAAGCCCCTTAGGCATCCCTGGACACTACCAGCATGGCAGAGAGACTCAGCTGGGTTAATTACATAACCAGCACAAGCAGGTGGGGAGTGGGGAGTCCTAGGGGAAGAAGAGAGGGCAAGGAATGCCAAGAGGAGTCCTGGCCTCTCTCTGGGTGTGGCAGCTCAGAGGTTTCCACGATACATCCTACCTGCAGACTGTCCCGGACACCACACTCCCTGCCCTGAAACCGGCCCTTTCTGGGGAGTGGCAGGGAAATGCACGAGGGGCACTGCCCAGGAGCTAGGGAAGGGGCGCAGGAGGCCCCTAGGCTGGGGCCAGCCTCCTGGAACTCACCAGGCCCAAGTGTGGCCCTGTCCCCAACTCAGAAGCGATCGGTGCCCCTTCCTTCTTTCCAGGCAGAGGTCCTGGATCTAAGAGTATATTAATCCAACACCCTTGGCTGGGTGCGGAAGGGAGGGGCCTGTCCCAAGAAGCAGGGCCCAGGCCCCTGAGCGCTTTCTCCCCAAGGCCTGCTCTCTGCAGTGAGTCTGCAGACAGCGCCCGGCAAGAGACCGCCCGGCAAGAGAGGCAAGAGACCAGAGACACACAGAGGGGGCAAAGCCTAGTTCCGTCCCCTTCCCTGCTCCTGGACACCTGGTTCGCTGCCCAAGACTGACAGCAGGGGCTTCGCGGATCCAGAGGGCTGGGTCACAAGTCTGCCAGCTGTTTGTTTCAACCACGTTCGCCTGGGGGTGGGTTAGGGGGCGACAGAGGATGCTGCGCTCCCCATGACCTGATTGGTAGGAGTTTGGGGGGGATGTAGAAGCCCAGCTCGCTCTCCGCCTCCAGCACCTTGCAGGCACCCCCACCCCCAGCTCTCACGTGGCGGCCCCGCACCGCTTCCCCGCCAGCCCGCCGGCCCCCTCCTAGTCCCGGACTCCCTTAGCCCTGGCCGTCTCCTCCTCCCCCGACCCC
>NW_012116588.1:454017-455111 GCF_000951035.1 Colobus angolensis palliatus | reverse complement strand
GCCCCAGCTCTCCCTCCGGAGCGCGCCGCCAG
The DNA here is from genome assembly GCF_000951035.1 of Colobus angolensis palliatus. Classification (NCBI taxonomy): domain Eukaryota; kingdom Metazoa; phylum Chordata; class Mammalia; order Primates; family Cercopithecidae; genus Colobus; species Colobus angolensis. Next base: position 455,079 of record NW_012116588.1, on the reverse strand, counting down.
CTCGCGCTGGAAGGAGGAGGGGGGCGGGGGTGCGGGCTGGCATTCCGCTGGGTCCCTGAGCCTGACATATTCGCTTGGGCGGCCCTGGACGAATTCTTCAATCCCTGGCCTCGACCTTCACACCCCTCCAGACTCTCCCTGTGAGAATTTAGCTCTAACCTGAAAGAGATGAAGAAAGGCTTGGGAGAGCCCTCAAGGCCTTTGCTTCATTCCGACTCTTGGCCTCATATGCCCCTGGCCCAGGCCTGTAACCAGGCCACTGTGTGCCCTGCACTGTGTGCCCTGCACTGTGTGTTAGAGACATCCAGGCTCTGCTCTTCCACCCTCCTCAAGGGCTGAGCGAAGGGTGATCACTCTCACCCTTCACTGACGCAGTGAAAGGCAGAGCTGGCTGGCACAAAGCAAGGTCTCCCCTGCCAATGGGTGACCTCCATACCCCTAAAACTACCATAGGTCTCTTCTCTCCAGAATGGGAGATACCAGCATTTGTCAGGATTGAGGGCAAAATCACCCAGGTATTTATTCTAACACTCATCATCGTCTAACTTTTGATGATCAATGTCATGTCATAACCAATGTCATCACTGATAGGCAACCTCTATTTTGCCGGTGTGCTACGAGCTTTGCATGCATCCTCAGATTGAATCCTCACAATTGTATGGGGTAGATTGTTTCCCCCACTTCACTGATGAGATAGTTGAGGTTGATAAGCTTGTCTCACTTAGATGTAAAATGTGAATACAAAGATTGAGAGTCACTAGCTGAGCAGTCACTGATGAGTTTGGTATGAGGCTCACAGTCCAATGTGAGACCAAAAGCAGATACACAACATTAAAATGTGCTGTGTGCAAAGTCAAGGTTCTGCGGAGGGCAGGGGAAGTGGGACAACTCATTAGAGGAGTCACTGAAGCTTCGCAGGAGGTAACTTTCAAGGAAGTAACCTTGAAAGAAGTAGATTTTGGGGGCTGGGTGGAGGGAGATTGTAGCAGAAGAAAGCTACAGAAGTTGGCTGGGCACGGTGGCTCACGCCTGTAATCCCAGCACTTTGGGAGGCTGAGGCGG
>NW_012116588.1:429588-453287 GCF_000951035.1 Colobus angolensis palliatus | reverse complement strand
AGGGAAGTGCCTGATCAAGTTGCATTTTAGAGCCTCCAGGGCAGGAGGAGGAGCAAGACCATGAGAGATATCCCAACTGTTTTTACCCCTGGGACCCTGCATCCTCCAGTCTGACCTCCTATTACCGTGTGCTCCCAAACAGAACTCAGTTTTCCTCCACACTCTGACCTCTGCATTTTGGGCACCCTCCCAATTTCTCCCTTCCTTCTCCTGTTCAGTCACAGAGGAGAATGGGTATGAGCCTGGCCTTCAGTATCAGACAGAGCTGGATTTCAATCTTGGCTCTGCCACTTGCTATTGTAACGGAGGCAAGTAACTTGAAGTCTATAGTCTCATTTATTAAAAGGAGTGTGATTAGTTGTCCCTCACTGTTGTTGACAGGGTGTAGATGAGCTGAGGTGTGTAAAGTCCTTAACACAATGCCTGGCGTGTAGGAAGTCTCAGCATGGGGCCTTTATTTTTTCTTTTTTAGGGACACGCAGGCATCCTAGGGGAGGATGAGCATCACCGTGGCACAGCGGTTCCATTTATTCTAGGTAGGCTCCCAGAGGGTTGGGGTGGAGGTATGAAAGGACCAGGGCAGCAGCTAGAAGCAAGTATAGGGCTGGAATGAATTTGGCTTCCTCCTGGAACACCACTTTTGGGGAGAGTAAATCAGATTTTAACTGGCCCTGTGGGATCACATGGGGTCGCTAAGAGCCTCTTGATTGTATGCATCACTTATCCCTCCACTGTATCTGAAAATCTCTAATCTTCACCCTGCCCGAGGATCCCAGGCTTTACGTCTGCTCCCCTAGGCTGTGGCCCTCCATTCCGAAGGTGGACTAGAAGGAATAAAATAAAATACACTGGCGCAATGGCTCATGTCTATAATCCCAGCACTTTGGGAGGTCAAGAGGGGCAGAATACTCGAGCCAAGGAGTTCAAGACCAGCCTGGGCAACATGGTGAAACCTCGTCTCTAAAAAACATACAAAAACAGCCGGGCGTGGTGGTGTGTACACCTGTAGTCTCAGCTACCTGGGGGGGATCACTTGTGCCTGAGAGGTCAAGGCTGCAACTGCACTAGGGAAACACAAAGCCACAGGTTAATTATGGGACCTCATACTGGCCTTCAGTGAAAGATCATTTAAAGGATTATTTTTATATAAAAAAGCAAACAGCAATTCTATCTACATAAAGTGGAAGATTTGCCTGAAGTTAGGATACAGATGTCATCTTGGTTTGCTGAGAGTCACTTTGGCCTAAGAACATGCACCCCTAGGGGCCTGTTCACTCTCCCCTATCATTAGGAGCACTTTGATGGGAACATGTGAAAAGACTCTGCACTTGGGTCTGACCTTGAGCCTCAGGTGGGTCTGGCTCAGCTGAGGATGCCTGTTGGCTGACGTGCAAACTCAGGGAGCAGACACATGGGACCGCCTGCAGTAGCTGAGGCCCACACACGAAGTGGGATAGAAATGTCAAAGACCCAAACCTGCCTACCTCTGCCCCTGCTCCATCATAGCTGAGGATCCTACTGAGCTTTTAGAGGCTATCTGGCCAGATCCTGGGGTTTCCGACCATAAGTGAAGAGTAAATGAAACAAGGGAGGGTGAGCCAAAGGCTGGACTTGAGCGTCATCCTCTAACATCTACCGGGTGGGAGAAGTGGGATGAGTGGAGTAATCCCAGCCCCAGAGCATTGAGAAATGATCCCAGAGATGGCAGTCTTGTCTCAAAATGATACTTTTGGAAACAGCCCTTGCAAGCACTTTTCCAGCTGAGAATCTGGGTCTAACCAACCCCCAAATTAGCCTTCCCTTTGTTGGCAGCATCAAGCACGGCAGGGCAAAAGCTAAATGAGAAACTGAGATGGTAAGTTTGGAGCCAACTCGGAAACTTTTCAAGAAACATCCTTGTTGCTAATAACATGTCTGAGGGCTGGTTGGGATTCTAGGATTAGTGTTCAGGAGATAGAAGTGGGTAACAACGGGGGAGGTGTGATCTTTTCCAAGCGCCATACCAGGTATTAAAATAAACAGGCTCTTGCCTCCTGGAGCTGGGGGTGGCAGGGAAAAAGAATCTGGGTCTAAGCAAAACCAGAAAAAGCATTAATGCATGAAGTGGGAGTAGAAAGCCCAAACCTGCCAGTCCTCAGCTGCTTTCTGACCTCAGAAACAATGTACCTGAGATCTCAGTTGTTTCCTAGTTGTCACTTTACAGGCAGAGAAAGACAGTGTAATCTCAGGTAAGTCTGGGACCAGTGTGCTCTGAACATACTGGTATCCTGGGGGCTTAGCACGGTGAGATGTGGCTGAGAGCAGAGGTAGGAGAGAATCTATTACAGAACCTCCAGTGGACGAAGGAGGAAGCTACCGTGTAGTTCTACGGACGCAGAGAGGGCGTCAGAAGACGTGGCTCTGCCACATCTCATCTGTAAACTGGAGATGAAATTAAATTCATGAGATAGGTAAGGGAATAAGCTGGTATTGTACATATGAAAGTGCTTTAACCATTTTTCAACTGCCACAGAACATGAGTATTACTGTAGAAGAGGAAGTAGGCGAACAGGTGGGAGCCTCTCTCTGGCAGTGATTCTTGACCTTGACTGCAAGTTAGAAAACACCTGGGAGTTTTAAAACATGCTGATTCCCCCAGGTCCCATTCCAGACTGAACTGAACCGTGTCTTTTTCGAAAGTTCTCCAGGTGACATTAATGTTCACCCAAGAGTTGAGAGCCTCTCCTTGAGGACTTTCCTTGCCCAAATTAGCGTCATTCTTAACTGGCGACCCCGATTTGACCCCACTCTCACCAAGCATGTTTCCTATTACAGCCAGGGCTAACTGCAGCCGGGCAACATGGAGACAACCAGAAAGTTCCTAGCTGCCAAAGGCAGTTTGCTCATGGAGTTTGGACATCCAAGTAATAAAGGCAGCTACGGTTGCCGAGCACCCACCAAGTCCCAAATGCTGCAGAGTGCTTGGTCTACACTCACTCTAGTGGTGAGAGAGGTTCAGGGACTTGTCCAGGGGCATCTTGGTGTTCATTCCAGCCTCTTCCCCCAATTCCAGGCAGTGGGAGATCTCAGCAGCTGTCAACTTATCAGAACCTAGGCTTGGGGTGGCCTCCTGTCTTGACAACATATGGGTCACATGCCCCCAGCAACACAAATGCAGGCCTCTAGTCTTGGAACTCCCTGGGAAACTTGTTTTAAAGCAGCATTAATTCCATTTGCTTGGGAATATGCAGGCCCTGAGGCCAGGTCTGAGAGACTTTTGTAAGTTGAGAGATGATTGAGACATCCCGGGTAATAAACTGATGAGCAGCTCTGCCACATTCCTCTCGCCCTGGGTCCTGCTGGCTGGATGCCAACTGACAAGTCAGAAAAAGGCCCTGTGGCTCCGGCTACTGCCCCTGGGACCATCTGCCTGGGGCCCCAGCAGGGGAACTGCCAGGAAAGACAGACTGGCTCCTCTGAGCACTCCCTGCCTGTAGAGATGCCTGGAGTCGCAGAGTGGTTTGGGGCTTGGTCAAATGGAGCCTCCAGGAGGTATATGATTCTCTTTCAAGTTACTCTTAATTTCATGTGGCTGAATCCCTGGGAGGGCTGGGGCAGTCAGAAAAGTTTTAATAGAGTGGTTATGAATGTTCTGTCCCTCTCTGGCTGGCTGTGTTTTCTCCTAGAATGTCAATTCTGGGGGAAAAAAAAGTACATACCACAAATTTCATTTTGTGTAAATGTGAGTTTATTGACGAAGACACAAGGTCAAGCTTCCCCCAACCCCCACCCACCCCAAAAACAGGACCCAACAAGAACAGAGGAATGAGAAGCATTCTTAGGGCAACATTTCCCCCACCCCCCTCCCCATTTCTTTCCAGAGTCTCAAGCTTCACAACACAGACACACAGAGCAGGCTTGGGTGAGGACAGACACTCAGGGAATCTCTGACCAGCAAAAGAGTTCTGGGTGTTTGCTTCTCCTGCCCATTGTATGATGCCAGCTGACATTACAAAGACACACGCAGGCAGAGGAGGGGGATGCAGGGCAACCTCCACCCCACTTCCCTAATTTGGCCAAGCTTGGAATGAGCCAAGAGGGAAGCTGTGGTGGAGGCAACAGGTTCTGCCCCTCAGGAGAGGTCCTTTTATGGGAAGTAGAATTCCTCCCTAACTCTGCTCAGGGGTGTGATGGGAGGCGGCCTCCCCAGGGAGTGCAGAGTTCATGGGTTGGCTCAGTCAGGTCAACTGAGAATAGGAGCTGTTATCCATCACTGGTGGGGAGGCTGACAGAAGCCTTGTTTTGGGGGTTGAGGGACATACTCTGGTAGGAAATTGTGTTGTCTGCTTGCCCTGACATATTTTTCCTTCTGGAATGATAGTTTGCTTTGAGATGAGAACACTATTTGCAGTGTGAACCTTCTGCGCTACTTGTATCCACTGACTCCAGGAATGAGTCCCAAGAAGGGAACTTTACCAGCCTGCTTTTCCACCCCACACATCACCGACCTGCCCACCTCCCACATACAGTCCTGTGCTGTTTCCTACTGCCATGTGCTTGAGGGCTGGTGTGCAAGGGATATATTTCCTCCCTCCCTCCCCAAATATTCTTCTCTTGGAGATTCTCAAAGTTTAAGAAAGTGCTTTGGGGGACCACTCCCCACAAGCTTTGCAACTGGTATGAAGCAGGGTTATTTCAGACATGAAATAGGGGTGTGGGGTAGTTTTGCTCTTGTTTTCACGATTCCTCCTCTGAGTCCAGTGAGTTAGGTCTCAGTCCAACATGAGGCTCGTGGAGCCTGAAGTGCCCCAGATTTAAGCAGGGCATCTGAGAAGAACAGTCTTAGTCAAGGACCCTGAATACTGGGTGCCAGGCAATGCAACAAGTGCCCATAGATTAAACAGTATAACACTGCTAAACAGGTTGGTATTTTGGGCATGAAGCATTCTTTGAAAAATCATATCCAATGTGTTAAGAGGGGTGGGGGAAGATTTCATATCCCCCAGTCTTTTCAGAGATGACAGGAACTGCCTGAACCTCTGGGATGATCTTAATATGCCCTGCAGCCTAAGTATCATTAAGAAAGAGCAGATCAGAGAGCTGAAGGGATAAAGAGCATTTGTGACATCTCTAAGCTCACTTCATCTCCGCACCTATTCTGCTGGCCTCAAGAAGTGGGGCTCCGGGGGCATATGGGAAACACCGGCTACGCCTTCATTCTGGCATCTGGCTTTACCTTCGAGTAATTCCAAAGATACTCAGCTGCCACCTGATGCCAATAAACAGGGTGTCAAAATCAATATGGAATATGTGAAGAGCCAAAAAGTAGGCACAGAAAAGGCAGGAGAAGGCATTAGGGGAAAACGACAAGAGACAGTCCTGTGGTGAAAACCACACTGACGGGGACTTAGGAGACTCAGTCTCGGCTCTGCTACTACACAGCTGACAGGCCTTGGCAGTGACCTTTGTGCCTTTTATCTTTCTCCTTTGTAGAAAAAGAGGGTTGGTAAGTTATTACTCCGTTTCAACTCTAAAAGTAGGATTTTAGATTTGAACTGGACCTGAGAAATGCAGGAGAGGGGGTGAGGGGACAGCATCTAGGTTCTTGTTCCCCATCTCTACTCAAATTCCTGAATTAGTGGGATTAGCAGGTTTGTTCAGGGGAAAGGAAAGGAGGAAGGTGTAACTTCTCTCAGCTTTGGTGCTGACAGGCTCTATAGTTTTTGCACCCTGAAACATCATTCAAGAAGATCACCATTCCCATTTGCAGAGCAATCAAATGAGATTATGATATGGAAAGGGGGAAACACGAAGGCTTGGCCAAGGAAAAGGAGTCTGGAGGGAAAAAAAAAAAGCAAACTGAAAATCCAAATGACCAGGGATAAGGCTATCACAGATAAGACAACCCCTCAAAAGCTAGGGCAGGTAACTGCATCTCTGCCTCCAGGACTGTATGGTTAATGACAGTCATTTCAATGCTTTCTACCGGTTGCACTACTCCCTTGGTTTCTCATATGTACAAAAGTATAAAACAATAAAGTGCAGTGTTTCAGTGACACTTTTCCTTGCTTTAATATTTGTTGTCTTTTTCTGCTTTTGAAATGAGCTCTCAATTACAAAATACCAAACTACACTCAAAAGAGGGTGTACAAAAAGCCAGCCATTGGCACAGCATGGAGAAGCCCACAAGTAAGGACAGATAGCAGCAGCAGGTGGCAAGAGGTGGGAGGTGACTGAAGCAGTGGTTACAAATGTTCACAGGAAGCTAAAACTATCCAACAGGTTGTGCCCTAATGTTAGCACAGGTTAGACTAGTTACTACCTTGCTGGGTGGCCTCAGTGTGTTTGGGTTCAGATTCTACACAGCAATACAATTTCTTCCAGTTAAGAGTTCTTGGCTTGCACTGATCACAGCATGATTGAAGGGTACTGGACCAGTCTTGTTAGTTTTTCAAAATGCTGTCGTAGACCTGATAGATGTACTGAGAGACTTCAGGAGCTCTACACTTCAGCGACAGCTGTTAGGAGAAAAAGGAGATGGAAGATTAGTACAGAGGTTGGCATTAACTCTAAACGTATCTAAGCACTCAGTTCAAGAAAACTTTTGACACAGTGGGAGAGAAACTTCTATCACAGGAGTAGCCAAACAAAGAGATTATGTCAATAAGTACTGTGGTTTTTAGCATTTCAATTTAATCAATATCGAGTTGTGCTGTGCTTCTACCTCCATTCCATGTGGGTCTATAAGATTAGGAAATAATCCATACTAAAAACACCAAAGCCACTGACTGCAGAGGAACAGCTGCTCTAATGCTTTGCTAAGAGTTATAGAGATTATTATTAAATGAAAAGGGAAGGGCTAAAGCCCTTAACTTGTTGATGGTCATTTCAGCTGCCTGCCTCTGTTTCTCAGTCTGACAAGAGGATGGCTATACCTCAGTCCCAACTTCAGGAGGATGTACAATCAATCAAGTGAAATAAAACCATAAACTAGGTAGGTCCAAGGTATTAGTCCTTTCTGTATTATGAGGAGAGTATACACCCCTAAGAGGGAAGACAAGTACATGAAAAGACACTCACTTAGTGTAACCCAACCTTAACTCACGTCAACAGCTTAATCTTTTATTTTCTGCCTCTTTAGACAGGCAAATCAGACACCTCTGATACCCCCTACCACCCCCTCTTCTTTTAGTCTAACGAATACCAAATTAAACATCAATATTAAAAAGATCTTAATATTGAGAATTTCACTTTGTGAGTAGTAAGGACAAAATTTAAACCCAGATTTAGAATCCTAATTGTATTAGATTAGGCAGAATATTATTAACAATAACATAAGCATGCAAAATGCACTCTAGAACCAGAACATTTAATAGCTATATATTTTACATTGCTGACATCATTCCTCTTGTTAATTAGGGCAGGTCAACAAACATTGTCTTGAATGATGTAGCACCATGAGATTTTAGACTATTTTACCTCTTTATTCTCTTATTAGAGATTAAGGACAATTTAACATAGTGCAAAAGGTGAGACTATCTTTGAATAAAGGTCAAGAAGGTCTATCTTTGAATAAAAGGTCAATCACGAATTTCCTAAAAACTAACAACCTAAAAAGTTAAAGTAAAATTTAAAATGCAAAAAAAAAAAAACCCCAAACCAAACAAAAGAACATCAGAAGATATTCTATTGATTTACAGCTTTAATATTCAGTCTCCAAGACATTCCCAAAACTGCTGCTTGGTATTAGTCAGGAAGACAATTCTGATAAATGTGAAAAAAAAAAAAAAAACAACTAACTTAAGAACTAACTTTCTATATATAGAAAACAGCTCCCTACTTTGGTCCAAGTTGCATCTTTAGGTATTTCCTTGACTTTCAAACTCCCTATTGAAGGAATTCTTTTTTTGAGATAGGGTCTTGCTCTGTCACCCAGGCTTGAATGCAGTGGCATGATCTCAGTACACTGCAACCTCCACCTCCCGGGTTCAAGCGATTCTCCTGCCTGAGCCTCATGAGTAGCTGGGATTACAGACGCATGCCACCACACCTGGCAATTTTTTTTTTTCCTGTATTTTTAGCAGAGACGGGGTTTTGCCATGTTGGCCAGGCTGGTCTCGAACTCTTGACCTCAGGTGATCCACCTGCCTCAGCCTCCCAAAGTGCTGGGACTATAGGCATGAGCCACTGCGCCCAGCCTGAAGCAATTCTTTTTTTTTTTTTTTTCATTGTAAGCTCCGCCTCCCGGGTTTAGGCCATTCTCCTGCCTCAGCCTCCCGAGTAGCTGGGACTACAGGCGCCCGCCACCTCGCCCGGCTAGTTTTTGTATTTTTAGTAGAGATGGGGTTTCACCGTGTTAGCCAGGATGGTCTCGATCTCCTGACCTCGTGATCCACCCATCTCGGCCTCCCAAAGTGCTGGGATTACAGGCTTGAGCCACCGCGCCCAGCCGCTTTTTGTGCGCCGCTTTTTGTATTTTTTTAGTAGAGACGGGGTTTCACCGTGTTAGCCAGGATGGTCTCGATCTCCTGACCTCGTGATCTGCCCGTCTCGGCCTCCCAAAGTGCTGGGATTACAGGTTTGAGCCACCGCGCCCGGCCCTGAAGCAATTCTTGTACCTCCTTCTCTACAGCCTTCTCTACTGCCAATGTTGTGGAAAATTCTAGTGGGAGAATATGTGGGTTCAGAAATGGAAGAGAAGAGGAATCTAAAAAGAGAAACAACAGCTTAAGAGAGTTAACTACCAGACTAAAGAGAGGTAGTCCCCAAATACTCCCCCAAAATACTATCTTGTATTTTTCCACATCTTTGTAACAATACTTGAAATTCCTCCAGCTGGAGGTTCATTTTTATGTTTACGACTAGTAAGGAAATGTTGCCTTCCTCAACAACGGCTCAAACTGCCAAGGCTGGCATTGGTGGGGAGTCATGCACTGACCAGACCCTAGGCCCTGGGCATTACAGCTGGTCTTTGGAGGATGGGGAATAAACTTCCTCTGTCTCTGGACTCTTAATATCCACACCTCCCCACTTCTACCTCCAACCCAGCCTCTGACAAAGTGTCAAGTTTATTAAATATAGCTAGGACTCTGGGTCTCACTTTGTATGGATCCTAGGGAGAAAGACACTTTCCCTGGGGCTTAACTTTCCAACTGCTAATTGCTTATGTGACATGTCTTTAACATCAGCCACTCAGGAATCCAGTCCAAACTAGACATACCAAGGGCAGAAGAGTCACCAGTCCTGCTTAATTAACGTTAAGGGGCTATGCATCCACTTTTGGCATATGGTATGGAACATACACTGCTTCACGTGGGACAAGTTATCTTTCAGGTGAGGCTTACCTACTTACAGAGATATAGCCTCACCCTTATAGGAATAGGATAAACTTACCTTGTTAATAAAATACAATAAAAACTGGGGTTTGGGGAGAAGTGTTTTATTAACCCCTCTTAGGAGACTAAGGGACCATCAGTCTGTCATACATTAGTGCTGGCTCAACCAGATTTCCTTTTTTTTTGAGACGGAGTCTCCCTCGTTGCCCAGGCTGGACTGCAGTGGTGCGATCTTGGCTCACTACAAGCTCCACCTCCCGGGTTCATGCCATTCTCCTGCCTCAGCTTCCCGAGTAGCTGGGACTACAGGCGCCCGCCACCATGCCCGGCTAATTTTTTGTATTTTTAGTAGAGATGGGGTTTCACCATGTTAGCCAGGATGGTCTCGATCTCCTGACCTAGTGACCCACCCGCTTCGGTCTCCCAAAGTGTTGGGATTACAGGCGTGAGCCACCGCGCCCGGCCTTCTTTCTTTCTTAATACTTAGCTCAGATCAGATTAATAGTGTAATAGGAACTTAGGGTGATGAAGGGAATGGATCAGAATGAATTTAGAGTCTGGGGTGCCACTCAGGGGAACAAATTAGACCTATTTGTCAAGTGCTATGATGGGAGATTTAGATGGTATTATGGGCAGAGAAAACCTAGTCACCAGATAGGATGAAGAATAGGAAAGGGGGCAAGGAAGTATAAACAAATTCACCATTTAAAAATATGGGGTTGGAGGGGGCCGGGTGCAGTGGCTCATGCCTACAATCCCACCACTTTGGGAGGCCGAGATGGGAGGATTGCTCGAGGCCAGGAGTTTGAGACAGCCTGCACAACATAGTGAGATCCCATCTCTCTTTATATTATACACACACACACACACACACACACACACACACACACACATATATATAAAATAAAAACATATGGGACAAAGGAAGGTGGGTGTGGCTAAACCATGAGGACAGAATCTATTTTTTTAAACTTTTATTTGCATTTATTCCATGCTGAATTTATTCCCAGGCTATACATTTGTGTTTTCTTCAGTTTCTTCTGGGATATCTTTTTCTTCCCTGCAAGCCTCTCTTCTGGTTTAGGAACAATTTACTCTTTTTCAGTAAGGATTATTTCAATATGTGGCAGGGGAGTTTATTTTTGGGTTAATGTGACCTGAGCTCTGTAAGTTCAGCAACATATCCTGGGGCTTTGTTCACCTGGACATGCTCAATGACCAGAGAATCTGCATCTAAACCCTCAGGGTCAGCATGACTCTTTGCCTTTTTCAGCGTGTACAGCACACATGTAGCACTCTTTTTGGGCTACCTATCATCCTGTGTCCAGCCCCTCTGTTTGGCTTAGGCACACCTACCAACTCCATTAGAATAACATGGAATGACACACATTACTTCTATTCTTTTTTTTTTTTTTTTTTTGAGATGGAGTCTTGCTCTGTCACCCAGGCTAGAGTGCAGTGGCCGGATCTCAGCTCACTGCAAACTCCGCCTCCCGGGTTCACGCCATTCTCCTGCCTCAGCCTCCGGAGTAGCTGGGACTACAGGCGCCCGCCACCTCGCCCGGCTAGTCTTTTTTTTGTATTTTTAGTAGAGATGGGGTTTCACCGTGTTAGCCAGGATGGTCTCGATCTCCTGACCTCGTGATCCGCCCATCTCGGCCTCCCAAAGTGCTGGGATTACAGGCTTGAGCCACCGCGCCCGGCCGACACACATTACTTCTATAAAGTGACACCTTTCAAGTACTTGGTGGCTATTTGGATATGCATACATTTGATGGCCTGGGCACTTCCACGGGTGTTCTTAAAGTGAACATGAAGATTTGAATCTCTTGCTTTGTATGATTTTAGGGGTTTTCTAGGCCAACTGAACAGAAATCATCTCAGGCCACTTACAGGAAGAGCTCACTGTATAATTTCTTTTAAAAAATATTTTTTAATAAAAATGGGGTCCCACTATGTTGACCAGGTTGGTCTTGAACTCCTGTCCTCAAGCGATCCTCCCATTACAGCCTTCCAAAGTGTTGGCATTACAGGCATGAGCCACCACACCCAGTCACTGAATAATTTCTCACAACTGCATATGACTTTACAATTACCTCAAAACTTTTGTTTAAAGGAGAAAATATTCTTCAAAGGGTGAATGGAGAAACTGTGGTACATGGATATAGTGAACTATTACTTGGCCATAAAAAAGAACAAGCTATGGATAAATGTAACAACTTGGAAGAATATTATGAGTATTATGTGTGCAAAAAACAATCTTAAGAGGTTACATGCTACATGTGTAATTTAAACAACATTCTAAAAATGACACAATTGTAGTAATGGAGAAAGGCTGCCAGGGGTTAGGGCTGGGGTGAGAGTCTGACCATAAAGGTATTTTTTTGTGTGTGTGGTGACAGAACAAGTCTGTGTCTGGACTCTGGCAGCAGTTATCAAATTGATACATGTAATAAGAGTTCATAGTACCATACACTACCAATCTCCCACCCCCAAAAGTAATGTAAAAACTGGTGAAATCAGAATAATGTCTATAGTTAATTATTATATTGTAATAATATCTATTTCCTAGTTTTGAAAATGTAGTATAGGTGTGTAAGATATTATTATTAATGGGGAAAACTGGTAAAAGAGATGTAGAAACTCTTCTGTTTCATTTAAAAAATTTGTTAAATCTTTAATTATTTCAAAATTAAACATCTTTTTAAATTTTAACAAACTATCTTTAGGACAGTGATACTAAGAAGCTCTTCTCAAAATCAAGAATACGGTGTTAAGAAGAGTGTCAAGAAACACCTGAATTCGAAACAAAACTCACCTACCAACAAATTACATGATCTTGAACTAGTCACTAATCATTCTTAGCCATGGTTTACTTATCTGCAACCTGGGAGTAATCATGCTTCTTTAACCTAGCTGAGATGGAAGATTATATATAATAAAATAATGGACAGTAAGCAAAAAGAGAAAAAGGAAAACACACACACACACATACCCATATACAAACTTTTGGCAAATTTCTAGAGAGTAAATGGAGTGATTCTCCCCTCAACCCTTTTTTTCTTCCAACTGAGACAAGGTCTCACTATGTTACCCGGGCTGGTCTTGAACTCATGGGCTCAGGTGATCCTCCTGCCTCAGCCTCTCCAGTAGCTGGGATTACAGGCACGTGCTAACTTGGTTTTATAGTAAAACTTGTCCCTCCAGAAGCAGCACAGAGAGGTTTTCCTTTCTTGGGAAACTCAAGATAAATGACAGCGTATGTTACTCTTCAAAAAAGATGAGACTGGTGGGGGGTTGGGGAGAGCAGCACACATTTTATGAGGGAAGCCTGAAGTTTTTCAGCTCGTAAGTGCTTGGGCAAAAGTCTAACTTGACAGGCCTCAGGAGCAGGCGTGTACACATACACACACACACACACACACACACACACACACACACCCCACTACTCCGACTTACTTCAAGGAAGGAAACTTGACAGGCCTCAGGAGCAGGCGTGTACACATACACACACACACACACACACACACACACACACACCCCCCACTACTCCGACTTACTTCAAGGAAGGAAACTAGTGGGAAAAACACCAAGAATTTTCAGTTCTGGATGGTACTATTCCCTTGATATATGCTAGTGAAAACAGACTTAGCTGTCAAAATTAAGGAACGGGTCACAGACTTTTCTCAGCTAAATGACTAAAAGGCTCCCTTAAGCTACTGACTATTCAGCTTCCTCAGAATTAAATAGCTCCCTCTAAAACCCTCAAACACAACAGAGGAATAAGATATTTCTCCCATCCCAAGGGTTTTTTCTTTACTTTTCAAAATGCAGATGACAAGCAGCATCCTACGGGGAAATTGCATTTTACAACAGCAAATAAAATAGCATTTTAAAATAGCCTAGTCCTTGGGTATCAATCTTTGCTGTTTAACAAAGCAACTGCTTCTGCCTTATTACTGCCAGAATTTTTACTTTAGTTCAGTGTGATACTGAAGGAAGTTTCCCAAACTAAAGTCCCCCTATGTGCTTCCAAAGGTGTGTTCCATTTTGCCTTATCTTTAACAACAAGTATTTCAGGTCATACAATGCTGCTGAAAAAAGTTCATGTGTTAATGACTCTGATAGCCTTAGGTCATGAACTCCAACAGCAAGAAAGGTCTTCTTGACATTAGCTATGTAAACAATCCTCTTGGCAGCTTGTTATAGTACCACATGCACAGGTACACTAGATTCATATTAACTGATACTGAGGATGAAGATGCCAAGTTTTGTGAGCAACTCTGTATACACCAGAGGGGAGGGATGGATTTGAGGCACTTGCCAGAGGTACCATCCCTGTTGGATGGGGCAGACACTGCAGAGAGGAAGTCTTCCACTGAGGCAAATGGAAGCTTCTTCACTGACTACTTATTTCGTATATCTCGGGTTTGAAGCACCTCCTCCAGGTCTTTCTAGGGTGCTAAGTAAAAATGAAAGGGCTCTCACCTCCCTCTTCTAATCCATCTTAGCCATTCTGAGAAAGGCCTTACCGTATAATTGGGGTTTCCTGGCTGGATACGTAGCTCAGCCAAAATCCAAATGCCATTAGTGAGCTTCAAGGATTGGTACAGCATGTCCTGCCCTTCCACATTCCTCTTGGCAATAGTATAAACATTGTTGTTTTGCAACTTGCTGGAAACAGTGTCTAGAAATACAGATTCAAAATCCAACACCTTCAGTTAAAATCTCAAACAAATGTATACTCTCTTCTCACATCCTTATGAGCCATGTGTGTTCAGTTCCCTGACAAGTACTGTCACATGGACATGTGTACATTTCAGAAGCCATTCTCCCACACAATAGCAAAAAGTGAAGAACAAGTTCATGAATTGTCTACCTATCAGATTCCAGGACTGAACACACAATAAGGTACACCTACGGATTAGTGCGAGTTACCTTTGGAGATTATGAAATTGGTGGGCCTAAGGAGTTGGCAATCTCAAATCAGGTGCTAGACAGGTAAAGAAGGCTCTGAAGAGGACAAAGACAGAAATGAGTGTGTGGGTAAGCCACAGTGACTGTCATGTTGGTATTCGTTTCTGGATGCTGGCTCCAGATCAATGGGGACACACAGACTGATGACCACATCCATAGTGCTACTTCCCAAGTCACTACTACTTCATTGTGAGCCACTCGGGCCTCAACTGCCAGGATCCGGAAGGGCCCAGAGCTGCAGAATTCAACTGCAAATCAAATTTATTAACCTAGATGTTTAAGTTTTTTTTTTTTCTCAAAGCAGGCAAAAATGATTTCTTAAGCCTTTAGGAAACACTATGCCTCGAAAAAAATAACAGAACAAACTGTCTCAACCACAGATTCTGAGAAAGACTGAAGCTGTGCAAAGGTGACTGCTGCTAGATCCTAAGATCCCAGCTGCTGCTGCTGGTCATGACAGAAGTTTTCATAGTCACCAACTCAGGGTAAGAATGGGTTGGTGTTTTGGCTCTTCCTCATGACTACAGCTTCGAAAAGACATAACGTTCCAGAATTAAAGGTTATTTCTCTCTTTATGAGATGTTGCTGTTATCAGAGAAACTTTAAGAATAGAGATGACAAGCACTGCGTCTTTGTTAAATGTTTATTATATTCATTTCTGAAGAGAGCATTCAAATTACTCATGCCTACTTCAAGAACTAAATTCTCCCCACATAAAAATCTGTCATATTCTATTGTGCACTCTGGGAAAAGGTTGCCATGATGGATGGTCTTTCTACCCTTCTAAACAGTAAGCTCTCTGAACAAAGGGATCCTGCAGTTTTTCATCACTGTGTTTCCCACATTATCTGCAATACAACAGGTACCTCTCATCACTATCTGCTCTGATAGGTGTTGGAGATGCCAATATTTACATAATACCATAGACATAGATGTGAACTACTTTTGCAGGTAGCTCTCACCCTGGTGTCTTTCTCCCACATTCAAACCACTGACAGCTCAGGAGAGGAGGCACTAAGACTCCTTTCATGAGACGTTTTTACCACACTTAGTTATTGCTTAGCTTTTCCCCTTTTATTTCCAAGGTTTTCACTAACACCAAGCAGAGTAGTTAAGAAATGGCTCTATCTGAGGAGTCAAAAAATGTATCTCAGGGTACTTACATGCAATATTGCTGGAAGAAGGGGCCTTAATATGCCCCTTTAATCACCTAGTGGGGGATGAGGCAGTTCTGGCTGCCATCCTGGTTCCCACAATGAAGGGCTCTTGCAGCTCTGACTGGGTTGCTAGGCAACATCATCAGCTAGGGTTTGGCTAATGCCTTTTGACACGATTGTCTTGAACACAGAGGGGCTTGCTTTAAGTTGTAAAAATCATTCCTAACTTTCCAGGCCTTTGCTCATTTCCCAGGAAACCCAAAAACACACAAAGTAGGAGCCTTTGTTGAACAGCCACCTTGCTGCACAGGCACAAATACATTCTAGCGTATATATGTGGCAAGGGCCAGACTCCTACAGAAATAATTATGAAATAATCTCAATTATTTCACCACCTATGTAAGAGACGACAGGCTAAGAAACTCTCTCTCACTCACTCACTCTCACTCTTCTAGAATTAGAAAACATGGCAAACAGCAAGGAAGAATAAGCAAGTTGAATTGATGTAACTTTAATACATTTGGAAGCATTCTGGCCAGCAACCTAGCTCTGTTCCTAATGAATGACTGCTCTGTGATTTTTATCGGAAGGCTAGAGGGTTCCATAACATTAGTATGTGTGATTTGATTTTTATGTATTTTAGATATTAGGTTTGAGTTTGAAGATTTACAGATTGCAGAATGATCAGATTCTGCTAAATGTATGATTAAGAATGGCAAGGGAAGCCAGATATAAGGAGGCTTCCTGGTCAGACAGGGATAGAATTCTTGACAAGATATTACAGTTTTTAATTTTTTAAAACACATTTTGAACTTCTGGGAAACATGACGAAATCTTATAATTGTGAGACTTGGAGAATGAGCATGTAATGAATGTTGTTTCAGTGTGTGCTTATGATATCATCTCAGGCATAAGATACTGAGATTTATCCCGAAGCATAGAATAAAAAAAAAGATGGTCAAATATAGTTACGCTTCGTTCAAGATATGATTTCTTTTCTTTTTCCTTCCTTGCTTTCTCTCTCTCTCAACAGGGTCTTTCTTTGATGCCCAGACTGGAGTGCAGTGGCATGATCACGGCTCACTGCAGTCTCGACCTCCCAGGCTCACATTACCCTCCTGCCTCAGGCTCCCAAAGTGTGGGATTACAGGTGTGAGTCACTGAGCCCAGCCAAGATAAGATTTCTTATGGTTCTTTTGTATCCTTCCATAAATTTGGCATTTTGAATCTGGGGCCTGAACTCTTAGAAGGTATGGATGTGATCTTCCTTCCTTTATCTTTCTACTTTAGTTAAGGTCACACACCCTCTGACAGCAATAAGGGTGAAGGAGGTACTCATATTAGAGAGTGGGAATGGGGGAATTTACACCTGTGGACCTGCTGTGGTATTTATTAGCAAGTTCAAAACCACTATGATTGCTCAAAAGAATGCTTTTTACCATTTAAGCAACCAAATTATAGTTAGGCGCTAGCTGGAAGAGTGTTTCCATTTTTGAAATATTCCAAAGGATGGGGAAAGCCACAACAAAACAATGAAACAGAATTCACCCTTACCTAGCCCCCAGGCTGGAACAAATATTGGTCTCTCATTACAGTACCTAACTAATGAAAATAGATACATTAAGTCTCTGAGCTTTTCTTAATATTATAAACACTTAATTTAAAAAACAGGTTTGTAGAACTGTTTGTTACAAAGATTCCTTTCCAGATATGGCTGGAGATGCAACTACTTCTTGTGCACTGAAAGACAGTAGTCCCAGATACCTATTAACCCCAAATGTAGCTGTAATGGTAAGATGTAAAACAGATTCATACAGATCTCCCAACATCCACAGAAATGATCGGTGCTAGCAAGGAGAGAGTTCTGTCAGCAGCTTTCTGATCTAACATTTTCTAGTACTTAAACAATTAGTGGCATCATAAGCACTCCCATCATATGCTTTTCTCTTAAGATCTGACTAATTATTAAGACTTGGGAAGAGGGTCTGTTTCTTTATTCTCTAGAAAGACATGAAAGAGCAAAGTAAAGCTCAGTGCTAAGTTGGTAAGTCCTTTAAGCCTGTGACTTCCTGTAGCCCTCAGAGTGTTAGTTCCATCTGTCAAATGTCTATGCTAGCACAGAAAAGCTATTTAAAGTGTTGGTGCTATTGTGATTAGGGCAGATCAGCTGGAAAGGATGGTATTTTTAGCTCTCAGCTAGACCCAGGGTGTTGAATCAGAAGGCACTAAACCCGAAAATGTTCACGTTAATAGAGCCCTTGAGACTGGAAGGAAATCTAAAGGCCAGGGCACTCCAGACCTGGGGGTGGACTCAAAGGAAGAGCTGGAAAGGATTAGTTGCAGGAAGTGGTCTTGCAAGACTAGCAGTGATTTAGTGTGGGAAAATGATGGCACTGGACTCCTGGAGAAAATGAAATGGCTGTTTTCCCCTGTTTCATGTGCCGCATGGCCACAGAGCAATGTATCACTGGAATCTGATTCCCTGGTATTTGGAGCACCTACAGCATGGAGAGATTAGCGTGAGGCCATGACAGAATTGATCAAAACTGAATTTGCTCTGAGAAACAACATCAAAGGGCACAGCCCCACTAGGAGAAATGCCAGACACTTCCTCTTTGATATGATCACAAAAACATGCTGAGGTGCAGTAAGAGTTCAAAACTCTAGTCTAAAAGCAGGAGGATTTTTTCATTCTGTTACTTTGGTCTGTTACTTTGACAGACCAAAGTCCTCAGTTACCCAAACTTCTATTTTGTTTTTTGAACAACCATGTCCCTTTCATACTGAACAAGTCTGAAACCAAACCTGCTTTCCAATCACTCTGGTTTATCTTTGCTCTCTCTCAGAGAGTGTTTTCCAGATCATGTTCAAGGAACACTGGTGGTCCACATGATGTTACTAATAAGCATTTTGTGATTTTAAATTCCAAGGCCAAATAAGTTCAGTTAACACACTGAGTTAAACAGGTTTCTTCAACATAGCACTTCTCAGAACTTTTAGTCTGCTAACGTGCAATGGCAGTTTCTAGGTGAAGCCTAGCATTTGCTGTATTTTTCAACTTTCATTGACAACAAAACCCTTTTTCTTTTCTTTTTTTGAGATGGAGTCTCGCTCTGTTGCCCAAGCTGGAGTGCAGTGGCACAATCTCGGCTCACTGCAACCTCTGCCTCCCGGATTCAAGCCAATTCTCCTGCCTCAGCCTCCCAAGTAGCTGGGACTACAGGCGCCCACCACCACACCCGGCTAATTTTTTGTATTTTTAGTAGAGATGGGGTTTCACTGTGTTAGCCAGGATGGTCTCGATCTCCTGAGCTCGTGATCCCCCTGCCTCGGCCTCCCAAAGTGCTGGGATTACAGGTGTGAGCCACCACGCCCAGCCCAAAACCCTTTTTCTTAAGGGAAAAGTGTCCTGAGGAACATACTATTTGAAATGTTGCCATTGAACCAAGTCCCACAAAGGTGAATATATAACCAGGGGCCTGGTCTCTTCCTAGCTGGGTACAGAGGCGGCTCCTCTAACAGGATCCACCAGTGAGTCTCAAAGTGAGGGACAGATGACACTGTCATCTTCTTCAAATATGGCACAAAATGAAAAAAATCAATTACTGAATTAAATTGAAACAATTAATTATTATGATGGAAATTACAGAAGACCATGCTTCAAACACCTCTCCCAGAGTTCCAGAGACATGAAACAATTATTATCAGAGGCAAACATCTGCCTGAAGTTTCTATATGCAAAGATGCCTGTCTGAATGTCTTTTGAGGGTTCCAGGAGGGCTTCAGTCTCCTGAATGTCTCAGAGAGGGCCTATAGGAGCATCAAGTTTAAAAGGTATCACAGGAAGGAGCTGATCACTATGATGTTGGATTTCAAAAGGCCTAAAAGATTCATCTGAACACAGAAGATGAATATCACATAGAGCCATAAAAAACTAAAATTAAAAACAAAAAGCTGGGCTGGGTGCAGTGGCTCACACCTGTAATCCCAGCACTTTGGGAGGCCAAGGCGGGTGGATCACGAGGTCAGGAGATCAAGATCATCCTGGCTAATAGGGTGAAACCTCGTCTCTACTAAAAAAAAATACAAAAAAAAATTAGCCGGGCCTAGTGGTGGGCGCCTGTAGTCCCAGCTACTCCGGAGGCTGAGGCAGGAGAATGGCGTGAACCCAGGAGGTGGAGATTGCAGTGAGCCGAGAGTGTGCCACTGCATTCCAGCCTGGGCGACAGAGCAACGCTCCGTCTCGGGGGCAGGTGGAGATGGGGGAAGCTGGAATGAGAAGGCATTATTATTATTATTATTATTATTTGCTTTCTATACTGCCGTGTTGCCTCCTTCCCCCAGTGCTATGCTCCAGCTGCAATGGGAGGATGGCAGTGTGCTGGAAATTCCTTATGAGAACCACCAATGTATGCAGGAGTAAATGAGGGGTAAATGAGGAAAGGGGAGGTACTGACCAAGCACCAAGGCTCACTTTCATTCAAACTCACAAAGCCTAGTACTAACCTCAAAAGAGAGAGAGAGAAAGAGCTCTAAAGAGAAAGAGAGCAACAGTGAAACAAAGGCAGGACTCTGAATAACTTAGGGCTCCTTTCATTCCTGAGAAATCCTTGAGAGAAACACAGCCCAAGGGACTAATAGCTGCTATTGTTTCTCTTCTTGGGATATCCCTTTCATGTTCCTTTACAGTAATAAAGTTAACTACAAAAGAGTACAGAGATTTTTAATGGTGATTAAAGAGGTTAGTATCATCATATGAAAGCTGGCACAGGGCAGTGTAGTAAAAGGTTACCAACTAGGCTTTTTTTTTCTTTTAGAGAGACAGGGTCTCACTACGTTGTCCAGGCTGGTCTTGAACTGGACTCAAGAGATCCTCCCGTCTTGGCTTCCCAAAGTGCTGGGATTACTGGTATGAAACACCATGATTGGCCCAACAAGGCTTTCACTAACTATGATACATTATTTAATTATAAACACAGGGTTCTAAGTACAGAATCTCAGAAAGAAAGTTAACCTTCCTCCAACACCAAAAATTGATATAAAAGAAGAAGTGGTCCTTTCAATTACTAGGGGAATGCATGTTCTCAAGTGCCACTTCAGTTTTTGATTATTAGGATGTTTAACAGAACTAACACATCTTCAGTGAAGAACTGGGTAGATGGGTCGATTCTAGCTTGTTTCTTAAATCTGTTAGCTTGTAAGTAATCTAGTACCTACATCAAAACATACTTACATCAAATATACCTTTTTAAACAGAGGTTTGCAAAGTAATGTATCTACCATATACACCCACTAGAAACATAGTAGATACAGGGGAGGATAAAAGGGTAGGCAAAAGAAAGATTAAAATTTCAAATATCTAATTTGATTTACTAAGATGAAAATGAAATTTAGAGTATATTACTCACCAGCATTTAAATGACATTCCTTAATCTGAAATTGAAGTTCATTTTCATTGGGAATATCCTTCCATGTTGCAAGGAAGACCTGGCGCTCTGTATGGGGAAGCAGAGGGGAAGGATGGATGTGCATAATCTGTCAGTATTCTGATTTTTGATGCCTTGCATCATATTTTCCTTTGTCATGCTGGCCCTTGCAATACAGCTAGCAGCAGGCTGGGACTGGAGCCAATGCTGAGCTCTGCAAAAGTGCTATACTTCAGATCAATTAATCCCTCATCAATAACACTAGGATACACTGGAAAAGAGTCTACATCTAGGGTTACATTTTGGCTCATTTTCCTATTTTGGTGACTTATGACCTTTCTGAGCGTTAATTTCTTTATCTATAATTACATCTGTCCTGCCTACTCCAAGAGCTATTGTGAGAATCAAATCAATTAAGTGCCAACATAGTTTAATATGCACCAATATAAGCCAGTTTTATTAGATTGTGGTTCATAAATAAGGGAAGAGAGAAATGTCAATAGGCACGTCGGGAGTTCTGATGGTTTATTACAAATTACTGAATTCTTAGCTTGAGGCAGTATGAACTTAGTACAGAGTAAAGTGCTAAATTTACATGTATTATCTCATGAAATAATTATAAAAATCATTTGCACTGCAAATTTGGAAATGGAAGTTCCAAAAAGTTTATCACCTTGACCAGTCATATAGCAAATAAACGGCAGAGCTGAGACTCGAAACCATATTTACCTGGTCCCCAAACCTCTTACTCTGTATCCTAGGGTGACTGGATTATTCAGATATTGGGCACTGTGATGTAGAGACCAATGGCAGAGCAAGAACGATTGTGACACAGAAGAATAAATAATAAGCAATTATTAAGAGCTTTAGAATATCCTTACTCCATTTTTTAACCTCAAAATAACTAAAAACTTCTGGGGCTATGCTCTGCCTGACATGCAGAGGAAGGGCAAAGGTATATTCAGCAGGATAGGCAGGAACGTACTTACCCATTTTGCCATCTTCCACAAAAAGCACATTGAGTGGGATGAGGCAGCTGAAGTAGAAGACATCGATATTGTTTTTCACAGCCACCTGCCAGGAAAGCAACAAGGTAAAATGAGGACATCGCAGGGAGCCAGGTAGGAGGAAAAGAACAGCGCTGTGTCTAGAAATATGCATCCCTATTTCCTTTCTCTTTCGGTCAGTGCAGGTCTCCCCAGATCAAGACAAACTGGCCCATATAATGCAAAGTACACCCTTACTTACTCCATTGTCATAGAACTGTGACAGCCTGCAAACCTCCTTCTAGAAGGCCTGTCTTCAAGGCACAATTTGTATACCAGGAATAATCAAGTCTGTGATTTTTTTTTCTCTATGATTAATAGTAGCTGCTACCACTTACTAAGTTACCTATTAATGATATTATTTCTAATTCACATTACAACAATCTCAAACAAAGTAGATATCATTCCCCTCTCATTTCACAGATAACGAAACTGAGGTTTAGAAAGACTAACATCCAGAGTCACGTAGCTGGTACACAGAAGAATTAGGATTCAAACAGAAATTTGATGCTAAACCTTGATTTTTATTTCTCTCCACAATAACTAGTGCCATACTACCTCTTATTTTTTATTTTTTAAAATATCAGTTTTAAAATTGTTTCTTTTGTAAAACCTTATTTCCCAGGTCTTATGGTTGGAAAAAGCTTGTTGGGCCCAACATTGGTAAACCTCATGACTATAAGAACAAAAAATCTCTTAGCAAGCAAATAAATGAATTTTCTTCTCACAATACAAACTTCTTGACTATGATTCTACCACAGCCTGCTTAATTCAGAGCATGCTGGTTTTTTAAAAAGCTACAAGAAGTACTTTTATTCAGGGCAACACTGATTGGTACATACATTCAGGAACAGGCAGACTGCACAGCAGCAGATTATAAGGCCCTTATGCTGTAAGAAGAGGGAGTAGGAGGAGACTTGCTCTAAGTCACCACCTCTTACTGTTTTCTGTCACTAATGACTTTCCTTTCTATGCTCTTAGCGCTGTAGGAAAACATTTCTCTGAGCAAGTTCTATGATCAGTAACTATACCTGTTTCTCTCTCATTTTGCTCTAAAAACAAAGTTAAAAAGTGCTTGTCTAGTACACTATTCTCACTCTCTGCCTTTTATGGCAAATGTCTACACTTCAACAGCATACTGACCTCTTAAAAACTGTGGCTATGAGATCCAAATATCCTCTTTCTCAAGTACTTCCAGTCCTTCTACATTTAGTATCAACTTACCTTCCTTACTTTAAATGGTGCCTGTATTCCCTTCTCCATAATATGTGTGTTCTCTCTCCCAGAAGTGTCCATCCAACTATTTTCCTTGCTTTTAACCTGTCAACTAACAAGGCTAGGAGTTTGTGACCTATATATAACATGGCCTGATGCCCAAAATGCTGAGATAGGATTCTCAAAAAGCTTGAATCTGGTGAATTTAAGCAGAGTAATGTCAGGAAAGAGGAACTAAAGGTATTCTTTAGGATGTACTAGAGCATGGGTGGGTGTGGTGGTTCAGGCCTGTAATTCCAGCACTTTGGGAGGCTGAGGCAGGCAGACCACTTGAGGTCAGGAGTTCCAGATCAGCCTGGCCAACAGGGAAAAACCCTGTCTCTAGCAAAAATACAAAAATTAGCTGGGCGTGGAGGCGCACAGTTGTAGTCCCAGCTACTGGGGAGGCTGAGGCGGGAGAATAGCTTGAACTTGGGAGGTGGAGGCTGCAGTGAGCTGAGATAGCGCCACTGCACTACAGCCTGGGTGACAAAGCAAGACTCTGTGTCAAAAAAAAAAAAAAAA
>NW_012116588.1:425331-428843 GCF_000951035.1 Colobus angolensis palliatus | reverse complement strand
GAACCCAGGAGTCAGAGGTTGCAGTGAGCCGAGATTGTACCACTGCACTCTGGCCTGGGTGACAAGAGTGAAACTGTCTTCAAAAAAAAAAAAAAAGTGAAAACTGCGGTGATGGGGGTAGGCTAATGGTGGGTCATGTAAAGGTCTCATGTGAAATGCAAGTGATTATCTTTGACTATAAAGTAGTATCCCCATTCTCTAGAGGATAATATTAGTGGTTCTTAACTGAAGGCCTATATCAGAATCATCTGGAAAGCTTTTTCAAAACAGATGCCAGGCCCTACCCTACATGAAATAATTATAATCTCTGAATCTGGGACCTGGCATAAATATTTGTGAAAAAGTTCCCAGGAAGATCAACTGGATAAGCAATTAATTTAGAACATTGTTATCTAAGAAGTCTGAATGGGTTTGTAAACATCTTGTTCTTCCAAAAGAATCCTTATGCCAACAGGAGCCCTTTAACAATGGAAAGGACACGATAAGGTAAGCGGTGCTAAACTGTTCTGCACTGTAGACCCTTTGGACAAACAGAGGAAAGCCACTGACTCTCCTGCTGAAAAATGTACACACAACATTTTGCCATAGAATTTCAGGAGTTTCGGGACACCCTCAGGGCCTTCCTGGGACTTCTACTGTAGAACAATTTTCTGAGGAGCTAGGATACCCATACATCAGAAGCAGCAGATAGAGGTTCAGAGCATGGACTTGGGAGCCAGAACACCTGATTTCAAATTCTGACTCTGACAGTTTCCTGTCTGTAAAATGTAGATCACAAAGTACTGAATTCATGGGGTTGTTATGAGGATAATGATTTAATATTTGCAAAGTACAGTGAACAGCCTTGACTCATAAGTACTGCAGTAAGTGTCTGTTCAAAAAAGAAAAATTCGGTTGGGCGCAGTGGCTCATGCCTGTAATCCCAGCAGGCGTGAGCCACCATGTAAGCTTTGGGAAGCTGGGGCAGGCGGATCATCTGAGGTCAGGAGTTTGAGACCAGCCTGGCCAACATGGCAAAATCCCATCTCTACTAAAAATACAAAAATTAGCTAGGCATGGGGGCGTGTGCCTGTAGTCCCAGATACTCAGGAGGCTGAAGTGGGAGAATCAGTTGAACCCAGGAGGCAGAGGCTGCAGTGAGCCGAGATTGCGCCACTGCACTCCAGCCTGGGCAACAGAACAAGGCTCCATCTCAAAAAAAAAAAAAAAAAAATTGACTCTGCTTTCACCATCTCCTGTTCTACCTCTTTTACTCAGAATCCTAATTAAGGATAACCACATTAGACTTATCTGAAATCTTACACATGCTCAGATGTAGTACTACTATTATGTTAAAAAAGAGATTAGAAGAGATTTTTTAAAAGGCTTATTGGCAAATTGTCAGCTTAATGGTTCCTTTTGCTACTGCCTTGGTAAATTATCATCTCTTTACAGGATCAACTACACAGGTCATTCATTGGGGGAAGCAGTTCATCTCTTTTACATTAGCTTTTCAAAATGTGTATTTTGCAGCTCTCAAATTTTCACTCTAGGCTAGAACTGGGTTCATTTCAAGAATATAGGCTTCCCCAGATCTGACTCCTGCCTACCTCTCCAGCCTATTTCCTTAACTACATCAAAATTACTTCTTATTCCCCAAATACTGGAAGTCACAGCTTTGTACCTTTTTTATATGTTGTTCTTCCTTTTTTTTTTTATTGAGACGGAGTCTGGCTCTGTCACCCAAGCTGAAGTACAATGGTGCAATCTTGGGTCACTGCAACCTCTGCCTCCCAGGTTCAAGCGATTCTCCTGCCTCCTGAGTAGCTCGGATTACAGGCGTGTGCCACCACGCCTGGCTAATTTTTGTATTTTTAGTAGAGACGGTGTTTCACCATTTTGGTCAGGCTGGTCTCGAACTCCTGACCCCCTGATCTGCCCACCTCAGCCTCCCACAGTGCTGGGATTACAGGTGTGAGCCATCACACCCAGCCTATATGTTGTTCTTTCTGCTTAATATTTTCTTCTGCTTAAGCTTAGTACTGTCTGGCAAATACCTATTTAACCTTAAGGTTCAGTTCAAGATTAACACTTCCCAGAAAGCTCTAACCCCTCCCCACAGCACCCAGCGTATTCAATTCTATGATAGCATATAATAATGGCTTACTTTCGGTTCACCTATAATGAGCTCCTTGAAGGCAGGGTCTGTCTCTCATCTTCGCTAGCATATTGACTACCTCAATAAATATTTGTTGCATGAAAATAAGGGGAAGATGTTCAACAAATAAAAATGAAACACTGTGTTTCTCAACATTGTTTCTACCTCGACATCATTCATATACGTAACAGAATCGCATCAGTAACATCTCTCATTAGGCACACTGATTCTCAATGAGGCAGGAATGGGGGGATGGGATGATGTATGGGTTCTTTTGGTTTCAAATCACTGAGCTAAATAATATGTACATGCTAAGAAAGGATAAAATAGGTAGTGGATCACAACCCAAAGAATGCTAGGTTCTCCAAGGATAAGCCAATCATATTTTGGGTGTCAAAAAAGAACCAAGGGAAAAACACAGTACGAAGCCAGTTTAATTCCAATCCTGATGCTGACTGCTCTTAAATGTAACTAAATCAGCCTTAAAGAGCATGATATTGTTGTTGGAGGGAGAGAGGAAAAGAGAAAGACAGTTTCTTGTTTTCTTATTTAAAAATTCACTATCCCAACAGGTATAGATAGTAGGAAGACATAATTCAGACAAGTTTCTAAACTATTTTCCAAGAGCTATAACATCATACTTAGATTGCCTGAGGGAAATCAATGATCACATATATATCCAACTGCCTACTTAATATCTTCACTTGGATAATAGGTTGCTCAAAAGGAATATGTCTAAAACCAAATTCTTTTTTTAAAAAATTAACTTTTATTTCAAGTTCAGGGGTACATGTGCAGGCTTGGTATACAGGTAAACTTGTGTCATCAAAGTTTGTTGTACAGCTTATTTTATCACCCAGCTATTAAGCCTAGTACCCATTAGTTAATTTTCCTGATCCTCTCCCTCCTCCCACCCTCCACCCTCTAGCAGACCTCAGAGTGTGTTGTTCCCCTCTTTGCGTCCATTTGTTCTCGTCATTTAGCTCCCACTTATAAGTCAGAACATGTGGTATTTGGTTTTATGTTACTGTGTTAGTTTGCTAAGGATAATAGCCTCCAGCTCCATCCATGCTCCTGCAAAGGACATGATCTCATTCTTTTTTTATGGGTGCATAGTATTCCATGGCATATGTGTACCACATTTTCTTTATCCAGTCTATCACTGATGGGCATTTAGGTTGATGCCATGTCTTTGCTATTGTGAATAGTGCTGCAATGAACATATGTGTGCATGTGTCTTTATGATAGAATTATTTGTATTCTTTTGGGTATGTATCCAGTAATGGGATTGCTGGGTCAAGTGATATTTCCATTTTTAGGTCTTATCTTTTTTTTTTTTGAGACGGAGTCTTGCTCTGTCACCCAGGCTGGAGTG
>NW_012116588.1:408061-424926 GCF_000951035.1 Colobus angolensis palliatus | reverse complement strand
AACTGGTGTGAGATAGTATCTCATTGTGGTAAAACCAAACTCTTAATCTCCCTTCCCCACCTCCAAGTACAACCTCCTGCTGTCTTTCCAAACTCAGTAACTACTATGGGATTCTGCAAAGCCTTTAACAGTCTCTCTGCCTCTCCACTAGTCTTCCAGCCACATCCTCCTATACCTTCCCTTCACAGCACCTAGCTTCCCCGGTATATGCTCAACACAGCAGCCAGAGTGATCTTAAAATGTAGGTCAGCTCATAAATACTTCTCTGCTCAAACCTTTCCATCTCACTCAGAATAAAAACCAAAGTTACAATTGCCTATAATCCAACTCCTCCAACCTCTCTGAGGTCGTGTTAATACTCTCCTCCTTGCTAGCTCTACTCCAGCTGCAGAAGCCTGTTGTTCCTTCCTTGCACATAGCAGGTACAGTCCTACTTCATGGCTTTTTGCATTTGCTGTTTCTTCTGTCTACAATGTTCTTCTTCCAGAAATGCACGATTCCTTCCCTGTCTCCTTTGAGTCTTTGCTTTAACCAAATATTATCTTTTCAGATAGTCTTCCATGACCAACATATTTTTGTAAAACTGTACCACCCAACCTCCAACTCCAGTACTTCTTTTATATTTTTCCACTGTCCTCCCTAGCATCTGATATACTATGTATTGTACTGATTTGCTGGTTTATTGCCTGTCCCCATGCCACATACCCCACTTGTGGTAGAATATAAATTCCATGAGGGAAATAATTCCTGTCTTCTATTTACCACAATATTCTCAGTTTTTTTTTTTTTTTTTTTGAGACGGAGTCCCACTCTGTCGCCCAGGCTGGAGTGCAGTGGCCTGATCTCAGCTCACTGCAAGCTCCGCCTCCCGGGTTTACACCATTCTCCCGCCTCAGCCTCCTGAGTAGCTGGGACTACAGGCGCCCGCCACCTCGCCCGGCTAGTTTTTTGTATTTTTTAGTAGAGATGGGGTTTCACCGTATTAGCCAGGATGGTCTCGATCTCCTGACCTCGTGATCCGCCTGTCTCGGCCTCCCAAAGTGCTGGGATTACAGGCTTGAGCCACCGTGCCCGGCCATTCTCAGTTTTTAGAATAGTGACTGGCACAGAATATGTGCTGAATAACAGTTGTAAAATAAACTATACAAAGTTTCTGACCTTACTTGGGTTTACACAATAATGAACTTAAAAATTCTATGGGGCTTGGTGCAGTGGCTCGCTCCTGTAATCCCAGCACTATGGGAGGCCAAAGGGGAAGGGAGGATCACTTAAGGCCAGGAATCTGAGACAAACTTGGGCAACCAGAGTGAGACCTTGTCTCTACCAAAACAAAACGAAACAAAACAAAACGAAAAGCTGAGTGCAGTGGCATGAGCCTTTGGTCCCAGTTATTCAGGAGACTGAAGCAGGAGGATAAGAGGATAGGAGGATAGGGGTCCAGGAGTTCAAGGTTACAATGAGCTACAACTGCATCACTGTACTCCAGCCCGGGCAATAGAGTGAGATCCTATCTCACAAACAAACAAACAAACAAAGTCCCCAAAGCACAGTATTTCTCACATTTTTGTAGTGTATTTCCCTTAACAGAAGAGGAAAGAATGGACACATCTGGGAAGGAGGCAGGGGGATGGGTCAACATTAGGGGTATAATACAAAAGTAGACTATCATAAGAACAAATCTCTTTGAAGTTCCATGCTAAATTCCATCATGTACCCATATATGTTTGAATATGTGTTTCTCCCTTTAACTTTGAGTAAAACTGATGCTCTAGGAAAATGTGCTATTGTGTATTCTTTAGCTTCCATAAAGAATACACATGGTATTTGGTGGGTCACGACCAACTGGTAGTTCTTAAAATTAACTAAGTGGGTTGAAACGGGCATTAAAAAAATAAAATGAAAAATATCACAGTGCATCTCATGAAGAGTAAGTAATGTTTCCTGAAACTGTTCAGTTTTATGTATTGTGTGTGTGTATACACTATGTAAAATACATTTCTTACTGTAAGTGGCAGTCAAAAAAGTATAAAAGCCACAATACACACACACCAAAGTAAACAGTGAGAAAATGGGTTCAGTGAGTGAAGGACAGAATGCACACCTCAGTTTCTGCTTTGAGAATGCCCAAAGCAGATCACAGATGGTACCAAGAAGATTACCTAATCCTCTGTTCCTTTGGTATGTCATGTGCAACATGTGACCGTAACAATATTAACCTGCTTCTTAGGGACATCAATAGGAAAGCAAACAGAAATTATAAGGCACTTTGAAAACATAACAGTGGGCTATAAATGCTTCATAATAATAATGATTGTTTAAAGTTACTTTAAGTGGCTGCTGAGGAAAGAGCAACCTGTCAGCTTCAGCCTGTAACCAGCTATTAGTTTCTTTCCATAGTATAGGAAGCCTGCTGCAGGAGCTACAATCTCTTTATGGTGGGACAGCTGGAGATGAACAGGCTAAATTAATATTCTAACCTTATACTAATATACTCAAAAGTACTATAAAAAGGTACAACATGAACTCAGTCTGAACTCTGGCAAATTAGGCCTCTTACCCCACCTCTCACCACAGGTAACCAAAGGAGGCACTGCCACGAGGAAAACCAAGTGAAGTAGTGCAGGGCTTGCCTTTGAGATTGTATCATCTACTCTTCCATAACATCACTTGTGACCTTTCCTCGTTTCTGAAGAACTTTTTTTTTTTCTTTTATTCCTCTTCTCCATTTAGCTTTTGGAAAGATTATTTGCAAGCTGGTGCAAGCTAGGACCAGGGAGTGACGTCAACCATCTCCACTTCTCTGAGCAATGATGATTCAGATGTGTTTTAAGTACCACACAACCTAGTCAACAGATCCTAGGGGAATGGCTCCGAGTGACAGGTTTTTAATGGTACTTACTCCAACAGTGTGATATATACCATCTGAGACTCAGGCAGAAGTGGCCCTTTCTGCTAGGTGCTGGAGTTAAACTGACAGGTAGTTCTGCATTTCTAATCAAAACCAAAATACATCTACCATCTTTTTTTTTTTTTTTTTTGAGGCGGAGTCTCGCTCTGTCACCCAGGCTGGAGTGCAGTGGCCGGATCTCAGCTCACTGCAAGCTCCACCTCCCGGGTTTACGCCATTCTCCTGCCTCAGCCTCCCGAGTAGCTGGGACTACAGGCGCCCACCACCTCGCCCGGCTAGTTTTTTTGTATTTTTAGTAGAGACGGGGTTTCACCGTGTTAGCCAGGATGGTCTCGATCTCCTGACCTCGTGATCCGCCCGTCTCGGCCTCCCAAAGTGCTGGGATTACAGGCTTGAGCCACCGCGCCTGGCCTACATCTACCATCTTAAGTTTATTTTATTTATTTTAATGTCTTTTTTGATACAGGGTCTTGCTCTGTCACCCAGGCTGGAGGGTGGAGGCATGATCACAGCTCACTGCAGCCTTGACCTCCTGGGCTCAAGTGATCCTCCCATCTCAGCCTCATGAGTAGCTGAAACTACACATGTGTGCCACCATGCTTGGCTAACTTTGTTGTTTTTGTAGACATTAGTCTATATACTAGACTAGACTAGACATACTAGTCTTACTATGTTGCCCAGGCTACTCTCAAACTCCTGGACCCAAGCAATCCTCCCACCCTGACCTCCCAAAGTGCTGGGATTACACAGGAATGAGCCACTGTGGTTGTTGATCCAAAGTTTAAATAGCATTTCAAACTCTATTGACCAATAAATTATCTGGGAATTCTCAGAGACCCTGACAAAACAGAAAGGTCTATCTATGATATTAGACAATATCTGATAGAGTTAAAAACATAGCAGAAAGAGTCATGAAATGTCGAGTGACTTTCCTTCCAGTACTAATTCCATTTTAAACTGAACAGCATCTTTAGTTCACTTCCAAGACTAGGATTCAACCAAGAACTCTCTTCCCATATTCTTTCTTAGTCCACCCAATAGATCAGGTGGATTATATGATAGCTGAGGAAGCCTCAAATGGTATACCAAACTGCTGTCCATCCTGAGTATAAAGCCATATTGATTTATTCTCAGGAGACATTAGGACATTGTTCGTTAAGAGTATGTGGACAGTGGTATCCTTTATAGGGAAAATTTGACAGATTAGGCAGTGGTTCCATGTCCCTAATATGCACTTCAGTGTTTGAAGTTTTCATATTTAAACAGTTCTCAGAACCAGAAATGAAAGCTTTGAACAGAGCCTCCAGATGATCTCTAAAATTGTAAATCCTCTAGTAGCACATATAATTATTGGACTTTAAAAAGGTAATGAGCTCCTAAAAGCCAATCTCTCTTAGTAAGCCTTGATTTGAAAGGAAGCCAACAGAAACCAAAAGACACTGAAACTGAAATACTATGACTTCTCCTGTAGTCCCCATTCTGCTATGAGATCTGCTTAATCTCAATCTCAAAAAACTCTCAAATAATTGAGACTATGAATTAGAAATGCCTGCAAATTGCTTTTCCCAGGCGGCTGCCGAAGATGGCGGAGGTGCAGGTTCTGGTGCTTGATGGTGGAGGCCATCTCCTGGGCCGCCTGGCGGCCATCGTGGCTAAACAGGTACTGCTGGGCTGGAAGGTGGTGGTCATACGCTGCGAAGGCATCAACATTTCTGGCAATTTCTACAGAAACAAGTTGAAGTACCTGGCTTTCCTCTGCAAACGGATGAACACCAACTCTTCCCGAGGCCCCTAACACTTCAGGGACCCCAGTAGCATCTTCTGGCAGACAGCGCAAGGCATGCTACCCCACAAGACCAAGCGAGGCCAGGCCGCCCTGGACCGCCTCAAGGTATTTGACGGCATCCCACCGCCCTACAACAAGAAAAAGCGGATGGTGGTTCCTGCTGCTCTCAAGGTCGTGCGTCTGTTAGCCTACAAGAAAGTTTGCCTATCTGGGGAGCCTGGCTCACCAGGTTGGCTGGAAGTACCAGGCAGTGTGACAGCCACCCTGGAGAAGAGGAAAGAGAAAGCCAAGATACTGTACTGGAAGAAGAAACAGCTCATGAGGCTACCGAAACAGGCCAAGAAGAATGTGGAGAAGAAAACTGACAAATACACAGAGGTCCTCAAGACCCATGGACTCCTGGTCTGAGCCCAGTAAAGACTGTTAATTCCAAAAAAAAAAAAAAAAAAAGACGACGAAGAAGAAATGTCAGCAAATTAAATCTCCAGAACACTAAAGATTAGATAAAGATTGTAAAGTGGTATGAATAGACATTGCTTTAAAAGACTTTGGATTACACTGTCAAAATCACCATGGGACAGGAGAAAATAAGAATGATGAACCTTCAGGGCTGTCAAATGGGAGAAGTCCAAAGCACAGCAAGGTCAGAACTACTTAAATCAAATTTTGTTAACTATTTTGCAACTGAAATAGATTCTCAAGTACTGCTTTAAAAGAGAATCCCCTGACCCGCCCCTGCAAAGCCATTTGGAAAAAGGGTGAGAAGGTCACAATTTTCATGAAAGACTACCTTTGTGGAGGGTAGAAAAAGTAGCCCACCCATAGCCATCACTGCAGCCATCTATAACTGTGGAGGCCAGGCATGGCTCATACCTGTCTGTGATCCCAGCAATTTGGGAGGCCAAGGCAGGAAGATTGCTTGAGCCCAGGAATTTGAGACCAGCCTGGGCAACATGGTGAGATTTCATCTTTACAAAAATAAAAATAAAAAATTAGCCAGGCATGGTGGTGCATACCTACAGTCCCAGCTACTGGTCAGGTTGAGGTGAAACAATAACTTGAGTCTGGGAGGTCGAGGCTGCAGTGAGCTGTGATCGCGCCACTGCACTCCTGCCTGGGAGACAGTGTGAGAACGCTGCTCCCTCCTTCCCCACCCCCAAAAAAAAGAAAAGAAAAGAAAGGTAAAGAAAACTAGGGAAGGTAAGGCTAAATTCACACCCTCAAAGTTGCAACACAAACTCCAGTGCAGCTGGGTGGTTCATTTTTTAAGTTTCATTAAGTGAGACTTAAAAAAATTCATTTCCAAAGTTGAATTTCAGTTTATGGGTCTCAGTCTTTTCACTCCTTATCTCTCAATTTCTAAATAATCATACCGATTTCCTACCAAAGTAAACTTTCTAATAGCAAGTAAAGAAAAACCTGAAATTGAAAAGTACTAGACCCTTTTTAAAAAACCTATTTTTTTTCTATTTAAAGGCAAAAGACTGTTTTGAGTATCTGAAAAAATTGTTTTCTTAAAAGCAAAGAGAAATAATGAATACCTATTGCCAAAAGACAACTTTTTTTGCCCTACCTTTTGAGACGGAGTCTTGCTCTGTCACCCAGGCTGGAGTGCAGTGGTGCGATCTCGGCTCACTGCAGCCTCTGCCTCCCGGGTTCGTGTGATTTTCCTGCTCAGCCTCCTGAGTAGCTGGGACTACAGGCTCATGCCACTACGCCCGGCTAATTTCTGTATTTTTGGTAGAGATGGGGTTTCGCCAGGCTGGTCTTGAACTCCTGACCTCAAGTGATCCGCCGCCCCAGCCTCCCAAAGTGCTGGGATTATGAGCAGGAGCCACTGTGCCTGGCAGGCCCTTGCTTTTAAAGTTTGCCTCCTTACACCTTTGTGTTTATCAGGATTATGAAAAAGACAGGCTTTTCTGTTTTCACAGTAAAAAGGGCTTGTTCAGTGCCATTTCCTGTCAGGCATCTAAATGATTTTAGTTTTTCCTGAGGCTCCATAACATTTGTAAGAGCATCCTTGAACTTCTTCATTTACTGAGTTTGAGCTTCCAAATTTACTCTAGAAATATTAACCAAAATAGTCTGAGGCTCTTTAGGATAATAATTTAATAGTCTCATGGTGGCAATTTGGTTTTATTTTAAAGAGACATACAGATGTAAGTTAGCAACAGAAAAAATTCCCAAAATGTGAGCACAGTTAACTTGTGCTATGTTCCTAGTCATCTCCAATTTTGAAAATAGGGTCCATTAATGTGCTGTGATCTTGCCTTTCCTAATATCAAGGAAGCAACAGCTTCTAATATTTGTTCTGCCTTCTTGAGAGAAAATGAATTTGTGATTATAGTCTTCAGATTAAACTTGGGACCAGGACCAGACCTATCCAGATAAAAGGGTATTATATTAGAGTCAGAGGATAGAATGCAAGGCTGCTGAGAAACAACAGGTAGAGGCTGTGTTTAGGGGGACTCTGTTAAGATGAAGAGATAGTCTTACTTAATTTGGTTCAAGAACTAGATGAATCTGATGTTGGTTAATACTTTCTTAAATGAAAGCAAAAAGACTCATGCAACAACAAATATTTATCTAGCACCTACTGTGTGCCAGACTTCATTCCAGGCACTGGGAGACAGAGCAGTGGGGGGAAAAACATAGACAAAAACTGCTGTTCCTTTGGAATTTGCATTCTAGTAGGAGAGGGGCAGGAGGTGATAATAAATAATTCAGTAGTAATTAAAATATAATGAAATGCTATGGGGTAAAAATAAGGGAGATTGGTAGTACTGGGAATGAACGGAGAAAACCTTATTAAAAAGGTACTATTTAGCCAGGCGTGCAGTGGCTCAGGCCTGTAATCCCAGCACTTTGGGAGGCTGAGGTGGGCGGATCACTTGAGGTTAGTTGTTCGAGACCAGCCTGGTCAACATGACGAAACTCCTGTCTCTAATAAAAATATAAAAATTAGCTGGGCATGGTGGTGGGCACCTGTAATCCCAGCTACTCGGGAGGCTGAACCTGGGAGGTGAAGGTTGCAGTGAGCCGAGATGGCACCATTGCACTCTAGCCTGGGCAACAGAGTGAGACTCTGTCTCAAAAAAAAAAAAAGAACTTATTCCTTCTATCTAACTGTATATTTGCACCCATTAACCTACTTCTCTTCATTTCCCTCACCCCCCATCCTCTGGTAACTATCATTCTATTCTCTTTTTTGGGTACTACTTTAGTAAAAACCTAAAGGAAGTAAGTAAGCTATACAGATACGGAGATTGGGAGAAGGCACATTCCAGACAAGGACAACAGTCAATTAAAAGGTCATGAGGTGGCAGCATACTGTATTCTAAGATCAGTGAGGAGACCAGAGTGGCTACAGTGAAGGGGAGGAGTAACAGATGAAATCAATGAGGAAAGGAGTGAGAGAAAGGCATAGCTAGATAGCCCAAGGTCTTGGAGACCTTTGGTAAGATTTTGCCTCTTCTGCTTAGAAACTGTTAATGCAAATTCTTCCAGGTGGGGAGATGAAAGTTGCTTAATTCTTGCT
Source organism: Colobus angolensis palliatus (assembly GCF_000951035.1). Taxonomy (NCBI): domain Eukaryota; kingdom Metazoa; phylum Chordata; class Mammalia; order Primates; family Cercopithecidae; genus Colobus; species Colobus angolensis. The sequence continues at coordinate 416,694 of NW_012116588.1, read as the reverse complement.
ATACCACTGGCTATACCGGTTATACTCAGGGTTACCTGAGTTTAACAGTAAACCCTGCTTAGCAAATAGCTCAAGTTGTCCCTCAGCCCCAACCCACCCCTACTATTAACATAAATAGTATTCAAAGATGAGACAACAGCAACCAAGGGCACATCAGCCAGTACATGTAGCTGTGTAGCTATCATTAAAGGGAAAAGATAAGACAGGTGCCTTTCGGCTTATCTGTCAGGCAGGCTGAAAGGCCTGTGAAATTATTGCTGGCTGTTTGTGGCAACTGAAACTATATAGAGTAATTCTGTTGTAGGCTGCTAGAAGAAGAGAGGATTAGGGGCCAGTAAAAAAGATTGGTCAGTATAGTATCACAGGGGGATTATACATTGGCAGAAAGCAGTCACATATACATTTGCTGTAAGTTAGGTATCTGAGTATAATAGGTAACCTACCTGAGGGTTACCTGAGTGTAACAGGCCAGCGGTATAGCAAGAATTAAGCAACTTTCACGACTCTGATAGGACCATACCTATGTCACTGGTAGCTGTGTGCCTCACAGGGAACCCAGGGTCAAGGGAAAATCATGCTAAGATACACTGCATCTGTTCCTACTCCTAGGTAGCTTCCTCATTTAAAAAGTTTTATAAGTTAAACAAAATAAATCAAGAACTTATAGCAAATGTATATGTGACTGCTTTCTGCCAATGTATAACCCCCCGTGATACTATATTGATCAACCCAGTTACTCTTCAGAAATCTTACTGGCCCCTAATCCTCTCCTCTTCTAGCAGCCTACAACAGAATTACTCTAAATAGTTTCAGTTGCCAGAAACAGTCAGCAATAATTTCATAGGCCTTTCAGCCTGCCTGACAGACAAGCCGAAAGGGACCAGTCTTTCTTTTTCCCTTTAATGATAGCTACACAGCTACATGTACTGGCTGATATGCCGTTGGTTGCTGCTGTCTCATCTTCGAACATTGTTTATGTTAATAGTCAGGGGTGGCAAGAGGTGGGTAGAGGGACAACTTGAGCTATTATTTGCTATGTGGGCTTACTGGGTTTTGTTTTGTTTTGTTTTTGGTTTTGGTTTTGAGATGAAGTCTCGCTCTGTTGCCCAGGCTGGAGTGCAATAGCACAATCTGGCTCACTGCAACCTCTGCCTCCTGGGTTCAAGCGATTCTCCTGTCTCAGCCTCCTGAGTAGCTGGAATTACAGGTGTGCACCACCATGCCCAGCTAACTTTTTTGTATTTTTGTAGAGACAGGGTTTTGCCATGTTGGCCAGGCTGGTCTCAAACTCCTGACCTCAAGTGATCCACCTGCTTCGACCTCTCAAACTGCTGGGATTACAGGTGTGACTGTTAAACTTTAAAAATGCATTTAGGCTGGGTGCAGTGGCTCATGCCTGTAATTCCAGCACTTTGGGAAGCCAAGGCAGGTGGATGGCTTGAGCCCAGGAGTTCAAGACCAGCCTGGGAAACATAGCCGGACCTCAACTCTACAAAAAATTAAAAAAAAAAAAAAAAAAAAAATCAGCTAGGTGTGGTGGCATGCATCTGTATTCCCAGCTACTTGGGAGGCTAAGGTGGGAGGATCACTTGAGTCCAGCAGGTTGAGGATGCAGTGAGCTGTATCTGTGCCCCTGAACTCCAACTTGGGAAGTTGAGTAAGACCCTGACTGAAAAAACAAACAAACAAAAACATTTAATAATACTGTACTGAATCAAAAAATCCTGAAGGCAAGACTAGAAAACTACCAGTTAAGGTGATTAAAATTCTACTCTAATTTAGTATGTCATAGAAGACCTAGTAAAAATTCAATAAAAGAACAGACTTCAGTAATAATAGGCAGTAATAGGTGTCAATCTAGAATCAAATCTAGGTTCTAGATATTAAGCATACATCCTCAGATTAGTTAGCTGCAAGTTAGAAATCAAATGGGTTCACGGTTGTGCCTATGTTCTGCCTGGTGGACAGTACAACTTTACATGGACAAAAGGAGGACACGTGGCTGTCAAGATGACTGGACAGATGGGCAGGCCACTGAATACAGATGCTGTCCCTGGGTAGTTCCACTGGGGAAGCAGGTCATATAGAGGGACATAAATTACTGTCAGAAGCACAGCGGGAGCTATGGAATCGAGAAGTTCTGTGCTTTCCTGTTCTGAGTACTTGCCCTTCAACTCCAGGGTTCCTGGAAAGGAAGGCTGCTACCAAGTCAAGGATCATCTTTCATTCACACACTTTTCAAAAGTGATTAGATAGTATTTTCCTTCAGTCTCCAAACTATAACTGATTCCAACTACATTTACCAGGGTCCCTCCTTCTAAATGGATTTTCTTCTAAAATTAGAACAATAAAACTGACATTATATAAATGTCCTTCCATAAACTTAGGCTTTCCTGAAGTAGAAAAAAAAAAAGAAAATAAATTCAGACAAAGAGTATGTTTTCATTACAGGCCCACCTGATTGACTTTCAGGCCCTGGGTGCCTTGATTCAGAAACTTAATCTATAAAAATCTCAAAATGTAGAACTAGGATCTACAGACAGAACCTAAACGAAGACATTTTATTTCAGATAAACTACTAGGTGTGGTGGCTCACGCCTGTAATCTCAGCACTCTAGGAGGCTGAGGTGGGCAGATCACTTGAGGTCAAGAGTTTGAGACCATCCTGGCCAACATGGTGAAAAAACCTCATCTCTACTAAAAATCCAAAAAATTAGCTGGGCGTGGTGGTGGGCACCTATAATCCCAGCTACTTAGGGGGCTGAGGCAGGAGGATCAGTTGAACCTAAGAGGCAGAGGTTGTAGTGAGCAGAGATCACACCATTGTACTCCAGCCTGGGTGACAGAGTGAGACTCCGATTCCCCCCACCCCTGTCCCCTCCCCCCTCAAAAAAAGAAAACAAAAATTAAAAAAACGCCAAACAAACAACTGCCTAACAGAGTTTTCCGAAGACAGAATGGGTCATATAGGGTAGTAAATCACTGGCGGCATTCATGTACGCACTGATTTTCCCATCACTGCCAATACAGAGTGAATTCCATCAAAAACAGATAGGGTTTGAAACACACAAAATTAAAGACCATCCCTTCCAACTATGAGATTTTACATTCCTTATGTGTACATGGTCACACGGCTCAAAGCTTTTCTGCAGTTTTATTCAAATATGTATGGACCTTAATACTACAAAGCCTATGCATAACCCCTCCATTAAAAATTATGAATAATGCACTTTCTTCCCCATCTCGTTAAACATCATGCTATAGCAAAATATAAGAGAGTAAACATGAATGAGAGCAGGGTATGGCTCTCAAATTCAATCCAGCTGAGGAAAAATCTGAGTGAGTTCTCTGTAATTCCAACCTATACTATAGGTTTTTATCAGCTGGGACTAGAAAGAGGTAGCTATTTTACATCCAGAATTCAAAGTCCTCTACGGCATTACAAGGTTAAATCTAAAGACCACAAGGTTAAATCTATTTCTAATCATTTATTAAACTAGAAACATAAAACTGATTCCATTATTCATCATTAACTCCTCGCTTATAATCATGATAAAAAGATGGCTGTGAATTTAACAAATAAAAGCCCACAAATCACTTTTATTACCATTTTAGAACTACTGTGTGAAATTCATTATCCTTTCTCAGGATGTCAGCATGGATTTCTATTACCTGGGTAATCTGACCCAAGTTTGTAATATACTGAATATGAATATGAATATTGAATATGAATATGTAATATATTGAATTTCTCAGATGAGATTAAAGAATATGTCTATAGTCCTGATGGGACATGAAGAATATGTCAAACTGGAAGTAGCAATCTCAGTAAGTAATCTTCTATTTTATTTTTTGAGAGCACAATGTTTTAATCTTTCATAATTAAGACTCCAGCACCTACATACTGCTTATGGAATATTTTAGGAGGAATATTTTTAGGTCTACAGGGATCATTTGGATAGCAGATCCAACAATGGATCCAACTGTCTGACGTGAGAACCTCTATATAGTTCCCAAAAGATCCACCACTTCAAGGACTCATTGTCTATTCAAGCAGCATCGTGGTCCCACAAATGCAATCAGTGTGTGCAGTCCTCAATTGTGGATCTTGGAAGACCAAAGAAGGCTTCAACACTGACTTGTTTGGCTTGCACAACAGTCAAAAAACGTCAGCAAATGCCAAGCTGGTTTGCTTCATTTGATGGAAGCTGCTGAAAAGGTCTTCCATTTGGAAGCGTCTACCAGTTTTTCTGGTATAATAGCTACAGCTGTGGGCTTTCTGAGTGTGAACGGACATATGCAAGACATGAAATACCAGGAACAAGCACCATCTGCAAGTAACTGTCTCACAGGCTGGAATTACATGTAGGAGTAGCAAGGGACAGAATTTCCTCAGAGCCATATACTAGCAAAATTTGGCTGACAATGATCTTAAGACATGAGTAAACAGGATTGTAAGATCGTGTCCTTTGCAGCTAGTGTCTTCAACACGTTCTGTCCTAATTAAAGGTTAAACGAACAGACTGATGAATATTGCCTTGTTTTAGAAAGATATGCAAAGAAAAAAAAAAAAAACAAGAGACATTGTGTCTATTTCTTTTCTCTAATTAATATTCAGCCTCTCATTCAACAATCTTTACGTGAGATTTAAAGGCAATAAAGAGAGGGATAACAAAAACTATACAGGGGAAAGGGTTAATTCTTTCTCCACAGGTTCACTTCTAAGGTTCCTAATTATAAAGTTGTATAGCAGGAAGGAAAGAAAGAAAAATTTTTAAGGTGCTATCAGACCTCTAGGCAGAGATAGTAGACTGAAAAATCACATTTAAGTTTCTTTTCTCCTGGAAAGAGTTCTGCCATAACTAAAGGAAAATAAAAAATTTTCAAGGTATAAATTCATAGAGATAGTAAGAAAAAGATATAACAGCAACAATATCTTGGTACCTGGAAAGCAGATGGATTAGCAATACTACCACAGAATTCTCAAAGGCTTAGGACTGGTAGCACCTCTGGAACTGTATGGTGGGGAGTGTTAAAAGAGAGAGGATTAAGATGTCAATAAGATTTCTAGATCCCAACCTCGATTCTATACTGCTGGACAACTCTTAGGTCTCTAGGCCCTGCAAAAAACTGAAGATTGATTCTTTTGGAGATGATAAAATAGAAGGCACTTAGAAGTAAAAGCCAAACATGGCTGAGGGGTGGTGAATGAAATGAATTAATGCATACTGAATGCTAAGACTCTCCAGCCCTCTTTCCCAACTTAGCTCCCCATGAGGCTGACAGAAAGCCTTTCTATTCTAGACAGAAACTTAAAGATAACTTTTGAAAGAATCGAGCCAGCCCAGAGAGGAAAATTCAGCAAAAAATCAAATGGAAATCCTAGAATTAAAAAGTACAATATCTGAAATGAAAATGCTCTGGATTAGTTTAACAGAAGGTTGTTGCCTATAGAAGAAAGAAGCAGTGTACTTGAAGACGGATCAATAGGAATTATCCAATCTGAAGAACAGAGAGAAAAAAAGATTAAATTTAAAAAAAGCAGCCTCAGTGATCTGAGGGATGACATTAAGTGGTCTAACACATATGTAACTGGAGTTCTAGAATGAGAGAAGAGACATAATGAGGTAGAAAAAAAATCTGAAGAATGACAAAACATTTCCAAAATTGGGGAAAACTATCAACTTGCAGATCCAAGCTCAGTGAGCTCCAAGCCAGAGAAATACAAGAAAAACACCTACATACATAATAGTCAAACTGCTGAAAACCAAAGGTAAAAGAAATACGGAAGAGGAGGCTACAGATTGGCACTGCCAACAGAACTTTCTAAAGTAAAGTAAATGTTCTACTCCTGCACTACTGTCCCATCTAGTAACCATTAGCCACACATGTATTTGAAATGTGGCTGATGCAATGATGAAACTGAATTTGTTTGATTTAATTTCAATTTACATAGCCACATGTGGCTAGTGGCTATCATATTAAACAGTGTAGCTAAAGAGACTTAAGAGCTATCAACCCACCATAATATGTGCACTTTACTGATTCAAACACAAAGTAATAATAAAACAAAAAAAATTACAATAAAATCTGAACATTGATTCGATATGTGGTATTAAGGAATTCTTGCTAATATTTTAAGTTGTGAGAATAGTTACCGTAGTTAAATTTTTTAAAAGAGACCTGTTTTAAAGATATATACTGAGCTAGGCATGGTAGTTCATGTCTGTAATCTCACGAGAGAGGATCACCCAACGTCAGGAATCCGAGACCAGCCTGGTCAACATGGTGAAACCCTGTCTCTACTAAAAATACAAAAATTAGCCAGGTATGGTGGCATGTGCCTGTAATCCCAGCTACTTGGGAGGCCAAGACAAGAGAATCACTTGAATCCAGGAGGCAGAGGTTGCAGTGAGCTGAGATCATACCACTGCACTCTAGCCTGGGCAGCACAGCAAGACTCCATCTCAAACAAACAAGCAAACAAACAAAGAAAAAAAAAAAACGAGACCTACTGAAATATTTACAGATTAAGTGATATAAATTTCTGGGATTTGCTTCAAAAGAATAGAGTAGGGTTATGGGAAGGGGTATAAATGATATTAACCGTGGATAATTATTGAAGCTGGATGATGGGTACACAGGGACTCATTATACTATTCTGCTTATTTCTGTAATGTTAAAAATATTTCATAAAAAAGTTTTTTTTTTTTCTTTTTGAGATAAAGGCTCACGGCTCATTGTGTCACACAGGCTGGAGTGCAGTGGCGTGATCTCAACTCACTGCAACCTCTGCCTCCCTGGCTCAAGCAATTCTCCTGCTCCAGCTTCCCGAGTAGATGGGACTACAGGCGTGTGCCACCATGCCTGGCTAATTTTTGTATTCTTAGTAGAGATGGGGTTTTGTCATGTTGGCCAGGCTGGTCTTGGACTCCTGGCCTTAAGTGATCACCCTCCTTGGCCTCCCAAAGTGCTGGAGTTACATGTGTGAGCTACTGTGCATGTCCCCATAAACAAGGTTTTAAAAAGTAGAGCAAAAGGAAAAAGGGATGGAAAATAGGAGGGGAAAACAGAGTCAGTCCAGGAGAATCAATATCCAAATAGCAAGACTTCTGATAAGAAATAGAGAAAATGAAGGGGAGAACATCAGCAAAGAATTTAAAGAAAAATTCCTTGACTTGAAGGACATGAGTTTCCGGTTTTAAAGAACCCAATGAGTACCCAGCATGATGGGTGAAAAGACAGTCAGAGTCACAATGAGGCATATCATTGTGAAATCTGAAACACTGAGGACAAAGTACAAACTTTCATTGAGAAAAAAACAGGGTAAAGGCAAGGATCAAGAATCAGAATGGCTTCTGATTAGGAGGAAAATGATTTCTAACCTAGAATTTTATACAGCAGCTGTCAAACAAGTATGAAGACAGACTAAAAGAGACATTTAAAAACATGTAAAGGCTCAAATCTATGGAATAGTCTACATACCTATTCTCAGGAATCCACTGGAAAATGTGTTTCATCAAAAGAGGGAGTAAACCAAGAAAAGGACACTGTAATAGGAGATCCTGAGTATGAGAGAGCTGATGAAGGGAATGAATCCCCAGGGTTAAGATGAAAGGAGGTCCCAGGAAGACAGCTATGTTCCAGGTATTCAAGTAAATCAGTCTAGAAGAGACTTTAAGAGAGGGAAACTGATAGTATACTTTGAAGGGTCCGATCTCAATGGAATTTGGGATTAAATTACAGTTAAAAACACCAACAGAAATGAGTATTAACTCCAATTATCTACAAAAAGTTTTGTTGAGGAAAAATCACTTTAATACATGGCTCAGCTTCAAAGAGTATATACAGTCATAATAATGTAAACACTGGGCAGGGTGTGGTGGCTCATACCTATAATTCCAGCACTTTAGGAAGCTGAGGCAAGAGGATCACTTGAGCTCAGGAATTTCAGACCAGCCTGGGCAACATAGTGAGACCCCATCTCTACATAAAAATAAAAAATTAGCCAGGCGTGGTGGCACACACCTGTAGTTCCAGCTACTTGAGATCCTCCTAAGGCAGGAGGATTGCTTGAGCCTAGGAGTTTCAGGCTGCAATGAGCCATGATTGTACTACTGCACTTCAGCCCGGGTGACCAAGCAAGATTTTATCTCTAAAAAAAAAAAAAAAAAGAAAAAAAAATTGATGTAAACATTGAACACTGATTTAAGTAAATTTTAAGATAGTTCTGTCAGAAAAAATGGGAACATGAAAAGTATGCAGATGATGGCAGTGAGTGGGGAGATGTACAGGAATACCTACAACAGAAAAATCCAGCTGGGTGTGGTGGCTCGCACCTGTAATCCCACCGCTTTGGGAGGTCAAGGTGGGAGGATTGCTTGACCCCAGGAATTTGAGACCAGCCTAGGAAACATGGAAAGCCCCTGTCTCTACAAAAAATTAAAAAATATACACTTTGGGAGGCTGAGACGGGCAGATCACGAGGTCAGGAGATCGAGACCATCCTGGTTAACACGGTGAAACTCCGTCTCTACTAAAAAAATATATATATAAAAAACTAGCCAGGCGAGGTGGCGGGCACCTGCAGTCCCAGCTACTCGGGAGGCTGAGGCAGGAGAATGGTGTAAACC
>NW_012116588.1:403887-408011 GCF_000951035.1 Colobus angolensis palliatus | reverse complement strand
GAGGTGGTAACATCACTTGAGTCCAGGAGGTTGAGAACCCAGAAGGCTGAAGTTGCAGTGAGCCTCAACTGCACTATGCACTCCAGCCTGGGCAAAAGAGCAAGACCCTGTTTCGAGTAGGGAAAAAAAAGAAGAAAACAAAATTTTATAAAGATGGAGCAGAAAGAAAAAAGTGGGCCTAGAAGATAACAAACAAAATGATACAAATTTATATTGAATTTATATTCTAAATAGCCTCAGGATGGAAGATGGGACTACAACGTTTATAAAATTAACTAAAGAGTTTATACAAGCTGGTGCAGTGGCTCATACCTGTAATCTCAGCACTTTGGGAGGCCGAGGCAGGTGGATCACCTGAGGTCGGGAGTTCGAGACCAGCCTGGCCAATATGGTGAAACCCTGTCTCTACTAAAAATACAAAAATTTAGCTGGTTGTGGTGGTGTGCTCCTGTGGTCCCAGCTATTTGGGAGGCTGAGGTGGGAGGACTGCTTGAGCCCAGGAGGTGAAGGCTACAGTGAGCCATGACTGCACCATCAGCCTGGGTGACAGAGTGAGACCCTATCTCAAAAAAATAAAAATAAAGAAAAATCCAGAAGTCCCAATATGAGCATGTTACTTAGGTAATTATTGAAAGAATCAAAAGAGATGAATGAAATTGGCTTTGTGGAAGGAGATATTGGAGGTCTTGTTAGGGAGAAAAGTCTGGGGACTGGGTTTTTCTTAAATAATTGTAGAATTAGTTGGCTCTTTAAACTGTGCCTTTGTCATCCTGAAAACTTGAAAGAATGATGCTATCAATGTTCTCATAAGAGTTTATGGCCCTGTGAAAACAGAGGCCAAGCAGCTGTGGGAACTCTACAGCATCTACATAAAGACTATAAGCATGACCCTGGAGATGAACACATGTTAAATCATAATTCCACTGTCTCCTTACAGACACTGACTTGAAAAAGCAGTCACTTGCCAGGTGTCAAGTTTGAAGAAGTTCATTGGGAAAATGTTTCTGAGTACAACTAACACATGAAATGAGAAACAGGGACATCAGAGTCAGAGAAAACTCATTTAAAGGAAATACATTTAGACACTTACTAAGGTTTCTGCTTTATTTAAGCAGAGAGAATCAATTCTCTTTTCAAGGAATATAATTATGTGATATAAATAAACTCAAGAAAGGCTCCCAGTAGGAGCAAGCTTAATTTTACTTTGTATAGTCTATAAGTTGATTCACGAAAGCTTTTTCAGTCAATGTCAGTATAGCAGAAAAATTCTTCCAGGTTCAAATCTCTACTAGGTATTTAATTCCCATATTTAAGGCATAATGTATTTTACATTAAGAATGAATGGGCAGGGCATGGTGGCTCACACCTGTAATCCCAGCACTTTGGGAGGCAGAGGCAGGTGGATCACCTGTGATCAGGAGTTCAAAACTAGTCTGGCTAACATGGCGAAACCTGTCTCTACTAAAAATACAAAAATTAGTTGGGTGTGGTGGCGTGCGCCTGTAATCCCAGCTACTCAGAGGCTGAGGCAGGAGAATCGCTTGAATCTGGGAGGCGGAGGTGCAGTGAGCCAAAATTGCACCATTGTATTCGAGCCTGGGTGACAAGAGTGAAACTCCAGTCTCAAAGGAAAAAAAAAGAATGAATGGTATCTTTTCAACTTTTAAATAGTGTTTCAAATAGTCTATAAGCCAATAAGTAGTAATGAGTGTTTTGATGAAAAGATTTTATAATAAGTTTTATACTACAGTTCTGGCAGCTGGGCTTGATTTAATTGTTCTACACATTGATATTAAATTAGCCAAAACAGCTAAAACCCACGTGGAATTCAAAATGTCATTTCCTCAATCCCCAACATTTTTCCCCCCGATTTTATGGTCTGTAGTACTAGAAAAATACTAATTTTCCCACATGAATGTAAACATTATACAAATATATATAAAAGCTAGATCAATCTTTATCTGGCTTTATCAGGATCTATATAGTTTAACCTTGTTGGAATGATGTTTTGATTTTCTTCTTGTTCATATGGGGAAAAAGGCATAATGGAAGCTGAAATCTAAAGTACCCTACACATCCCTAAGCTAGCCATTAGTTTCAACTCACCAGCATACACTAAGTAGAGCTGCTCACAGGGGGAAAAAGTTTTTCTCTTTTCAAGTTTTGTTTATCATCTCCATTGGGAAATGCCAATTAATGAGAAAACAGCCACAATTATGACATCCCCAAAAGAACAGAATCCAAGGGGGAAACTTGAAAAATCAGTAGTTAACTATAGATGGAAAAATTTAAAGGTTGCTTCTTATAATATCAGGTTTATGAAAATTAAAACTTACTAGTTCTAATATCATATCAATACTTTTGAGGACAGGGTTGGACTAAGATTAAGCTTCTCTTGTGAGGATTCCTATTCAGGAGTTAGTCAAATGGAAATGCCAGTAGGAAAGTAAACTGACATTCATTAATTTGTTTATTGTTTCTTTTCTTTTTTTCTTTTCATTTTAAGAGCAGAAAATTTGCCCTGGTTTCTGTGACCCAAATTCTCTTTCCTGCTTATGAGGTAAAGCATTCTTGCGTGCATGCTGACTGTCCTCAAATATTAGGCTTGAGGCTCTGTGGCCAATGGGAGGTTAGATTTCAATGAAAAGGGAACAGATGTAGATTTGGGTTAAGTTTCTTCAGGATCCTGTGCTGGAAAAGCCCCTTAACACATTACTGTCATCATAGTAACAGCCAATTCCATCTGCATAGTAATCCTTGCTTTATTCTTCTTGTCTGAGCCAAGTTATATTGTGACTCACTCGTCTACCCTCTCAATCGTTACTCCCTTTGCTGAAAAAAAGGCAGTCAACTACTGTGGCAACAAGGTAGTTAGTGAACTGGCAAACAGGCCTGTTGCGCTGGTATTTAAATGACTGAAGAATGTTTAGTTTTAACTCCAAGATACTTTACTCTTGATGTCTCACTATCAGTACTAGTATCTTACACTGGTATTTCTAGAAGATTAAACAATGGGATCCCACCTGTCTTGACTGGAAAGTGGAAAGCTGACATTTTTCTTTCATCATTTTAAATATATTTCATAGTCTCATTCAGACTGTACTATCTTAAGTTCTTAGTGGGGGTGGGGACAGTACCAGCCTCTTTGCAATGTCTTTTGACTATCCTTCACAGTGCATCTTTCTCTCTTTCTCCTGTTAAATTGTGAGCTCACTTTCAGTAGAGATTTTCTTTTCAGTTGGGGGTATTGAAGCCCCTAAATTTTACAACTGTTGTTAAAGGGCTACTTTGTATTTGCTTCTGACAGGACTCTAGGTTTCACCAGTCCTGGGCCAATTTTACATTAATGTATTGATTTTGCGGTTACTACATCTACATAAGTAGTGTAAATTTGGACTATATAACTCATCTATGGTATTGATTGGGCCTTGAATTTCTCATAAGGGGCTATACCCAGAACCCTGCTCAGAACTTTCCTATCATTTTTGGGGGACAGCGAAAACATTTTCCTAGTTCTCCTTTCTTTGAGGGAGCTGCCCTTCCAGGGTCTCTGCTTTACGCAGGATCGATTACAGTTTCCCATTTCAGGGTAGCCCAAGGCTTTCTTGCTGTTCTTGTGAACATTAAAACCATAACTGCTAGCAATCTCCAGGGTTGCTACAGCTCTGACTTATGAGCTTACTGCTCTGCTTCCACGCTGCCTGAAGCCCAGAAGGTTTATATTTCAAAGGAAACTTCAAGGTAGGTGAAAACTGAATGAAATTCTAAGCTGATACCCAAGCAATCTAAAAAATTCAACATTTTCAAGATAAAGAGGATCTTGTAGACCAGATAAAATCCCTCTAAGATGCTGTTATACTTATCATAGATACATGCTAATGGGGTCTTGTGGTCCAGTGTTCAATGATAACCTCCATATAAATCTCTTTTTATATGAATGACATTCAATTTTTGCTGTAAAAGTCTTAAGGAAAAAAGGTGTACAAATAAGGAAGAAAAAAGTTTCTAAATGTTTGTTGAGTAAAAGAATGAATATCTATGTCATGCATGACTTTTGTTTTTCTTTTTTTTTTTTTTTTGAGACGGAGTCTCGCTCTGTCGCCTGGGCTGGAGTGCAGTGGCCG
>NW_012116588.1:402856-403454 GCF_000951035.1 Colobus angolensis palliatus | reverse complement strand
GGAGTTCGAGACCAGCCTGGCCAATATGGTGAAACCCGTCCCTACTAAAAATACAAAATTAGCCAGGCATGGTGACACATACATGCCTGTAATCCCAGCTACAGGAGAGGCTGAGGCAGGAGAGTCGCTCGAACCCAGAGGCAGACTGCAGTGAGCCGAGATCGTGCCACTGCACTCCAGCCTGGGCAACAGAGTGAGACTCTGTCTTTAAAAATAGTAATAATAATAATAATAATAATAATTGGCAAGATATTAACTTGTACCACCTGAGTGAAGTAAAACTCTGACCTGGAGGTTATTCAGAGGTTCCATCTTCATGACTGGGCCCAAGGTATTGAGAGGCAGGGAGACATCAATGCTCTGGTTTGGCATCAGTGGTGTATGGATGGCCAGAGGAGTGCTGGGGATGACACCAAAGCTAGAAGAGGGGATACATAAATCACAGAGATTAATCAAGAGGCAGGATTTAGGCTGGGTGTGGTGGCTCACGCCTGTAATCCCAGCATTTTGGGAGGCTGAAGCGGGTGGATCACCTGAGGTCAGTCAGGAGTTCAAAATCAGCCTGGCCAACATGGTGAAAGCCCGTCTCTACTAAAAA
>NW_012116588.1:400635-402496 GCF_000951035.1 Colobus angolensis palliatus | reverse complement strand
TTTTTTTTTTTTTTTGAGATAGGGTCTCATTCTGTCACCCAGGCTGGAGCAAAGTGGCATGATCTCAGCTCACCATAGCCCTCACCTTCCAGGTTTAAGCGATCCTCACACCTGAGTCCCCCAGGTAGCTGGGACTATAGGCATGCACCATCATGCCACGCTAATTTTTGTACTTTTAGTAGAGATGGGGATTCACCGTATTGGCCAGGCTGGTCTCAAACTCCTGAGCTCAAGTGATCTGGTCACCTTGGCCTCCCAAAGTGCTGGGATTACAGGCAAGGAAACAAAATTTTTAATGCAATTAAATAAAAGGGGTAGCAGGAATCAAGGTGCTCAATTCCAATTTGCTGTCACACTGGTTACATCGTAACTTCTGTTTTCCATTAAATGGATTTGAGGAAGAAAATATTCATAAATGCAGAACTGCTTTGCTAGTGCTGACTCTGAAAGTTTCTTCTCTTTAAAAGAAGGGACAGGTTTGATAATATCATTTTTAATAAGTCTTCCCTTAGATAATTCTTCGGAGAAAGAAGAATTAAGAATTTCCACCCTGAGGCCAGGTGTGGTGGCTCACGCCTGTAATCCCAGCACTTTGGGAGGCTGAGGCAGGAGGATCACTTAATATAATGAGACCCTGTCTTTACTGCCCACCTCCCACCAAAAAAAAGTAATGAAAGAAAACAAATTAGCTAGGCATGGTGGCACATGCCTGTAGTTCTAGCTACTCCGGGGGCTGAGGGAGGAGAATCGCTTGCTTGATCCCAGGCATTAGAGGTTGCAGTGAATTGTGACTGCATCACTGCAGTCCAGCCTAGATGACAGAGCGAGACCCTGTCTTTAAAAAAACAAAACCAAAAAAACCCCAAAACCAATTTCTACTCTGTAAAGAGAAGTACAATAAATTATTTCGCAGGCCTGATAACCTGCCTGATAAGTCCAGAGGATTATTTACTGGTAATTCTCACTTTCCTTTTTTTTTTCCACTTACATAGGACACAATCACTGGGAAAGAGCTAGTCTAAATGGAATTGACTGGCTTATAAATTCCAAATAGTTAGGGTAAGTTGTGGAGCCAAACATGGCCACTTTCTAAGCTTCAGGCAGGCAATGAATAGCCACCAGTTTTCTCCAGGAAAACTTGTTTAATAATACAAGAATGGTAAAGAGATGGGAAACTCAGCCTGCATCTGAAGCTAAATAGAAAACAAATACATGTGTGGGAAGACAGACGGTCTGAGAAGCATAAGGATAAAATTTTATAGGCTGGGGCTGGGGACGGTGACTCACAATTGTAATCCCAGTTCTTTGGGAGGTGGCAGTGGGTGGATTACTTAAGGCCAGGAGTTCGAGACCAGGCTGGCCAACATAGTGAAACCACATTTCTACTAAAAATACCACAAAAATTAGCTGGGTAGTAGGCACCTGTAATCCTAGCTACTCAGGAGGCTGAGGCAGGAGAATCGCTTGGACCTGCGAGGTGGAGGTTGCAGTGAGCCAAGGCTGCACCATTGCACTCCAGCCTGGGCGACAGAGCAAGACTCTGACTTAAAAAAAAAGAAAAAAAGAAAAAAATTATAGGCTAGGCATGGTGGCTCACACCTGTAATCCCAACACTTTGGGAGACCCAGGCCAGGCGAGTGGATCACTTGAGCCCAGCAATTCAAGACCAGCTTGGACAACATAGAGAAACCCTGTCTCTGGAAAAAAATTACAAATATTGGCCAGTGTGGCGATGTGTTCCTGTGGTCCCAGTTACTCAGGAGGCTGAGGTGGTAACATCACTTGAGTCCAGGAGGTTGAGAACCCAGAAGGCTGAAGTTGCAGTGAGCCTCAACTGCACTATGCACTCCAGCCTGGGCAA
>NW_012116588.1:396865-398255 GCF_000951035.1 Colobus angolensis palliatus | reverse complement strand
CAAAACAGAGAAGGAGGAGGAACCTATAGATTTAAAGGGACTTAAGGCACTTATCAACTAATTGCAATGTATGGGACCTTACTGGGACCCTGTTCAGACAAAGCAAACAGTACAAAAACATTAGACTACTGTGAAAATCTGACACTAATTGGATATTTGCTGATATAAAAGAATTTGATGTTTTTTTTGACGATTAGAGAGAAAAACAGTATATAAAAATAAAGAGTCAATAAATGAATAACTGAAAACCCCAAAGAAGAAAAACAAAAACAAAACAATGGAACAGAATAAAAGAGGTTGCAGTGAGCTGCCGAAATTGCTCTACTGCACTCCAGTCTGGGCAACAGAGTGAGACTCCATCTCCAAAAAAAAAAAAGGGGGGGGGGGAAGGCTAGAGATGAATGCAGACTCTGCATCTGCAGATTTCCTTTATTACAACAACAGATTCCACCAACAGCCTTGGCCTATTTATTTACTTATTTTCCCAACAGCCTTGGCCTTTAACAAGGCCAGCTCCTCAAAAGCGGCTGGAAATATTGGTAGTCTTGACAGAAAGAAACACAGACTTTCCAGATAGTTAAATGATTTTTAACATGCGAAGCTCTCAAATCCAGAGTACAAAAGTGTTTCCAAATGATGAGAAATAAATCAGACAGTCACTGATGCAAATTGTTATTGACAAACTTTATTAAATCTGCTTTAAGGGTCCAATTACCACTTTTTATATGCAGGGTTAAATATCCTGTATTTACAAATGAATGGACATGCCATTAAGGTCTAACAGCCAGTTTCCTGAACCATAAAACTGAATAAAAACCACTGATGTTTCAAAAAGAATAAGACATTAACATTTTACTTCTTCATGCTCTCTTCCTTATTAAGGCAGAGAATTGATTGCTAAAAGGAGGTTGTCAAGGTTTATGTGATTATTTGGTCAGCATATACACTTCCATATTTCTTCCACCAACCAAATATGCTAACTTTTCCCACCAAAAGGTGAACTTTCAGTCAGGAGCTTTGTTTGATTCACTACTCTAGCCTTAGTACCTAGAAATGTCTGGCTCATACTAATGCTAAACAATGATTTGTTGAATAAATGGATTTCAGTTAAAAATTTGTCAAAAATGTTCTAATCCTAGAATCCAAGATAATAAATAAGTTCTGGTTTCTTCATCGCATTTGGATAAATTTCCCAACAAAGTCCCTAGTGCCTCCAGAGTTGAAGCTGATAACTGAAAAGACTTGCAAGAGCCAGGGCTCACTCTACATACAGCATCTGCCAGTATGTGAGGTTTGGTTTTCTTTTTGAGATGGAGTCTCACTCTGTTGCCCAGGCTGGAGTGCACTGGCGCAATCTCGGCTCACTGCAACCTTGGCCACCCGGGTTCAA
>NW_012116588.1:393654-396815 GCF_000951035.1 Colobus angolensis palliatus | reverse complement strand
GGCCTCCCAAAGTGCTGGGATTACAGGCTTGAGCCACCGCGCCCGGCCAAACATTTTTAACTCTTGCTACAGTTTGTGGTAAATAGTAAATACTCAGATATTGCTCATATAATCTGAATGCCTATTCTATCTATCTAAATAAATCATAACACACCCCTTGGTCCCGGAACCTGTGATACATCTGGCCTATACTATTAAAAAAAATAAAGATTAAAAAATTTAAGGCCGGGCGTAGTGGCTCATGCCTGTAATCCCAGAACTTTAGGAGGCCAGGGCAGACGGATCACGAGGTCAGGAGATCAAGACCATCCTGGATAACAAAAATACAAAAAGAAATTAGCCAGGCATGGTGGCGGACGCCTGTAGTCCCAGTTACTAGGAAGGCTGAGGCAGGAGAATGGCGTAAACCCAGGAGGCAGAGCTTGCAGTGAGCTGAGATCCGGCCACTACACTCCAGCCTGGGTGACAGAGAGAGACTCCGTCTCAAAAAAAAAAAAAACATCTGGGGAAGGGATGACCAGATAATGTGATGTGAGGGCCAGACAACAGGAAAAGGTAAAGGGAGCCAATCTAACTCAGGAAAGAAATAATAAAACAAGTAAATCATGTCAGAAATGAAGACTAAATATATCATGAACACAGATGTAAAAAAATTTTTGCCAATGAACTCCATCAATACACAAAAAAAGACAACACATCCTAACCAAGTAGGATTTATCCCAGGAATACAAGGTTGGTTTAACATTTGAAAAATCAACTGATGTAATCCATTATATTAATGGACTAAAAAAGTTCACATAATCATTTTAGTAAATGCAGAAGAGGCATCAGGCAAAATTTAATACCCATTCATAATAAATCTCAGAAAACCAGGAACAGAATGAAATTTCCTCAAGCTCTATTAAAAAACCTATGGCTAATGTTACACTTAATGATGAGAGACTGAATGCTTCTCCCATGAATTAGAACACTTTTCTTACCACTCTTACCCAACATTTACTGGAGGTTCTGTTAGTACAATCAGGCAAGAAGAAAAAAATAAAAGGCATAAGATTGAATAGGAAAAGATAAAACTGTCTCTTTTTATAAATAACATGATTTATTTACGTAGAAAACTATAAGGAATTTACAAAAAGGCTATTAGAAAGAAACAATAAGTTTAACAAAGTTGCAGGAGACAAGTTCAATATATAAAAATCAATTATATTTCTATATACTAGCAACAATAAAAAATTAAAATTAAAAATACTATTTACTGCTGGCCCCAGTGGCTCACACCTGTAATCCCAGCACTTTGGGAGGCCAAGGGCGGGCAGATCACCTGAGGTCAGGAGTTCAAGATCAGCCTGGCCAACATGGTGAAACCCTGTCTCTACTAAATATACAAAAATTAGCTGGGCATGGTGACGGGTGCCTCTAATCCCAGCTACTCAGGAGGCTGAGGCTGGAGAAATGCTTGAACCCAGGAGGCAGAGGTTACAGTGGGCAGAGATCATGCCATTGCATTCCAGCCTGAGTGACAAGAGAAAAACTCTGTCTCAAAAAAAAAAAAGACTATTTACTATAACATCAAAAATCTGAAATACTTAAAGCTGACAAAAGGTGTGTAAGATTTGTGCATAAAAAATTATAAAACATTGCAAACAGAAATTAAAGACCCAAACAGAGATATACTATGCTAATGGATTAGAAGACTCAATACTGCTTAGATGTCAATTCTCCCCCAAATTGATCTACATATTCACTGCAATTCCAATAAAAATCTCAGCTTTTTTTTTGTAGAAACTGACAAGCTGATTCTAAAATTTACAGGGAAATGTAGAAGACCAAGAACACCTAAAACAAGTTTTGAAAAGAAACAGTTGCAGGACGTCTGCCATCTGATTTCAAGACCTATTATGGAAAAAATTTTTACACTGACTCTTGATTTACAACATACTTAAAAATGATCTCAAAGTGAATTTTAAAACTAAATGTAGGAACAAAAACTGTAAGGCTTATATTTAAAAACATGCCAAAAAAATCTTTGTAACCATAAGCAAAGATTTCTTAGAACACAAAAAGCATAAGCCATAAAAAGAAAAAAAACAGATGAACCTGACTTTATTGAAAACTTTCAACTGGGTGCAATGGCTCATGCCTGTATTTCCTGCACCTTGGGAGGCCAAGGCAGGATGACTACTTGAGCCCAGGCCATTGAGACCAACCGGGGCAACACAGTGGGACCCCATCTCTACAAAAAATAAAAAAAATTAGCTGGGTGTGGTGGTGCACAGGTGTAGTCCTAGCTACTCAGGAGGCAGAGGTGGGAGAATCACTCAAGCCCAGGAGTTCGAAGCAATAGTAGGCCTTGATTGTGCCACTACACTCCAGCCTGGGTGACAGAGCCAGACTCTGTCTCAAACAAACAAACAAACAAACAAAAACACCCTTTTGTTTTTTTGAAGACATTATTAAGAAAAGGCAAGCCATGGACTGTGAAAAAGTATTTGCAACAAAGGATTTGTATCCAGAATATACAGAGAACTTTAACAACTCAATAAGACAATCTTCTCTCTCCCCCAAAAAACAACAAAAAGTAAAGATTTGAGCAGATACTTAAGTGAAAGATATAAAAATGACCAATATGCTTATTTAAAAAAAAGCTTAAAATTAGTAGTCATTAGGGAAATGCAAATTAAAATGAGACACTACTACACAGCGACAAGAATGGCTAAAATTGGTGAGGATGTGGAACAGCTGGAATTCTCAAGCTTACCATATAACCTAGCAATAACATTCCTAGTTATTTACCAAGGAAAATCAAAAACATATGTCCAACCAAAGATGTGTACACAAATGTTCATGGCAACTTTATCATAAAGATGAAACTGAAAACAACCAAACTCCCCCAACTTGTGAGCATGTCAACAAACTGTATATTCATCAATGGAGTATTATTTAACAACAAAAGCGAAATCAACTGCTGATATATGTATTTCAAAAGCATGATGCAAAACGAAAGAAACCACACAAGATTCCATATTATGTAATTTCATTTATAAAAAAATTATAGAAAAGGTACAATTACGCCGGGCGCGGTGGCTCAAGCCTGTAATCCCAGCACTTTGGGAGGCCGAGACGGGCGGATCACGAGGTCAGGAGATCGAGACCATCCTGGC
>NW_012116588.1:390827-391543 GCF_000951035.1 Colobus angolensis palliatus | reverse complement strand
TGAGCCACTGCACCCGGACCAATATGTGAGTTTTTAACCAGTGCTAAATGGAAAGTTCTCTTGTTGGTTCTAAGACAAACTGTTGTCTCAACGTCAAGCTAGTGACTCAGATTTCTTACCTATTCTTGTTAAACTGGATTGCAAAATCTGTCATATGCTGCAGAGCTTTATTGGTGAAGTTCATTTCCATATAGATGTGCCCTTGGCGGTGAGTAAATGTTCCTGAAATCTCCAAGCCTTTAGCCTTTACTGCAGGTAGCCAGACCTGAAACACACAATAAAGCTCAATAGAACCAGACAAGATTTATCTTGATGCTACCTATTTTTTAACAAATCAAGAACAAATTAAGATTAACAATTAAGTGAACAAATTAATTTCCTTAGGCAATTATAGTAAATTTTATACTATAAATATCAATCCAGTGCAAAAGACTCTGGATAGAGTCTTATTTTCTGAATTTTGAGATCGTTGCCAATTATTTAAGAAGCAAATAATAATAATTTTTAAAAACCAGTCTTTAAACGACCCTGGCTTCTGCTCTATCTTTTGTTCAGCTTGGTTATTTTACTGCTTTTAAGAGTACTGCTACCAAGAGGAAAAGAAAAATTCCAATGAGTATAATGTGTTTTTCTGTTAGTTTTGGTAAAATGGTTTAAAGGGAACAAACTGCATCTGCTAATGAAAATAGCATGCCTGTAATCTTTGAAGGTTTTTT
>NW_012116588.1:382715-389727 GCF_000951035.1 Colobus angolensis palliatus | reverse complement strand
AAATCAGGAGTCATGAGCTGTTCTGACCACCTAAGAGAGAATACCAAAGGATCTGTGGGTGGGGAATAATCATGGTAATATACTCAGCCACACTAAAAGACTGGCAGGTGGTGGAGGGGACCAGGGAATAAACTAAATGTTCATTAACAGAGGAGTGATTAAATAAATTATGGTATATCAATTTAGTAGATACACGGATTCAAAAGAATATGGTAGAGAAAAAACCAAGGTGCAAAATAGTATATTCCATTGACACAGAATGTTCAAAGGATACAAATATACAGCTATATGTATGATCTTTTTCTTTTGAAAGGACATACAAGAAAGTTAACAGTGTCTATACATGGGAAATGGGGGACAGGGGGAGACAAATTTCCATCTTACATTTTCATATTATTTACATTGGTCATTTGTATACATTACTTTTATGTTAGTAAATGAGTGCATTAGATAACTAATAATTAAAAGTCTGAAGATAATATCCAATATAGTAAACCTTACAACAAAGCTACCAAGGTGTGCCAAAACACTATGGCTCAATTTTGAATATCTTTGGTTTTGCTATGTACTGTAATAACTATACACACTCAGTTATCACAGTTATGACTCCTGGAATGGACAACCGGTCTACATCTCTATAGCAGGGATCCCCCATAAGGAGTCAGATTAGTAAGCAGAGAATTCAGGAAGCCACCAGTCAAATTGGTCCTCAGAAAGGCAAGACTATATGAAGCCTGGCCTAGCCTGGATGGTGCTTTTCCCAAGGGCTTAAATGAGCTTCCTTAACCGGGAGTCTCCCCTCTTGAATTTCACTGTGAGTGACATCAAGTAAGGTTAAGACAACACAAGAAGAGCCCCAATGACACAAACCTAAATCGGAACTCTAAAAAGGTACACTAAAATCCATGAAAACCAAATCTAAGCAGTGGCATTCTAGAATCCATATGTAATACCAATGGGGAAAAGGGAATAAGAGAAATGACTTCTCTGTATTTTTTTCTCCTGCTGGTGCACTACATACCACTAGATTTTCACTAGATTGACTTCAATGTTGACAAACTAGACAATATTTCTAAACATGGGAACAAAACTTAAATAATTAATATTTCAAATTTTAAGTCTAATTATAAAAAAGTTTAACAAGGATGCTAATGGTGCTTCCTACTGCTAAGTTTGAAGCCACCTTTCATCTTCCTCTTAAGTACTCCAGAACAAGGGCCCAAAGCTTTGATTTATTACCAGTAGAAGTAACACAAATGTTAAAAGTGAAACAATTTGGGTCCTGTCCATTAAGAAAGTATTGCTATGTTAACTCTTTACTTACAGCCTTAGGAGCCACATATCCACCGGGTGCCATGCCTATGCCTGTGGAGAGTTCAAACAGGTCATTCAGTCCACTGCTGACAACAGCAGGTGTAGGTGAAGGAGCAAAGGTTGCAGGCACTGATGATGGGATGAAGGATTGTCCCACCTGCAGGAAAAAAAAAGGGGGGGGGGAAGAGGAGATTGGGAAGAACCGATTAACAGTCCTTAAAATATTGCTACATATCTTAGTAGTTTTGATAAATCAATAAAAAAAACCATAATTACAATATTCTTAGGAGTCAAATTAGTATATTCTTCATCTTTTTAATCATGACAGTTATTTTTTCATCATTGATAAGACACACTCATTCTGTAGAAGCTTTATCAAGAGAGTACTCAGTAGGATACAGGAACACAGTGATTCAAGATTTTGTGTTTGTTTCCAATTTTAGCTTCCATGATTCTGTGCAAAAGGCCTACAGGTACCCTAAGAAAGGAGGAGTTTGTTTTTATAGAAAGAGGGAGAAGTATCCAACTTAAACAGCAGTTCCATTTCCACCTGGGTTCAGCAAAGTAGTACTTCCTTTCCCATTTAGACATAAATATCTAGTAGGAAGCTCTCCTCGGGGAGATGGACATTCACACCCCCGAAACTAATTCATTTATAAGGAGAGTCTCACTCTGAGTCCAGCTGACCCTCTCAAGTTCTTTCTAGGTGACACCAGGGAATAAGCATTCTCCAGTCAAGATGGAAGGGTCCATTTCCTTTAGCTCTTTAATATCAGAAAGACAAAGATCTCTGTAAGCACTGGAACACTAATCCTTAAAGCTGTCTCTACACCACGTGGTGCATGACCCCAACAATTCCAACTAACCCTATACTATTTTCTACTCCCCATATACTGTTAAAGAGGTTTTGGTGTGCAGTGCTGGACAGCAGCAGTGGCTGGTCTGATAATATGTACATAGGAAAGGCATCAAACAGGGGGCAGTGCTTCTCATGGTGAAAAAAACAGATGGCACTTACTGCCGGACTTCCTCCAATGCCCCCGCCAAGGTCACTGCCAAGCTGAAAGAGAGAAAGGAGAGAGAGGAGAGAGAGGTAGAGTTCATTTAGCTAAATACTAGATGCCCATATAGAATCTGTAAATTGCTCTACCAAGCTGCTGGAAATACATGCCATTCAACTTGTCTCCCAAAGCCTAAAAAAATTGTAGATTACAAAGAAATATGTATTAGGGGAACTAAGTGGTGGTAGTGATGGTGTATTAAGTTTGGAGAAAACTTGGAAAGAAGATGGAGCTGGGACATCTCAGGGATGTTTCAGATCCAGTCTTTCCACTGGGATACACAGGCACAAACCCAAATAAGATTTAAAGAGTATGCATATTCTAAGAAGCTCTATCCCTAAGCGGCAATGTTTTGAATATGCTTTATTTTTTCTTTAAAAGGAAACTTATAGTAGGGGGCGGACGAGGGGGTTGGGAGGTGTTGGAAAAGAAAAAGCCAAAAAACAAAACAATTAATGTGTTTTAATTTACAAAACCTGCTGCCCCACTGAAAAAGTAAGAGCCAAATTAGTATTGAGCTGCAATTTCAAGCTGCAAAAATTATAGGTGGAACAAAAGTGATTTTTAGAGTTTGGAATGTTCCTAAAAAAGAAAATATTTGGACTGTCTACGGAGGAAGTGGGGAAGCATGCAGTGCTTCAAATCTCTTTCACAGTCAGTTCTACTAAGGAGAAATGTGATTTATTTGGAGATCATTTAAAAAGGATGTTAAGCATTAGAGAATGAGACTAACTGAATTACCTAGCTGACAAGAAAATAACTCCACATGGTCTTAGTCTTGCTTTTTTTCTCAGGATTCTGATAAGATATAATTCACTCTGAAGTCAGTCTTCCTTGACAAAAACATTAAAGAACTCAAGCTGAAAATAGGTGGCAGACACGCAATGTAAAACACACATAAACACAACTAATGGAGCTGTTTCAAAAGCAAAATCTACTTTTTGCTACAGTTCCACAGTTGTTTCTTCCTAGTTCTCACTGTGCTTCTAAAACACTTCCCTGAATCATCAAATGCTTTGTCTGCTCTAAACACACTCTCCTTTATAGTCATTTAGTGGTAGGAACTTGCAGATCATTGAGTTGTAACCATTATTTTGTATCTTTAAGACTGCGAAAAGAGGATTTATCTTCTCAATGAACAGAGAGTATTAGTACATAAAATGGCATTCTCAAAAATCTAAAAATTAATCTTAAATATTAAAAAATAGTGAGGACTACAACAAAGTTTTGTTTAAACCATGACAGAAAATAACCCTGGTAGGTGCTTCATAACTGGCATTAGCAAGCATGCTCTGTTGTAAACTATAAAGCATTCCCAGCCAGAGCTAACATTTCCAGAATCTGATTCCTGAAGACTACTTAATGGTTGCACAGGGGATGAAAATCACATACTTAAACAAATAAAAAGGTCATCCTTGACTGGGCGCAGTGGCTCACGCCTGTAATCCCAGCACTTTGGGAGGCCGAGGTGGGTGGATCATGAGGTCAGGAGTTCGAGACCAGCCTGGCCAACATGGTGAAACCCCCCCCATGTCTACTAAAAACACAAAAAATTAGCTGGGTGTGGTGGCGGGTGTCTGTAATCCCAGCTACTTGGGAGGCTGAGGCAGGCGCATCACTTGAACCTGGGAGGAGGAGGTTGTGTGCTGAGATCATGCCATTGCACTTCAGCCTGGGTGACAAGAGCAAGACTCCGTCTCAAAAAAAAAAAAAAAAAGTCATCTCCAAATCAAGAATTTGAGTAACTGGAAAAGTGTGAAGGGCATAGAAAAGATATTACACATCTGTTTTCTCCCCAGTTCTATCATAGCACACATCTGCAGCATGACATCTGAAATTCCTTTTATTCAAACAAACATTTACATAACATTTACTGGATGCAAGGCATTACAAGGGATATAAAGATGCCTGGCAATTAGGGGACTACATAGGTAAGAATGAGGCTTTGAAAACTAGCCGGAGAAATAAAACATGAATGCAAAACCATACAGAATATACTAAAGCAAAAAAGGGAAGTTCTGAAGGGAAAAACCTACCTCTGGCTGAAAGAATGAAGCTTCAAAGAGGTGGTAGTGTGAAATTATAAAAAGCAAAAATGGGGGAAGATCATTTCTCAAATAGCATGAACAAAGGCAGAGAAAGCATGTAAAATGAAAAGGCCAATTAGACTAGAACAGAGGGTTGATATGTGTTAAAAAAAAAATACTCATATGAAATAAGTTTGCAAAGGCAGTCTTTAATTTTTAATTTCCCCTTCATAAAAACCTGGAGGTTTCTTAGACTAATATCTAAGCTTTCTAAGAATACTAATAACTACATCAATTATGTTTCAGTAGTATGGTTTCACCCTTGGATACACAATGGAATCAACCATCTGTGTGTGGGGGCTGCAGAGAGTAGTACTTTAAAAACTACTCGCCCCCAGAGATGGTAATTTAATTGTTCTGAAGTGTAGCCTGGGCATCAGAATTTTGAAAAGCTTCCTCAGTTGATTCTAATGTACAGCCAAGGTTGAAAACACTGCCATTAGAGAATTAGTTATTTAGAGTCAGACAAGATTTCATCTGCTTAGAAATGACTTTGGAACTTGTGACTAAAAAGGAAGTCAGGATTTCAGCAGAGAGGCTGGGCGCAGTGGCTCACGCCTGTAATCCCAGCACTTTGGGAGGCTAAGGTGGGTTGATCACCTGAGGTCAGGAGTTCAAGACCAGCCTGACCAATACGGTGAAACCCATCTCTATTAAAAATACAAGAATTAGCTGGGCCTGGTGACGGAAACCTGTAGTCCCAGCTACTCAGGAGGCTGAGATACGAGAATTGCTTAAACCCAGGAGGCAGAGATTGCAGTGAGCCGAGATCACGCCATTGCACTATAGCCTGGGCAACAGATCAAGACTCCGTCTCAAAAAAAAAAAAAATTAAAATTAAAATAAAAAAAAAAAAAGAATTTGAGCAGAGAAGAAAACCCTGGAAAGGATTCTACAAAAAATGTTTCATTTGTCCTGATACTCTGAGGTGGTTTTCAACTTTCTGATGGGCTTACTCCCTCTCCCAACTTATTCTCCCCTCTTCTGGCTAGGCTTATAATCCAAGATTGAAAGAGATAGAATTCTTTATGGACCTGCTTGGCATAGAACAGCAAGAAAGAAAAACACATTGGAAAGGAAACAGCAGTTTTACTAAATTCAGTAAAAGGCATTGAGAAAAGGGATTCATGGGTAGTGTTTAGACCAAAGGAAAGAAAGCACATTCATAGCCCTTCTTTTCTTATATTTCATTCTTTTTATCTTTGAATGATATATGAATATTATCTTAGCTGGAAAGGATCTGAAAGTACTGTCCCCCAGTGCTGCTTGTCAATTTTATTCAAAATCATGAAGAACTGAAAAGCAATCTTGCCATTCCTTTGTTTATGTTCGGTATATCAGATACAACTCAGCAAGAAACATGAACTCTCATCTGACACAGACAGGGTCCAAAAGATATCAGAGACACAGTCAGGGATACAAAGGTTCATCTACTTGTGCTATGTTCAGACAGCAAACGGAAAGGACAATTTCGATGCTGTATATGTTTTCTAACTAGCAAGACTACAGCTTATCCAGACTATTCAGCAACTCTCCTCTTAACTGAAAAAGATTCTAATGGAGATTATCCTCCTTCCTGAAACCATGGCAAGGTGACAGCATGATGATGGGTGTGAGTGACTAACAGGGAGATGTCAGAAGGAATGGAAGCGAATTACCCAGTGACAAATTACCACTCTTATCTACAAGTGACAAACAGGAGGAAGCAGATATTCATTAAGAAAAAAAGAAAGCTAGAAGAAACAACTACACAAGAAAGTTGTTGTATTTCAGCCTGAACTAGACAGTAACCATTTCAGTTCAGTAGGACACTATTTGTTTAAAAAAAAAATTTACTTTGTTGTTCAGGCTGGTCTCACTCCTGGGTTCAAGCGATTCTTCCACCTCAGCCTCACAAAGTGCCGGGATTACAGGTGTGAATCATTGCACCCAGCCTGAGATTATTGGGAGTCAGGTTCATCTGTCTGGACATACTATAAGCCCACACTTATCAGGTAGGGTACAAAATCAATCAAACTAGAACTTGTAAAACTCAGAGTGATATCTGTTATCCAGTGAACTAGTAGGAGACAGGACGGAAAAGGAATAGGAGTGCAGGGTATGGCTTTGATCCTGATCTTAAATGTCTAGATACTGTATTTTAAGTGTCTCTTGGAGGTGTCCACTCACTATTGTTCCCAGGATTGCCTTACGGAGGCTGCCATTTTCTCCATGAAGAAAATGATGTCAATTATAGGTCAACTAAATCAGATAGAGAAAGAAGGGGGGAAAGACGCCAACTTCAGGAAAAGAATATTTCAAATACTGAAAATTGAACAGTCTGTATTAAAAGTCTGTATTAACAGTCTGTAATTGGGCTGGGCACGGTGGCTCAAGCCTGTAATCCCAGCACTTAGGGAGGCCGAGGTAGGCAGATCAAGAGGTCAGGAGATCCAGACCACTCTGGCTAACACAGGGAAACCCCGTCTCTACTAAAATACAAAAAATTAGCCGGGCGAGGTGGCGGGCACCTGTAGTCCCAGCTACTTGGGAGGCTGAGGCAGGCGCATC
>NW_012116588.1:372695-382665 GCF_000951035.1 Colobus angolensis palliatus | reverse complement strand
GGGCGAGGTGGCGGGCACCTGTAGTCCCAGCTACTTGGGAGGCTGAGGCAGGAGAATGGTGTGAACCTGGGAGGCGGAGCTTGCAGTGAGCTGAGATTGTGCCACTGCACTCCAGCCTGGGTGACAGAGCAAGACTCCGTCTCAAAAAAAAAAGAAAAAAGTCTGTAACTGATACCTAAATCCAAATTTTCTGCTAGTGGTGTAGTTCCCCCAGTCTCCAATCACAGTAGTCCCCCATAATTGTTGTAGTCATTAAATGGCACTGAGAATAATACTAACATTTGTCTACTACCAAAGAGTGGTCACTTCATCACATCTGAAGTAATGCCGAGTGGAACTTGGTTCATGTTAAACTACGCAATAATGTGTCATTACACAATAATGTTCAGTAACCAGACAGAAAATGGGTTTTATGGTAACTTATTGTAACTTATGGGCTAAAGGGATTTCGGCATGGTTACATGAGCTCTGCAGAGCCAGGCAGAGCCAAAAGTCCCAGAGCTGAGCCTGCACGCAGGCTCAGGTCAGCTTTAGATAACAAAAGGAAAGGCCCTCGTCCAATGGCAATGTGCTACAACAGCAGAAATATAGAGAAAGAACTCAAGATTGAAGTTATATAAGGGAACAAATCTGCCTGACTCCAAGAAAAGAAAATTTGAAAAGGAATTTTTAAATTTTATAAAGGAATATCATCTGAGATAACCCCTGAGAGGACTGGAAAAAAAAATCCCACAAATTATCACAATGACTGATCTGGGTTAGCCCCTTTGACGTATGTCTGGCCAGTCCAAAGTACATCTATTTGCTTCTAAAACTGTGGATCTGTCTAGGTATCTGAAGAGATTCTCTTAACTGCAGGTGTATATCTGAAGCTCAGACATTTCTATGCTCCTATTTAGAGCTAGTGTCTCTTTTATTTAATGTTTTCTAGAATTTACTGAATTAAAGGGAATCCAAGGAATGCTCCAAGCCATATAGCTTACCAATAGCTCTATTATTCAGGAGTCAACAGAATGGTGCAAAAATAGTACACAGTGACTCCCATCACAAACAATAAAACTTACTATTGTCAAAATCCTATTGGTGTCAAAATCATCAGTGTGTGTCTTTCTATCAGAGTTTAATTTTAGATGGCACACAGTATCTTGTAGGTTAAAGTATGGTTTTCAGCTACTAGGCTGCAAATTTTAATTTGATCTTCAAAAAGCTATTCAAGGCTGGGAATAGTGGCTCACACTTGTAATCCTAGCCCTTAGGGAAGCTGAGGCAGTGGACTGCCTGAGCCCAGGAGCTCAAGACCAGCCTGAACAACATAGCAAAACCATGACTCTACAAAAAAACACAAAAATTAGCTGGGTGTAGTGGTGTGCACCTGTAGTCCCAGCTAGTTCGGAGGCTGCGGTGGGAGGATCACCTGGGTTCAGGGAGGTCGATGCTGCAGTATGTCATTGTAGTGCCACTGCATTCTAGCCTGGGTGACAGAGTGAGATCCTGTCTCAAAAAAAAAAGCTATGCAAAAAAAATCATAAAATATAACTAATCAAATTGGTGGAAAGACTCTGTAACCATGCAAAAGCTAATAAACTGATGGCTGAGAGAAGACTTGATAAGGAATAGCATTAATGCATTGAGATCATATAAAAATCATCAGAAGACTCCATAACCTGAGGGGGGAAAAGGCTTCTATCAGCGGAAAAGTAGGGGGATGTAACGGATTACCTCCTGATGTAAGACAAAAAGTCCTTAGAATGGCCACCATAGGTCTCTTAGGTCAGACAGAACTCAAATGATGAATATAGTAAAAATCAACAAGAGAACCTCTTTATTCTATCTCAATTTCTTTCAAAGCATTTGCTACTTTATCATTTGTCTCCCCTACCCAAATGTAAGCTTGCAAGGACTGTTTCGGAAGGTTGCAAGGACCATTCTATATGCCTGGTATACAGAATAGAGCCTGAATATTGGGCAAATACTTATTTATTGAATGAATGAATGTTTTGTAAATATTTAAGTATATTTACAGCTACTGGCAGTAATATATATATATAGCTACTGGCAGTATTTCCTGGGAGGCAATTTTGAAATGAATCATTTTATTAGGGAAAATTATCACCAAAAGGACAAAAGCCTGACAAAATCGTTTACCAACTAGCCTAGAGCATAGTATCTGTATCAACATTGCCAACAGATATGAATAGAACCAACTGAGGAAAAAAAATGAACACCCATTAGCCAAGTGTGCAGCTTGTGCCTGTAGTCCCAGCTACTTGGGAGGCTGAGGTTGGAGGATCACTTGAGCTCAGGAGTTTGAGGCTGCAGTGAGCTCTGATCACACCATTGTACTGTAGCTTGGGTAACAAAGCAAGACCTTGTCTCAAAAAAAAAAAAAACAAACATCTCCCAGCTGGATCAAAACTCATTCTAGGGAGGAAACATTATTTGAGTGGTTTTGAGAGCAAATTTTCAGAAGAAGAATGCCTGCACATCATTTAACTGCCCTGAAAGTACTACTGCTTTATTACAGCTCACCGGTGAAAAGATGGGAAAAGGAGATTTTTGTGGTTTTACTTAAATGAAAATAAAATGGTCAGGCATAGTGGCTCATGCCTGTAAATCCTAATACTTTGGGAGGCTGAGATGGGAGGACTACTTGAGCCCAGGAGCTCAAGGTTGCAGTGACCCTGTCTTTAAATAAATAAATAAGGCTAAGATGAACCATCTCTTCCTCTTGCTGCAAGAAAGGTGCATGAACTTATTATTCAGTCTCTTTTTTTCATGAATGAACACACTTTTGTAGTCCTTCTCCAACTTTTATGTGACACATTAGTCCAAAGTCATACACTCAGGGACCTGGGATGTACACCATCAAGAGGCCCAGGGCAAGCAAGCTGTATGTTTTATCTTAAAGTCATGCAATTTTACATTCTAAGTTGTAACATACCAGTGTCTATTCTGTTTATATTATTTACCATCAAGTAAGCCTGACACTGCAAGGCAATGAGCCATATTTATCCTGCAGCTTCAAATGCACCCTGCACTCTGCTGTGTACTCCAGAGACTGCGTTTCCCAGTTTGAGAAGGACCATTTAGGTGAAACTGTATTCTATTCTAGAAGGTGACAATAACAAACTAACTGGAAAATTACAGGATAGCATAAAGTGTATAAACTTTGAAGTTTTAAAGAAGTCCTGGGTTTAAATCCCAATTCTGCAACTTACTATATGACCTTCAGTTTTCTGTAAAATGGGGCCCAACACCAATTATCTTCCTGAGTTGTTCTGAGGATTAGAAATTATAAAAGCTCTAGCACAGGGAATAGCACTCAGAAATTAGTACTTATTCTCAAAACTGCCTGAGGCCAGCCTTGACTAAACGTATGCACTGATACAAAGATGGTGGTTATGGAAGCCTCACTGAGAAATTTAACGGGCAACAACTTACAAAGATCTTTCCACATAACACAAACTCTAAAAACTAAGCTTTTAAATCATTGCAAAGCTCCCCCAAAGGAAGAAAAATAAAGATGTAAAACTAGTACAGATGATGGATTTCCTGTGGGCTAAAAAATCTCAAAACTATTAATAAATAGCTTATGACTTTAGATATCTCAAAGGTAAACACCTGAAAGAAACAGTGGGAAAAACATGGACTGGGGGTCAGGAAAAGGCAGTTTCTCCTCTATTCCATACCACTCAAGCTGGGCACACAGCATATTTCTCTAGGATGAAATCCTTCATCAGCACAGAGAAAGGGCACTTTGGACAATTCTTCCTTTCCATTTTTGATACACAAAAGCACTGTTTATGTAAAAGAATAAAGCAAAGCACCTGGGATGAACAAAAGGCTGTAATTTAGCCAAGGCCTCTGCTGACAGACTGGAAGTAAAGGCAATAAAATAACTGCGATTCAATTATTACTTCAGTGATCCTCGCAGATGTCAGACTCATGAGCACGTAACACATATGCAAGAGTTATACACATGGGCATCAGGTCACCTCCCACACTACACCAAATCAGAAGGATCTGCACGTTGAGAAAAATCACACTACTCAGAACAAGCAGTTTCTTAGATTAAGTACCACAGTCATAAAACAAACCAACCAACCAACCAAAAAACTCCACATATATGGCTTCCAAAAGAAACAAAAAGCCCAAAAAAACTACTTTGCAAGCCTATACCTAACTAGTAAACTGTCATGCTCTACATGTAGAGCAGGTCAACTACATAAACTACATTACTTGAATTTACTCCACATCAAAGCAATAGTTCCAGTTTGTACTGACAGATGGAAGAAACTATCTGTAGAGTACAAGCAAAAGAGAATATGTTGAAATGCAAGCAAAAAATAAGGATGTTCCAGTAAGGAGACTAAAAAGAATAGGTAGAAATCCATTTTTATCCAAGTCTTGAGAAGAAGAGGCATTCCATTCAAAGACGACTGCTTTCTTTAAAAAAGCATACAAGAATCAATCACCTGGGGCGCTGCAGTATGTTTACTTTCTTTACATCACAGCAATGGCCCCACCCTAACTCCTCTTTAAAGAATCACAAATGTTGAGAGTCCCTATTATTGATGGAAGAAGGCCATAGCTTTCAGAAATGTTGTGGCAAAGCATTTCTGACTAGTAATAATAACAAGTAAATAATAAATTGATAAGTATTTCCTGACTAGGACAGTTCTATTAGGTTGGAGCAAAAGTAATTCCTTTTAATGGCAAAAATCGCAATTACATTTGCTCCAACCTAATAGGAAAAGGTTACAACTCACTAAATCTTAACCCTGGCCAAATTTCATGAGTGTGACAGTAAAAGAAGATGAAACAGAACAAGATCTAAGGGAAGATCACCAGGCTATGAAAAAGGAAGAATAAAAATATCTTCTCATGAATATCAAGTTTTAAGATAGAAGAACAGAAAATGGTTAGACAATCCAAAATATAAAATGCCCTCGATTTTCGGTCTCCAATTATGGCAAGTAAGCAAGGATAAAAAGGACCCTGGGACTGAGCAACCATATCTAAATTGGTCAAATTCAACTTCCAGTCAACTTCTGACATGATGGATAACCTCACAGAAAATCATAACAGAAAAATATTCAGAGGGAAAAGAACAAAGGTGAAGTCAGAGATATCTGTTTTTGCAGGAAGTGCCAAAGAGGATCTCGAGAATAGGATTCTTTTGTGGCAGTCACTGTCTTGGCTTAGATGTCAGTTTTTAACATCTCTACCTAACTCCATTTGGAATTTCATTTGGTTTAATGTTCTCAACCCTGGCTGCAAGATTAAAATAACACAGGTAACTTTTAAAAAATACCAATGTCTAGGTCCTGCCTCCCAGAGATATTGTTTAATTACTCCTGGACTCAATTATTGATAGTATTTTTTTTTTCTTTGTAGTTTCAATGGCTAGAGAGAGAGTATTTTTTTTTAACTGGTAACTGTGTGGAACCAATTCTGCAGATAGAGTTGAGAATCATACAGTTATTAGGAACCAGGCAATACTGTTAGCAGTACACCACTGACCTCTATGGGTGAGGTTCTGTTAGAAACCCATGATAAAAGTAGTACCAACAGTCTGGTGGCCTGGTTGCTAGCCTTCCTGAAATGATCACTGAGCTAACCTAAATGCTGCTTCCCAAACCACCACACAATTCTAAACATGGCCATATTTTAAATAGGAGTTTGGGTTGAATTCTGCCACTCCTAGCTACACTAGTCTCCCTACAAGGCAAAAGAAAGAGCTTTAATGAAATAATAACTTTCTTGCCCTCTGAATTAATTTAAGGGAGAGGAGGAGCCCTCTTTCCAGAAGTCTGTTTACTACTGAAGAGAAAAAGCGCCAGGTGTGGTGGCTCACGCTTGTAATCCCAGCAAGCTGGGAGGCTGAGGCAGGTGGATCACCTGAGTTCAGGAGTTCAAGACCAGCCTGGTCAACATGGTAAAACTCCATCTCTACTAAAAATGCAAAAACTTAGCTGGGCGTGGTGGCGGGCACCTGTAATCCCAGCTACTCGGGAGGCTGAGGCAGGAGAATCGCTTGAACCTGGGAGGCAAGGTTGCGGTGAGCCAAGATCACACCACTGCACTCCAGCCTGGGCAACAAGAGCAAAACTCCATCTCCAAAAAAAAAAAAAAAAAAAAGCAAATAAAAAGACAGAGAGAAAAAGGGCATCTGATATCTGAGCATCTAGGTAGCTATAGTTCAAACACCAAACTGAAGTGGTTCACAGTAGTCACCAGATATTCTATGTCCTTAATGTGCAAAATGTGGCCCATGGACCAGCAGCTTCAGCGTCACCTTGTTAGAAATGCAGACTCTAGGTCTCACTCTAGACCAACTAAATCATCTCTCTTAGGCTCAGTGTGCTAGCTCACCCAGCACTTTGGGAGGCCAAGGCAGGGGGATTGCTTGGGCCCAGGAGTTCAAGATGAGCCTATGCAACATAGTGAGAACCCATTTCCACAAACTAAACAAAACAAAACAAACCCTCTCTTGTACAAAATCTTTAGGAGATTCACAGGTATATAATTTATTTTGAGAAGTACTCTGTAAGGCAAGGATGCATTCAAAAAATGACTTTGAGGATTAATCTTCTCTTTAGATAATTTGCATAAGAACAATAAAAGCATTTTAAAAGTCCACTGCTGCCTTAGAAACTCATCTTCCACACAGCCAAATTTAGGTCTTCCTTGTGATGTTCTTGAAAAAGGAACCTTGATTCTCTGAGTAAATATATATTTAACCACATACGGATCCAAAGCAAAAATAAGGGCTTTAATTTCTTCTCATCTTGATTTCTGGGATATCTTTCAGTCTCAGAATAAGCTGAAGAAAAATGCACCGTAAACAATTTCTGGGCTATAACACCAAGGATACCATTTTAAATCCCAAAGTCAGGAAAAGCTAAAATTTAGAGTTACATAAAAACATAACTGGGCCTATGTAGCAAAAGTTGCATATTTAGAAATCCGATTAGAAAAACAACAACTTTCCTATCCCTGAAAGAATATCCCTTATATAAAAAAAAGGAAATAGGCCTGTGTGTAACTTTGGCTACTACAAGCAGGTTCTAACAGCTTTTCCCTTTGATACAATACTTGCAGGAACTCTAATACAGATGACTGGGCAGCTATGTAAAATATGATGACAAAACCCATTGGTTTTGGAGTTGGCATGAGCTAATACAAAGTCAAATGAAAATAACATGTCTCTTTTTTTCTATGCTTATAGTGGGTCAAGTAGGATTCTGGTCTGGCAACATTAAAGGCAGGGCCTCTTTCTCCCCTCTATTCCTTGAACTTAGTTTGTTTCTCATTCTTAGGTTCAATGAGTCCACCATGTAGTAAGCTTCCCCACCAGGGAATGTAATAAACTTGAGGAGGATGCAATATTTAACTTGTGGTTGATATGTGAACAGAAAGGAAGAGCTATTTTAATTTTATAAGGGATTCTTAGGAGCCTCCATGAATATTTAAATATTTGTCACTCTCCTGAGTCTATAAGGAGGCTTGACAGCAATGTAAGTAGAATCATCATATAAGGAAGCTATTCTGTTTACATAATCAGTCAGTTTCAATCATTAAAGATATGAATATAAAAAGTATTTGCTTATATGCCCAAGAAAGACACTAGAAGTGCTCATTCACGTCAATATAAGCTGGAGTTCACAGCTTAGTCAATGTATAAATTCTAGAAGCAGTGATTTTCCATTAATGAAATGCACAACCCACAGAGATATGACTATAACCCTATTTCCTCACACTCTCTGCCAGCCAAAAAGTAAATGAACCTCTAATGGCTGGTATAAACCCCAGATACAAAACTGCTCATAAAGTAGAAGAGAAGATGCAGTATATGCAGCATAGAGTGCAGTTGTTTTGTATCTGTCATCTCTGGGAACATATATTTTCATATCTAAGATGTCAGCCCTCCAGTGATATTGGTAAATAAATCGTTCTTGGGCATCTTTATAGTCATTGGGTTGACAAAAATCTCTTTTGCAAGGGTCTGCTAGAAAAGCCTCTCTAATTTCATCACAGTTTAAGGCAGTCATGTGATAGACTTGTTATTTTTCTGGCATTCTCTTCATAGATTGAAGGTCACCCTTAAAATTCATTTATCTTGTACAGAAACAAAAAATAATTTTGGTTCCCATTGGTGGCAAATGTTCACAGATATTCTGAATTTTGGAGCCTTTTAGTATTAGAATCCTGGAAGCTAATTAAATTGGAAGTATGATAGAATGGAGTAGGTGGGGAAGAAGGAAAAAAAAGAACCAATCAAGCAGCCCTTTCCAACTGTAATAAAGGTACATTTTACTTAAAAAAAAAAAAAAAAAAAAAAAAAAGGGCTGCCTCAAAACCTTTCAGAATTAGGGCATAAGTAAATAAAATATAAAAAAGGCAAAAGTTTGAAAGCCTCAAAATAGGATGATTTGTGTGAGGTCACTTTAATGTCATTCAGGTCAAAAGGAGAACTGATGTGGGCTATCCAGAGTTAAGAGCTAGGAACAATAATAAACTCTGGAAAAGATACTAAACGTTAAAATTGCTGAACAATAGGATGGTTAAATGTCAAAAGTTCTATTTAGAGGCAGGACAATGAAATAATCCCGTACACCTGCAGACATACCCCATTACCGACGATGAACAGTATTAACTATAATTTTGCCTTACTAAAGACAAAGAATCCTGTCCTTTATCAAAGGACATTACTGCTCATCAAGGAAAGATCTAGTTCTAAAAAGCTGAATAATTTAAAACTCTCTAGCATATCAAGAACTAAAAATAACCAAAAGAACAAGGGAAGAAAGATGCTTACCAGACTATCTAGTCCTCCTCCTAGGAGATCCACCGCTCCCATCTGCATGGAGGACACCTGTGGCACATTGACTGGGGGACCGAGGTCAAGGTTTAAAAGATCCCCTAGAAGATCACCTTGAGAGGGGATAACCTGAGGCTGTTCCAGATTCGTTGCAGTGGTAGTGCCAACAGGGCTGTCACCTGCATCAGTGCTAAAATCACATACACATAAAATGGAGAAAAGGGAAAAGTCAGTTTCACCTAGGACATAATATGGCAACAGTAGTTAAACATATAGCTATATATAACTATCAAATACAAGGGGGAAAAAAACCCTCTGATTTTATAACCATTTGTTTATGCTCATGAAGAGATAATAGCAATTCTTATTTTTATCAAATACAGTTGCTAAAATGAAAATAAATTATATGATGTAAACCTTGTCAGTTATATAATATAATTGGTCGATTTTAATTAAACATCTATGAGGGAACACTGTAAAGAGAATTCTATGGTTCTCTGTAGCAACTGTAAAATATATGGTTCCTGCCCTCAATGGCTTACATACCAACAAAAAAAATCAGCACTTACAAAATGACTAAAAAGCAAGTTTACTGCGTAACAGCAGAAACATGTACTGTGTGTCTGCGTAATTGATAGCATACGAGTAACACAACAAAAAAAGCTTCTTGGAATGGTTTTATGAGGAACTACCAGAGAGAAACCTCCAAAGAGGAAGAGAAGGTTTGTACAAAGGCACAGAAATGAACAATTTGATTTTAGGGGTGGTAAAAAAAATTATATTGGCAGGAGCAGAGTTTGGGATTGGTAAAATTGGGGGAAGAGAGAATAAGGAAAATAAAACTTTGAAAACTAGTCTAGAGAGCTGATTTTTTATAAAAGAAATGCAGAATCACTTTTATTTCTTGAACAAAGAACAGAAACTAAAAATAACATTAGAGGAACATTATTCTAGCACCTGTGTGTATAATGAACTGAAGTTAGGAGAATGGACATGAAGATCAGCTAATAGTAATCTAAACTGCTACTGTTATCAACTATGTATGAAATAATAAAAGCTCAACAAGCTATAAAAATAAAAAGAGCCGGGCGCGGTGGCTCAAGCCTGTAATCCCAGCACTTTGGGAGGCCGAGACGGGCGGATCAC
>NW_012116588.1:369360-372555 GCF_000951035.1 Colobus angolensis palliatus | reverse complement strand
GGCGGAGCTTGCAGTGAGCTGAGATCTGGCCACTGCACTCCAGCCTGGGTAACAGAGCAAGACTCCGTCTCAAAAAAAAAAAAATAAAAAAGAAAGTGGTGAGTTCCAAGACATTTTAAAAGGACTAGGTAGGAGAAATGATGATCTTTTCAATAAATGGTGCTGGGTTAACTGCACAGTTATGTGGGGGAAAAACGAACCTCGGCTCCCTATAATTCACAAGGTAAAC
Organism: Colobus angolensis palliatus; assembly: GCF_000951035.1. Classification (NCBI taxonomy): domain Eukaryota; kingdom Metazoa; phylum Chordata; class Mammalia; order Primates; family Cercopithecidae; genus Colobus; species Colobus angolensis. The sequence goes on along the minus strand of NW_012116588.1, from coordinate 372,326 downwards.
AAAAATTGAGATAAATCAGACATAAATGTGAAAGGTAAAACCCAGTTGAAAACCTAGAGTAGCATCTTATAAGCTTGCAGGAGATAATGGTTTCAACAAAAAGCAGTAGCCACTAAAGAAAAAAAGGAATAAACTGGACTTCATTAAAATTAAGAACATGTCTTCCAATGACACCATTAAGAAATTGGGAAAAGATATTCTCTACAAACTGAGAGAAGATATTCACAACACATATACCTAACAAAGGACTTGCATCCAAATTATATAAGGAATTCCTACAAATCATTAAGAAAAAGACAAATCATTAAAAACAGGCAAGTCGCAAAAGAGGATACAGTAACATGAAAATGTGCTTAGCAACTTTACTCATCAGGAAAATGCAAATTAAAACTATAACAAGACATCACTATACACTCACCAGAATGGCTAAAACTAAAAAGATCAATAATACCAAGCAGTGCTGACAATGTAGATCACCTGGAACTCATACAGTGCTAGAAGGAGTATACACTGGTACAACTACTTTGGAAAATTGGCAGTGTGTGTCTCCTACAGCTAAATAGAAACCTATTCTACGATCCAGCAATTCTACTCCTAGGTATATGCCCGAGATAAATACATATATAAGTCTACCAAAAGACAAATACAAGAATATTCATAGCAGCCACAAACTAGAAATAACCCAAAGGTGCAACAGAAGACATAAATAGTATATTCATGGAATGGAATACTACACACCAATAAAAAGGATCAAACTACTAAAAACACAGATTAACCTCACATTATGTAGAGCAAAAGACACAAGACATAGAAGAGTAAAAACTGTAGGTTCTATTTATACCACACTCAGGCAGAGACAAAATGAATCTATAGCGATAGAAATCAGAACAGTGGTAATCTCTGGAGTGTGCACACTGACAGTAAAGGAACATGAGGAACCTTCTAGGGTGCTGAAAATATTCTATATCTGATCAGGGTAGTGATTATATGAGTGTATACATACGTAAAAATTCATTGAACACTAAATGCTAAGATTAGTGAACTAATCTATTACTAACAGATTGGACTAATCTATTACTTAATAGAAGCAATAATGTTAATATAAGTAACATGAAGATATTCTCCACTGCATAAGCTTGCATCAGACCAGAATAATCCACTGACAGCCTAACATTAATAAACAATATAATAAGCACCCTATTATTTATACTGTTAATCTGACACAGGTATGCTCTAAGGAAAGATTACAAAAAGTACCCAGCTTGTTTACCAAAAACATCACCTCTAGCATTACCAGTATTAGAGGCACTGCCTGCCCAGTGACATATGTTCAACGGCCATGGTATCCTGACCAGGCAAAGGTCAGGCAATAACCTTAATGCTAAGGTTATTATAAATTAGATGTCAATTTAAAAAGTAAAATTCCCACCAAGAAAATTCCAGGCTCAGACGACTTCACTGTGAATTCCTCCAAACATTTAAGGAAAAAGTAAGACCAATCTTACATAAACTCTAAACGAGACTAGAGAATGGCAACTGAGAAAATCTGAAAGTAGGTTAGCCTGCTTATTGGATGATATTAAGTCATTATGTCCAATTTTGTTAGGCTTGAAAACATTGTAATTTCAAGTCTTTATCTGTTAAAGATACCAAGTACAGTACTTATAGTTGAAAAGGTAACGAGGTCTGGGATTGAATGTAAAATATTTGAGCCATCTCAAAAACAGCTGTAGGGGCAATAAATGAAATAACATTGGCAAGATACTGATAACTGCTGAAACTGAGTGATAGGTATATCCAAGTTTGTTATACCACTCTATCTTGTATATTTTAAGATTTATATGATAAAAAATAAAAAACAAAAAACAAACAAAAAAACAGCCAGGCATGGTGGCTCACACCTGTAATCCTAGCACTTTGGGAGGCCAAGGTGGGGAGATCACCTGAGGTCAGGAGTTCGAGACCAGCCTGACCAACATGGTGAAACCCAGTCTCTACTAAAAATACAAAAAAATTAAAAATTAGCCGGGAGTGGTGGCAGGCACCTATGGTCCCAGCTACTCAGGAGGCTGAGGCACAAGAATCACTTGAACCCAGGAGGTAGAGCTTGCAGTGAGCCAAGGTCATGCCACTGCACTCCAGCTTGGGAGACAGCGAAACTACATCTCAAAAAAAAAAAAAAAAAAAAAGTAAAACAACGCTGTAACAATTTAATTAATAAACAAATGTTTTCTTTTAAAAAAGCCTAGGTAAGCTTTGACACAAACAAAAACTAAGAAGTAAAAGATTAGTTACACTTCTAATAATCACAGGGGAATCTACAAGGCTGACAGGAAAACTTTTATGCGCAGTTCTCAATTCTGATAAAATAAGTAAGAAAAACAAGTAGAGAAGCCTGACAGAAACAAGGGACTGGGCTCGGCATGGTGGCTCATGCCCAGAGTCTCAGGGTAGAGCACTGGGCTGGGTAATTCAGAATCTGTTCATATTCCAGCCGGGCACGGCGGTTCACGTCTGCAATCCTGGCACTTTGGGAGGCCAAGGCAGGTGGATTACTGAGGTCAAGAGTTCAAGACCAGCCTGGACAACATGGTGAAACTCCAACTCTACTAAAAGCACAAAAAAATTAGCTGGATGTGGTGGCACACGTCTGTAGTCACAGCTACTCAGGAGGCTGTAGCAGGAGAATCTCTTGAACCCAGGAGGCAGAGGTTGCAGTGAGCCAAGATTGAGCCACTGCACTCCAGCCTGGGCTATAGAGTGACAGTTCATCTCAAAAACAAAACAAAACAGACAAACAAACAAACAAAAACAACAAAACCAAAGGACTGGCAGTCAGAGAAGTAAGCTTGGTTAGAAATTCACATACACGAGGGCGGAGCAAGATGGCCGAATAGGAACAGCTCCAGTCTCCAACTCCCGGTGCGAGCGACACAGAAGACCGGTGATTTCTGCATTTTCAACGG
>NW_012116588.1:361043-365085 GCF_000951035.1 Colobus angolensis palliatus | reverse complement strand
TGTGCCTACAATCCCAGCTACTGAGCAGGCTGAGGCAGGAGAATAGCTTGAACTCAGGAGGCAGGGGTTGCAGTGAGCTGAGATCATGCCACTGCACTCCAGTCTGGGCAACAGAGTAAAACTCTGTCTCAAAAAATAATAATAATAAAAATAAAAAAATTAGCAGGGCAGGGTGTAGAGCCACATGCACATGTAGTCCCATCTACTCAGGAAGCTGAGACAGGAGCATCACTTGAACCCAGGAGGTTGAGGCTGCAGTGAGCCATGACTGCACCACTGCACTCCAGACTGGGCAACAGAGTGAGACTGTCTCAAAAAGCAAGCAAATGTGTTAACTCAATATGGTTCTAATGTAGTCATAATTCTGTAATCTCTAATGTTTCAAGGGATGTAACTATAAATTAAGATGGGTTAATCCTAAGACTCAAATTCAAACAGAAATAAGGAATAGAAAAATAATGTTTAATCTGGCAAAAGTTAACTGGTTGAGACGGCCTTAGAACATAAAAATTTTTTAAACTAGGGCTGGGCGCGGTGGCTTATGCCTGCAATCCCAGCACTTTGGGAGGCCGAGGCAGGAAGATCACCTGAGGTCGGGAGATTGAGACCATCCCAGCTAACACAGTGAAACCCTGTCTCTACTAAAAATACAAAAAATTAGCCAGGTGAGGTGGCACATGCCTATAATCCCAGCTACTCAGGAAGCTGAGGCAGGAGAATCACTTGAACCCGGGAGGCGGAGTGCAGTGAGCTGAGATTGTTCCACTGCACTCCAGCCTGGGCAATAAGAGCAAAACTCCGTCAAAAAAAAAAAAAAAAAAAAAAAAGAAAACATGAGGGTGGGGGGCAGTGTAGGGTGGTGGTAAAAGCAGGGGATTAAGTGTTGGCTCCAGTAATTACTAGCTGCATAATTTCTGGCCAAGCAACAACCTCTGTGAGACAAAATTTCCTCATCAGTAAAATGGTAACAATATCACGGAAGCGTAAGGTTTTATTAGAGCAAGAATCAACTGAAAACATGGTCTAACTGGTAAAGCTCTGTAATATATTAGTGGTTAGTGGGTAATTTCCCTAAGGGAATATGTAGAGAAACACAGAAAGAAAAGGTTCAGATTGAACCTTTTGATACAACCAAGATCAGTAACCAGAGAAGAGAATAAACATGGAACTGCAAAGATTAATGATAGAAATACAATCTAGGAAAGCTGATTTATAAGGAAAAAGTGTCCAGGAAGTCATGATGAAAAGGCTTTAAGAAAGAAATAAAAAGGGGAAATGATTTCATACACCTGGCAAGAAATACATAAAATCTTTCATATTCTCTACAAATGAAATTCTGTCATCTTCTGACATATACCATTTAGAAAATGTGACAGAACACATGGTTCTATCAGTATATCTAAAAAGAAGGTAGAATAGGTATTGTGCACATATTTTTCTTCACTCTAATGGAAAGGAATGAATAATATGAGAAGTGAGTTCAATGAAAAGATAGAAATGATCTTACAGATTCTACAAGAGTATGATACATCATTATTATACATCCTTTCTCAATGGAAAGTATAAGAAAATTAATATAAAGACATTTACAATTTTAAGAGAAATAACTGCATAACTGTCATCAAGCAGTATTTTTTAAAGGTGAGATTTTTCCGAATTAGACAACTATTTACTACTTCACCCCCATAAAGCAGCTGACAAGTATAAGCATAGTAAGCAATATCCAAGTAAAAATCACTTCTCTCTTTCCCAGGTGATTTTAAAAGACCTAGTGAAGTGAGCATTTTTAAACCTCTAGAAGATGCAGAATAAGGCTTCAAAGTGTTGCTTTGTTTCCTACGAGAGGTGTATCACTTATTAATCTTACATTGCAGAACAGAGCTAGGTAATGTCAATACTATTACAGACATGTCATTTGCAGCAACGTATCATCCCCATTTCTATCAAAACAGATTTTCCTTGTATTTGCATTTCCTTTAAAAACACAAAACATGCACAAATGGACAAAAAGGAGATTATCCAAAAAGGAACCACAAAAGAAACTGTGAAGATAAGAACCTAAAGGCTATTAATCAGATAAGGGCCTTATGTAAGACACTTTCTTTTTAGATAACTTAATGTTGGTTCTCTCCCTGCGTTTAAGAAAGGGTTGTTTTTGTTTGTTGATTCATTTACCCACTTCCATGTGAGGGTTAAAAGTTATCAGGAGGCTAGATACAAACACAGCTACAGAGGGAAGTTACAACAGAAAATCCGTATCTACATCGAAACTTGAAGCACAGACTGGGAGAAATTCTTAGAAGTTAAATAGTCTCATCTATAGAATGTTAAACATGCTTGCCTACAAGGAGAAACACCCTAACTTACTATAAGGACTAATCCTTATGAAGCTCACATCTCCTCTGGATTCAAATTATAGCACCTGCTGTAAAACCAAAGATTCAACTCAATCATGAAAGATTAATAATCTCCTTGGATGTTGCTGTTTCTTTTTCATTTGTCTGTATCCACAGTCTATTTACATAGAGCCCAAAATGCCGACCACACCAATTTGTAAAGCAATAAATACTACACTTTGGCCATTCACAAAAACCACTTAAACAATAATATACATTAGACAATGGAACAAGACACTCATTAATAAAAGCCCAATTATTCTAACTACTCTGGAAGGAAATCCTACTTTGATCAAAGTCTATTATGATTGATGAAGGAATCAGATTCTGAAAAGATTCTGAGATACCCATTATAAGAGTTTATTAGAGTGTTTCTTCTCCCTAATTAGAACTTTAGGAGAGCTACAAAGTAAGAGCTCCATGTTACCCAAGAGCCTGTTCATATCAATTTCCTTGTTGACATGGCCAATTTAAAAAGGTACAGGTAACTGAAAAACTAAGTCCACACAGAAGTCAGGCCTTTTTTTTAAATAAAACAATACTGAAATATTATTTCATTAACAGTTTTACAGCATAAGTTGTACCTACTAACTTTCCATAAGGCTCAACAAAAGCTACAGTAAAGGGTCAAGATGGCTAAATGTATACACAGGCTTTTTTTCCAAGTTTTCAACTATGGGATTATTTCTATTCTCTTCTTACCGCAGACTTAAGCAACTTTCAGACTTCATCAATTTAGAAGGTCTTCACCACAGTTTTCTAAAGCCATAATGTACTCCTAGATTGGAACACAGAGGAGTCTTTCACCCATTGTATATGTGGTCACTGGTATTCAGTTGGAGCTCCCTGGGGTTGTACAGTAGCAGGTTTGCAAAAATGTACAGCAAGTTCTTTTCCAGACTATAAAAGCATAAAGAAGACCAACTCTGTCTAAACAGAGTCATTTCTCACTCAAAGACAGTTCACACCTTCTTACCTCCCATGATGAATTGGCAAGTGTTTACGATGAATTCCATGACTTCCTTCCACAAAAGCATTGGGAGGCTTATGATACACAGAGGCCAAAGAACCAATGTGGCAGATTAGCTCATCTAGCAGAGTTGGCTCAATAAGGTCCGTCTCCTCAGAGATCAGTGGCTTCTCAGACAAGACTACTTCTTTAGCCGTGACAGGGTCAGTTGAGAGAAGGCGCCAATAAATATAACCCCGGTCTCGAAGGTCAGGATTATCAGAATCCTAAAGAAAAGGCAAAGGCAAGGAGGTAGAGATGAAACTGTTCTCCATACAGAAACCCAAACTGCTGGATTTATCAACCAATGCTGTAGTGATTTATGCAGACCGGGTATTAAGAAGATATTTCAGGCTGGATGTGGTAGCTCATAGCTCATGCCTATAATCCTAACACTTTGGGAGGCTGAAACAGGCGGATCACTTGGACCCAAGAGTTTGAGATCAGCCTGGGCAACGTGGCAAAACCTTGTTTCTACAAAAAATATAAAAAATTAGCAGGACAGGCTGGGCGCGGTGGCTCACGTCTGTAATCCCAGAACTTTGGGAGGCCAAGGTGGGTGGATTGCTTGAGGTCAGGAGTTTGAGACCAGCCTGGCCAACACAGCAAAACCCCATCTCTACTAAAAATACAAAAA